>NC_142026.1:26911288-27228788 GCF_982192425.1 Myodes glareolus | reverse complement strand
TAGAACTCTGGGCTCCTTCTCCAGTGCTTGCTGACCTGATGAGAATGGACCAATCCTCTGAAACTGTAAACAAGTCCCAACTACATGCTTCTCTTTGTTAAGAGCTGCTGTGATCATGGTGTCTCTTCAGAGCAATAGAACACCCTCTGAGACACCCCGTATTGGTGGGTTTTCTTTGCTGTTCCCCACACCACGGCAGCAGAGAAAACCTTGAAATACATTCATGGTTGACAACCTAGAGTAAACCACATAACTAGCCAAGAAGTAGTTCCAGCCTGGGCCTGCCCCTTCCTTGTGTTGACTGTGAAGACAGTATGTGGTCTCTGCCTGTGGTCGGGCTGGACTCCTGTGCAGCTTCTGCTTTCTGTTTCTGTCCTAAATACCTATAAAGTCATCAGACTCAAGTTTCTGGCCCCAAAGATGTCGTCTTTTTTTCTTTTGTAAAGTATCAAGTGTTTTTTGTAAACTTAGATTTATTTATTTTATTCTTTACATATCAGCTTTTTTCCGGTATTTATGTGTGATGAACCACGTATGTGCTTGTTGCCCTATACCACACAAATGTCAGAAGATGGCACTAGATCCCCTGGAACTGAAGTTATGGGTGGTTATAACCACCGTGTGTGTGAGGAATGCAACCCAGGTTCTATGCAAGAGCAAACGTGACTACCACTGAGCTTTCTCTCCAGCTCCTGGCTCAAGTCTTCTGACTTTAAGTCTCACACTTCCCTGTCTCCTTTCCCTTGTGGTTGTTTTGGTTTGGTTTGGTTTTGAGTCAGGGTTTCCCTGTGTAGCCCTGACTGTCCTGGAACTTGCTCTGTAGACCAGACTGGCCTCGAATTCAGAGATCCATCTGGCACTGCTTCCCAGTACTGGGATCAAAGGCAAGCGCCACCACTGCCAATCCTGTCATTGTTGTCTTCTGGATCGTCTCTTCACCAATAGAGTGTTGTTTTGTTTTTTCAGTCTACTCTTAAACCCTTTTATCAAGTTCAAGAAATCAGAGAACTGGAGAGATGACTCAGTAGTTAAGAGCACCGGCTTCTCTTCCAGAGGGCTAGGCATGCATTTCAAATATTGCTTTCCCTAGCCCTCTAGTTTTGGTTTTTGACTTTTCAAGATAGGGTTTTCTTGTGTAGTCATGGCTGTTCTCAAACTTGCTATATAGACCAGGCTAGACTTGAACTCACAGAGATTTGCCTGCCCCTATTCCAAGTGCTGGGATTAAAGGTGTGAGCCACCATCAACTAGCTTACTCTCTTCTCTTGAAAGGCTTTTTAAACTTTTTTTTTAAAGGTATTATTATTGTTGCTACAGTTTTTATTATACTTAGTGAGTGTGTGGACATGTTGAGTGTTTCTGTATGTGTGTGTGTGTTTGTGTGTGTGTGTGTGCATGTGTGTGTGTACGCATGATGCACAAGTGGGCATGATGGTCATGTGTATGCATGTGTGCATGATGCATGTGTATGTGGTGTGTGTATGTATGTATGTGTGCATGTTAGAACACATGGAGGTCAGAGGCCAACTTTATGGATCATCTGGGTGCCTTTACTTTCTGAGACAGCTCTCTGACATGCTTTTCCCCAATGCTTGTTAAATTATGTGTATTTACTTTGGAAGCATAAAGTTTTAGTTAAAATTATTAAAATAAAATAACAAAAAAACCACTTTTGTTATCCTCTGGAAGTCATCTACACAAATGAACACCTTACAACACTCTAGGAATACAGAACATGATGTGAATTGCCTGAATTAAAAGAGGTGGTTCCTGCCTGGGATCTTAGCACTTGAGAGGTTAACAGGAGAATTTCTGTCAGTCTGAAGCAATACTGGTCTCTAGAGTAAATACCAGGCCACTATGGGCTACATAGTGAGTCAGTGTAGGCAGAACTTTCCTCTCCAGACTACCTGCTCCCAAATAACCGCAGTCACATCCAAAGTATCTGACTCAGAGACTTAATATAAATGACAAATACTTAGAGCTGATAGCTCAGGCTGATTGCTACCTGACTCTTACTTACATTAACTCATATTTCTTATCAATGTTTTGCCACATGGCTTGTGACTTTTTCCTCATTTTTGACACATCCTGCTTCCTTGGCTGCTGGCTAGCACCTGCTCTGACTCTGCCCTTCTTTCCATCATTCTCCTATTTTGGCTGTCCCATCTATAATCCATGCCTGCCTACTGGCCAATCAGGTTTTATTAAACCAGTCTGAAAGACAAATCTTCAGTATGCAAAAGGATTCTTTCACAAGATTTTTTGCTTTTTGTCCAACTAAAAAAGGTTTTAATTTTAACATAGTAAAATTATATATAACAAAAACAATTACTAAGTAAGAAAGAATTGCAGTTCAGTAAAGACTCCAGAAAGATGAAATGTTACCTAATGACAGGAACATCAGGCTGTCTGGACAGTTACCCAATGTTCCTCTGTACCGTTAGAGCATCCAACTCTAAACAACAGGCCTAGCATGTCTGAGAGACTTTCCTGAGATGCAGGGAATTCTAAAGGACTGCCTACCTTATCTTAGCAAAGCTCAGCAGTCACCCTTTTTGTTCTATTGGTCCAGTTTGGACAGTAACTGTCAGAAATTGAGGCAAGGGTAGTTTCTATCCACATGACTAGCCTTTGTCATAAAGAAAGAAAACTCAAATGGAGTTTATCAGTGCCCATCATATTCTCGGAAGTAGATTGGTGCTGCTAGGAGTAGACATTTCTCACTGTCATGAGAAAAATAGGCTATTAAGCACATTAAATGCCATATTTTGTAGGTCTTTCAAGTAGTTGAAGACAACCTATCTATCTCAATATATCTGCTTATGATCTTCAAAACATATCTAACATGAGTATAAGTTTGATTATTATAGATGACTGTTAATTTGTATTTTTAATTTTACATTATACTATAAATGAATTACATAAGCCCAATACCCCAAACAAGAGTAGAAACATACATACTGAGCAACAAAACAAACTTTAAATTTGTATCAAAATACAAAAATCCATACAAATGTAAAATATTTAAGACTAGTAGTGGTTGTGAAAGTAGATTCAATAATCTACACTTCTATCTTATCCTTTCTATATACCCCTTTTTCTTTTCAGAAAGAGATCCAAGGATCTGATCTCTTTCGTCCAACTTTTTTTCTGACCATTACCAATAGCAACTTGTAACCAACCCTCTCTTAAATAATATTAAATATCCATAACCAAATAACCCATTTATTTGGACCATGGGCATAGATTTCTAGACTACTTCCTGTTGCTTGGGGGCATTGGTAATCTTTGGGGGAACTAAGAAAATTTAGAATAATTATTAAGTCTTAACTGTAGTATTCTGTGAGGCTGGATCATCACAGTCAGCAGCCTGGAAGCTGTTCTGGATGCTGAATCACCTGGACCATCATTTTCATTGGTGTTTAGTTTCTTAGCTCTGGAAATACATGAATTTTTAAATGTAACATACATATCTGTATTGATACAAGTATAGATCAGTTAAAGATATTTTTGCTATGTGTTTGAGCAGGTAAAATACATATTACTTATCTTATAGTTCTTTTAGGTTTATTTATTGTTTGTTTATAGCCAGGTTCTTCAATGGGTCTTCCTCAATCAAACCCAATGTTTTTTAATCCAAAATGAATCCACAGCCTCTCATTTTCTGTGGAAATAAAAGCATAACTTCTCCCCCAAAGTAACACATTTTTGACTTAAATTTTGAAGTCAAGATATTTATAAAGTATATAGTTTGGTTGAATGTGGCAGTTATTATAATCTAGTGTCTCTTAGAAGCCAAAAATTCAAGGGCACCATATCAACATACAGGATCCAGACTCTGTATATTTCCCATCTTTACATGGCTAATTATATTTTTATTACTCTATACCTTTTTAAAGGACCTTTTCTACCCTTTGTCTTTTCTCTCTCAAACCTACATATATTTTTAACATACTGTAACCCATTCAGAGTTTTTTATGTCTGAATCTGTCTTTACTACCTATCTATAAACTTTTTCTGTTTGCATGAGCAAAAACCCTACCATGCAGCATGTTGGCAGAGCTCTCAAGTCTGCAGGCAATGGCTGGGAGAGTCTTTAGACTGTGGACTGTATGAGAGACTGCAAGAACCTGCCACATGACTTAGCTCATAGCAGTTGGGTGCTGGGTCCATCTCACAGGCAGCTGTTGGGGAAGTGACTGGCAGGAGACTGTGAGACTGGCTCTCTGTGTTTAGAAACTTTTTAATGCTTTTTTGGGGTCTTATGTGGATCTATGCCCCACAGTAGGTGCCATTCATTGGCTTAGTTTTCCTGTCTCTGAACTGCTCTCAAATAATCACCCAGAAGCTTAATGTTAATTACAAATGCTTAACCAATATCTCAGGCTTCTTACTACCTAAAACTTAGGTTTAAATTGCCCCATGTTTCTTTACTGTTGTTTGCTACCTGACTCATGACTTGCTACCTCATTGTCTACACATCCTGCTTCCTTGGCAGCTGGCTGGCATCTCCTTGAACTCTACCCTTATTCTTCCCCTTATTTTCCAAGTTTGGTGGTCCCAACTATAATTTCTGCCTGGCTACCAGCCAATCAACTTTTTATTAGAGTAATAAATCTTGACCGTATACAAAAGGATTATTTCAGCAAGTCATTCTCTCTCTCTCTCTCTATGTCTCTCTCTCTGTCTCTCTCTCTGTCTGTCTCTCTCTCTCTCTCTCTCTCTCTCTCTCTCTCTCTCTCTCTCTCTCCCTAGCACCCATACTATTCTTTTTAAAGATAAATTCTTTTAATTTCTTTTCCAGGTGTACCATTATGAATGTTGATTTTTGTACCCTATAACTTTACTGAATCTATTAGTTAGTACTAATAGGTGTGTATAATCTTTGGGATTTTGTACATATAAAGTAATGTTACTTTCAGGTTTACTTACTCTGCCTTCCTTCCTCCTTCTCTTCTTCCTTTCAGTACAGTATTAGAGAGACTGCTGAGAGTGAACATCCTTTCCTGGTCCCTTTCCTTGTCCCTGACCACAAGGGTAAATGCTCTAAGCTTTTTGCTTTTGAAAATAACATTATGGCTTCCCCATATATGATGTTTATTATACTGAGATACAATTCTCCTAGGCTGGATTTTGAGAGGCTTATTTCTATCATGAAAGCATGCTGAGTTTGTCAAATACCTTTTTGGTATCTGATGGCAGGGCATGGTTTATGTTTGCCTTCTATAAATGTTATGCATCCCATTTACCCTTTCACAAATGTTGAAGCATTCTTGCTTTGCAACATCCTATTGGGATGAGAGGAAATGCCTGACATTTGTGGAAGGATTTCTGGATTGGTTTCCTGTCCATGAGTTTATTTTTTATCATGTTTAATTTCGTTTTTTTTTTGTTTTTTATTGCTTTATAAATAATACCATTCAAAATTTCCACTTCCTCCCCTCTTCCCATTTCCCTCCCGCTCCCCCACTCATCCTTCTCCCTCCCCCTCCAGTCCTAAGAGAGGACAGGGTATCCTGACCTATGGGGATCCCAAGGCCCTCCAGCCCTCCATCCAGGCCTAGAAATGTATGCATCCAAACAGACTAGGATCCCAAAAAGTCAGTGCATGCAGTAGAAACAAATCCCAGTGCCATTATCATTGGCTTCTCAGTTAGCCTCCATTGTCAACTGCATTCAGAGAGTCTGACTTGATCACATGATTGTTCAGTCCCAGTCCTCCTGACCTTGGTGAGCTCCCTTTAGATCAGTCCCATTGTCTCATTGGGTGGACCAACCCCTCGCAGTCCTGACTTCCTTGTTCATCTTCTCCCTCCTTCTGGTCTTCAACTGAACCTGAGTGGCTCGGTCCAGTGCTCCGATGTGGGTCTCTGTCTCTATCTCCATCCATTGCCAGATGAAGGTTCTATGGTGATATTCAAGATATTCATCAGTGTGACTATGGGACAAGGACAGTTCAGGAATCCTCTCCTCTATTGCCCAAGGTCCTAGCCGGGGACATTCCCGTGGACACCTGGGAACCCCTCCAGAGCCAAGTCTCTTACCAACCCTAAAATGGCTTCCTTAATGTAGATATCTTCTTCTCTACTCTCATATCAACTCTTCCTCCATCGCAACCATCCTACTCCCCCAAACCCCCCTCAATCCTTCCCTTCTCCCTTCTCTCTCCCCCTTTCCTCTTTCCCCCACCCCACCCCCATACTCCGAACTTTTGACTGGCGATCTTGTCTACTTCCAATTTCCATGAGGATCTATATATGTTTTTCTTGGGTTCACCTTATTATTTAGATTCTCTAGGATCGTGAACTATAGGCTCAATGTCCTTTGTTTATGACTAGAGTCCACTAATGAGTGAGTACATTCCATATTCGTCTTTTGGGTCTGGGTTATCTCACTCAGGATAGTGTTTTCTCTTTCTACCCATTTGCATGCAAAATTCAAGATGTCATTGTTTTTTACTGCTTAGTAGTACTCTAATATGTATATGTTCCACACTTTCTTTATCCATTCTTCCATTGAGAGGCATCTAGGTTATTTCCAGGTTTCTGGCTTTTACAAATAATGATGTTATGAACATATTTGAACAAATGCTTTTGCAGTATGATTGGGCATCTCTTGGGTATATTCCCAAAAGTGATATTGCTGGATTCTGAGGTAGGTTGACTCCCAATTTTCTGAGAAACTGCCACACTGATTTCCAAAGTGGTTGCACAAGTTTGCATTCCCACCAACAATGGATGAGTGTTCTTGTTACTCCACATCCTCTCCAGCATAAGCTATCATTGGTGTTTTTGATTTTAGCCATTCTGACAGGTGTAAGATGGCATCTCAAAGTTGTTTTGATTTGCATTTCCCTGGTAGCTAAGGAAGTTGAACATGACGTTAAGTGTCTTTTGGCCATTTGAACTTCTGTTGAGAATTCTCTGTTCAGTTCGGTACCCCTTTTTTAATTGGGTTATTTAGAAATTTAATGTGTGGTTTCCTAAATTCTTTATATATTTTGAAGATCAGAACTTCTGTCTGATGTGGGGTTGGTGACAATCTTCTCCCATTCAGTAGGTTGCCTTTTTGTCTTAATGACAGTGTCCTTTGCATTACAGAAGCTTCTCAGTTTCAGGAAGTCCCATTTAATCATTGTTGCTCTTATTGTCTGTGGTACTGGGGTTATACGTAGGAAATGGTCTCCTGTGCTCATGTGTTGTAGTCTACTTCCCACTTTCTCTTCTATCAGGTTCAATATGGTCTAATTCATACTGAGGTCTTTAATCCATTTAGACTTGAGTTTTGTGCTTCATGATAGATATGTATCTATTTTCATTCTTTTACAGGTTGACATCCAGTTATGCCAGCACCATTTGTTAAAAATGCTTTCTTTCTTCCATTGTATAATTTTAGCTCCTTTGTCAAAAATCAGGAGTTCATAGGTTTGTGGATTAATATCCGGGTCTTCAATTCGATTCCATTGGTCAGCATCTCTGTTTTTATGCCAATACCAAGATGTTTTCATTACTGTAGCTCTGTAATAGAGTTTGATGTCAGGGACGGCAATGCCTCCGGAAGTACCTTTATTGTGTAGGATTGTTTTGGCTATCCTGGGTTTTTTGTTTTTCCATATAAAGTTGATTATTGTTCTCTCAAGGTCTGTGAAGAATTTTGTTGGGATTTTGATGGGGATTGCATTGAATCTATAGATTGCTTTTGGTAGAATTGCCATTTTTACTATGTTGATCCTACCAATCCAAGGGCATGGGAGATCCTTCCATTTTCTGGAGTCCTCCTCAATTTCTTGTTCAAAGACTTAAAGTTCTTGTCAAATAGATCTTTCACTTCCTTGTTTAGTGTTTCCCCAAGATACTTTATGCTATTTGTGGCTATCATGAAAGGTGATGTTTCTCTGATTTCCCTCTCTGCTTCTTTATCCTTTGTTTATAGAAGGGGTACTGATTTTTTTTGAGTTGATCTTGTATCCTGCCAGATCACTGAAGGTATTTATCAGTTGTAGGAGTTCTTTGGTAGAGTTTTTGGGGTTACTTATGTACACTATCATATCATCTGCAAATTACAAATGTTTGACTTCTTCCTTTCCAATTCAAATCCTTTTGATTTCCTTATGTTGTCTTATTGCTATTGCTAGAACTTCAAGCACTATATTGAAGAGGTATGGAGAGAGTGGACACCCTTGTCTTGTTCCTGATTTTAGTGGAATGGCTTTGAGTTTCTCTCCATTCAATTTGATGTTAGCTGTCGACTTGTTGTATATTGCTTTTATTATATTTAGGTATGGTTCTTGTATCCCTAATCTCTCCAAGACCTTTATCATAAAGGGGTATTGAATTTTGTCAAATGCTTTTTCAACATCTAATGAAATGATCATATGGTTTATTCTTTCAGTTTATTTATGTGATGCATTACATTGATAGATTTTTATATGTTGAACCAGTCCTGCACCTATGGGATGATGCCTACTTGATTATACGACTTATAGGTCTATTTAAATTGTTTACCTGGCCTTTATTCAATTTTTGTATATGGTATTTACCTAAAAACATGTCCATTTATTTTACATTTTCAAATTTTGTGGCATACAGGCTTTTGTAGTAAGACCTAATCATTCTTGAATTTCCTCAGTGTCTGTTGTTATGTCCCCCTTTTTGTTTCTGATGTTGTTAATTTGGGTGTTCTCTCTCTGCCTTTTGATTAGTGTGGATATTGGTTTGTCAATCTTGTTGATTTTCTCTAAGAACCAACTCTTTGTTTCATTGATTTTTTGGATTGTTTTCTGTGTTTCTACTTTGTTGATTTCAGTCCTCAGTTTGATTATTTCCAGTCTTCTATTCCTCCCGGGTGAGTCTGCTTCCTTTTTTTTCTAGAGATTTCAGGTGTGCTGTTAAGTCTCTAATGTGAACTTTCTCTGTTTTCTTTATGTGGGCACTTAATGCTATGAACTTTCCTCTTAGTACTGCTTTCATAGTGTTTCATAGGTTTGGATATGTTGTATCTTTATTTTCATTGAATTCAAGGAAGACTTTAATTTCTTTCTTTCTTTTTTTCTTCACCCAGGGGTGGTTCAGTAGTTGACTGTTCAGTTTCCATGAGTTTGTAGACTTTCTGGGGGTAGAATTGTTGTTAAATTCTAACTTTATTCCATGGTGATCTGATAAGACACAGGTGGTTACTACAAAATTTTTGTACCTGTGGATGTTTGCTTTGTTACTGAGTATGTGATCAATTTCAAGAATGTTCCATGAGATGCTGAGAAGAAGATATATTCTTTCCTATTTGGGTGGAATGTTCTATAGATGTTTGTTAAGTCGATTTGATTCATTCCATCTGTTAGTTCTCTTATTTCTCTGTTAAGTTTCTGTCTGGTTGACCTGTCCATTGGTGAGAGAGGAGTGTTGAAATCTTCTACTATTAGTGTGTGGAGTTTGATGTGTGTTTTGAGTTCCGGTAATGTTTCTTTTACATATGTGGGTGCTTTTATATTAGGGGCAGAGATATTCAGGATTAAGACTTCATCCTGAAAATTGTTCCTGTTATGAGCATAAAGTGTCCTTCTTCATCTCTTTTGATTGATTTTAGTTTGAAATCAATTTTGTTAAATATTAGTATAGCCACACACACACTTGTTTCTTAGGTATGTTTGATTGAAAAACCTTTTCCCGACCCTTTACTCTGAGGTGGTGTCTGTCTTTGAGGTTGAAGTGTGTTTCTTGTAAACAGCAGAATGTTGGATCCTGTTTTCATATCTATTCTCTCAACCTGTGTCTTCTTATAGGTGAATTGAGTCCATTGATATTAAGTGATATTAATGACCAGTGGTTGTTAACCCTGTTTTGTTGGGGTTTTTTTGTGGTAGTGTTTGTATGTTTTCCTTCTTTGAGTTGTGCTGGTGGAGGGTTGTCAGATGTCTGTGTTATTATGGGTATTGTTGGCCTCCATGGGTTGTGGTTTTCCTTCTAGTACTTTCAGTTAGGTTGGGTTTGTGGTTATGTATTGTTTAAATCTGTTTTTGTCCTTGAATATCTTGATTTCTCCATCGATGGTGAAAGCAAGCTTTGGTGAGTATAGTAGTCTGGGCTTTCATGGTCTCTTAGTGTCTGCAGTACCTCTATCCAGGACCTTCTGGCTTTCATGGTTTCCATAGAGAAGTCAGGTGTAATTCTGATAGGTTTACCTTTATATGTTACTTGACCTTTTTTCCTTTGCAGCTATTAATATTCTTTCTTTATTCTGTATGTTTTGTTTTCTGTTTTGATTATTATATGGTGAGGAGATTTTTTTTGATCCAGTCTATTTGGTGTTCTGTATGCTTCTTATACCTTCATTGGAATATCCTTCTTTAGGTTGGGAAAGTTTTCTTCTATAATTTTCTTGAATATATTCTCTGGGCCTTTGAGCTGTAATTCTTCTCCTTTACCCCTATTATTCTTAGGCTTGGTCTTTTCATGGTGTCCCAGATTTCTTGGATGTTTTGTGTTAAGAATTTGTTGGATTTGCTGTTTTCTTTCATCAATGAGTTTATTTCCTCTATAGTATCTTCAAAGCCTGAGATTCTTTCTTCTATCTCTTGTATTCTGTTGGTTATACTTTTCTCTGTAATTCCTGTTTATTTACCCAGATTTTCCATATCCAGCCATCCCTTGGTTTGTTTTTTTATTACCTCCATTTCAGTCTTCAAGTCTTGAACTGTTTCCTGTACCTGTTTGATTTCTTTTTCTTGTTTTTCTTGGGTATCTTTGAGGGATTTATTAATTTCTTCTAACTTTTTGTTTGTATTCTCTTCCATTTTTTAAAGGAAGTTTTTCACTTCCTGTTTAAGGGTCTCCATCATTTCATAAGGTTAAGTTTAAAATCAATTTCTTCTACTTCTTCTGTGGTGGTGGATCTAAGGACCCCGCAGATGGAAAAGAGTGCTTGGGGGCAAGATGGGATGGGGTAAATAGAGAAATCCAGTACCCAAGGAGACTCCCCTCTGAATGGCCAGAAACATTTATGGAATTGGAGGGGGCCTGTACACCATTTTTAGGATGTTCTGCCGCTCGGCAGGCACACACTTACCCCTCCAGATTGGTCTCCTCAGTACAGGAGCAGGGCCACTTGCTGGGCCAAGGACCTTGCAGACAAAAGGTTAGGCTTGGCAGGGGCAGGGTCCTGTGGAACAAAGAAGCCCCTGAGGCAGGAGCACTCACTGCTGGCTCCCCAAACCCTCAGCCCCAAAGCAGGCTGAGTTGGGGGATCCTAGGACCCTGCAGATGAAAAGGGGTTCTTGGGGGCAAGATGGAATGGGAAAAATAGAGAAAGCCAGTAGCTGGGGAGACTCCCCTCTGAATGGCCAGAAACATTTAGAGAATTGGAGGGGGCCTGTATTCTGTTTCAGGGGTATCGGGCCAGCCAGGCAGGCACACACTTACCCCTCCGGTTTATTCTTCCCAGTCCATTCATGAGTTTTATAAACAAGGCTCAGAGGTTCCTTAGTCATAAGTACCAGAACTTTCCTCTGAAGTTAATAAAGTGTCAGTTTGGTTACCCATTGTGTCTGTGACATGGACTGGCTTCTTCTGAACCTGGACATAGTTACTGTGTAGGATTCCTGGTCTGTCTGGGTTAGAAGCTATGCTCTGGAGTTAGGCAGATGGCCAGTTTGACTGTTGGCCTAGGTGAGGACATAGATTTGGCTCTGAGCCAGACAGTGTCCCTTGCTATTGGACTACTTGGATGGATAAGCCAAGGTTATGCTTTGCTGTGAGGCAGAGCCAGCATATTGTCCTGGGGAGTAGGCTGTCTCTGTATCCAGACTGGAACACTGGCTAGGAAGACCTGGTCAGTGTGGTTCCAGGACAAATGGAGGCACTGGCCTGGCTTCACACATCACAGCAGCAGACTGGGATCTCCCATAGGATGGCACTGATATGGAGGCACAGCTTCATCCCCAGCATGTCATCCCTGCCCCATTCTTTGCTTCTTGGTGGTCTGCTGCTGAGTCATTCAGTGTTCTTCATTGAGGAAAACAGAGGGAGCCTTCTGCAGGCACCTGAAAGTTCTGGGGAGCTGTATGTTCTCATTTGGTTCTGCTTCCCCATTATAGAGAAACCTTAGGTCCAGGGCCATCACCTTGGTAAGGCCTGTTCCAGCCTGAGCAAGGGGCAAAGCAGTCAAAGTGAGCCGGCTTCTCTTGTCCTTTTGATGTGGATTTTGTGGTCCATGGGTAAGGTTCAGCATTATTCTCCAGTTATTGTTGGGTGGGGGGAGGAGAGTTGCTGGCTGGTCGTCCTGTGCTGGGGATTAAACTCATAGACATCCTGACAACAGCAAGATGTCTTTTTAACCTAAGTGCTGTCTGTCACCTCCTGACATCCCTGTTTAGACTGTGGAAACATCCAGTCATACAGTGTTTAAGTTAGAGTTTCTGCTGTGGTAATAAACACCAACACCAAACTAACTTGGGGAGGAAAGGGATTTTTGTCTTAAACATCCACATCACAGTCCCTCATCAAAGAAGTCAGGGCAGGAACCTGGAGGCAGTAATTGAAGCAGAAACTATGGAGTAACACTGCTTCCTGGCTAGATCAGTTTGCTTTCTTATATATACTTGGACCAACTGTGCAGGATTGGCAATGCACACAATGAACTGGGCCCTTCCACATCAATCTTGAATCAAGAAAATTCCCCATAGACTTGCTCACAGGCAATACAGAGGTAGCCCTTCCTTTTTTAAATTAAGGTTCCTCTTTTCAAATAACTTTAGCATTGTCAAGTTGACAAAAAAAATAAAACAAACAAAAATTAAAAACTCAAATCAGTTAGAACACAATGAGTATTTGTTATTCAAAATATCTACCTTTTCCTGTACTCAGAGGAAAGACTATTCAGTCTGTCACTTTTTGGTCTGCTCGTCTTTTTGAATTTACACTTCATATTTTTGAAAGGGTTTTTAGTTTAATTTACTTGCTATAAAATTTACCCATTTTAATGTACAATCCAATGACATTTTACAGAGCCTGCAACCAGCACCACAGTTCAAGTTTGGAACTTTGGACTAGGAATCCCCAGAAGAACCCCCACAGCTGTGTACAGTCCGATCTTGGTCCCCTTAGTCCACGCAACCACACATACATCTGTCTCTATAGATTTCATTTCTGGGCATTTTATAGATATGGAATTATACATTATGTGGCCATCTTTATTTGTCTTCCATTATTAAGAAAAATTTTTGAGATTCATTCACTCATAGAATGTATTAGCATTTTGTTCCTTTTATTGAGGAATAATATTTCATTGTATAAATTGTCCAGTTTTACTTTTCTGCACTCAAACTAATGGCCACTTCAAACATTCCTAACTTTTGGCTATCAATAATGCTATGAGAAATATTTGCATATAAATTAGTGAGAATATTCCTTTTCACCTGTATAAGAACACCTAGCAGTGGAATTTTTGAGTAATAGTTTAACATTATATTTCACTTTATTTTTGTCTGTATGTGAATATGCAGTATACATGCATGCATGCATAAACATTCACATGCATGAGGGCTTATGTGTGCAGATGCACATGTATGTGTGTGCACATGTGTGATTCTGGGAGTGACAAGCCAGGGTCTTTCTCCCTTGAACCCAGAACGTGCCAAATTATTAGACTTGACTCATTGTATTTATTGGGGTTAACTCAAGACCACCTATCTTATGTATGTCAGTCCTTTACAGTCTCTCTTTCATGCATAAAATCTTACATTTCACAAACATATAGACTGATGGACCTGATTACTATTTCCCCATGGTATTTCCCCCTCCAGGATGTCCACAGAAGATAAGGACACACAGACGATTCCCTTCGACCCTGAATTCCTGACCTTCAAAAGACATAAAGTGATGATTTCAAATGCAATAAAAAAGCCATTTCCTTTTCTTGAGGTACTCCGTGACAGCTCTCTCATCACTGAAAAAATGTATAACGTAAGTGAGATTTATTATATTCTAACCTTGAAACAAGCTCCAGATTAAGTTAAACTTTGATATCTTGGAGCCAGACTGAATGATTGGTAGGTTTTAAAAGTTGGACTTAATTTTTAAAGAAAGATTTTTATTTCTTATGTGCATGCATGTTTGTGTGCTGTTGCGTGCTCATGCACATGCACTTGTGTGTGTGTTCACATATGTGCTGGCGCCTACAGAGTCCAGAAAAGAGCTCCAGATTCCTGGAACGGGAGTTACATGTAGTTGTGAGCCATCTGATGTGGGTGCTGGGAATCACCCTGGTCCTCTATTACAGTAACACATCTTCTGAACCACTTGGCCAACTCTCCAGCACTCGAATCTAATTTCTGACAAAGAATTATTATAGTTTTCATAGTACTTTGCAGAGATATTAGTTACAAAAATACATTCACCAATTATAAGATAGAATTCTGGACTCAGGATTAAAACCTGCATATTCTGGGAGTGATGTATATCATGTAAATATTTCGAGAAGTCTTCTCTCCATGTATTAAGGGGACGAGAAGCAGAGGCCTCAGGAGATGGTGCTGCTTCTATCTGAGGAGCAGGTGTTCCACGGTCCTTTCTGGATGAGTATTGCTGAAGAAAAGCCAGCGCAGAACAGGGGTTCTCCATAGATGTGCAATGTCTCATGCATTTTAAACCACAAAGTTCATGGAATTCAAACTCAACTAAACTAAACTGATAAACAAGCTAAGGATTAAAAGTGATTTATATTTACTGTTGAATTATTTTATTGAGCTGACTTAGTGAACTTTCCATGAGGACATTTTATTTTAAATAATATCTATTTTTAAAACATATATCTGAGAATATTACAAACTACAGAGTTTTTTATTCAGACAAATTTTTAAAAACATTTTATAATTGTTTTTTATGTATGAGTGGGCACCTACCCTGTTAGTTAACCTTTAAAAAAAAGAATGCATCTATTTTTATTTTTATGTGTACAAGTGTTTTTCCTGACTCTAGGTGTGCACAAAACTTGTGGGCCTGGTGCCCATATTGTACAGAAATCAGCACCAAATCCCTAGGAACTGGAGTTACAGGTGTTCTTGCATTGCCATGTGGGTGCTGGGAACTGAATGAGGGTTCTCTGCAAGAGCAGCAAGTATTCTCAACCGTGAACCATCTTTCCAGCACCTCCACTCTGAAAAATATTATTGCATATATTATTTATTTACTTATAAGTATGTGTGTGTTTCTATTGTGTGTGCACGTGTGTATGAGCCTGCTGCTGTGCACGTGTGGGAGTCAGAGGACAGCCTGTGGCTAGTTGATTCTCCACTTTCACCATCTGAATCCCAGTGACTGAACTCAGACCATCAGGATTGGTGACAAGTGCCTGTAACCCACTGGACCATCTCACCAGCCCCTTAACCCTTAACCCAAGTTTTCCTTTCCTACAAAATGTGGCCCTTCTTACAATCCATAAAAATGAGTGTGGGAGCTCAAAGTCACTAGTGAGTATTTCGAAAGAGAAAATTTTTACTTGTTTCATGAATTAGCCATGCAAATATAAAACTTTGCATGAGAAGATATGACTGTTGGTGATTGAGGTACAGTAACTATAATTGTTTTCTAGAGCTTTTCTATGACCTAAAGCCTGCACTTACACTTTCTCCTTTAAATATTTTTAAGGATTTTAAAGATTCCTGTGCAAATCTGGTTCCTGTAAAAAATGTGATCTACAGAGCCCTAGAAGAGGTGGAGAAGAAATTTAGTGAGAATGTTCTACCAGTATTGTTCAGTCCTGTAAATCTGAGTGAATACCCTGATTTGGAACCCATTTCCGAAAACTTTGATAATGGTAATTTGAGACCTCTTTGAGATCCCAGTCATTAATTTATCGAGCATATATTAAATGTCTCCCAGGTGCCATATCATGCAGCACGATTGAGAATATTGTAGTTAACAAAATTAATGCCCGTGCATAATTATATCTAATGACTACAGTTGACACGCTCCCGAGGTCTGCTAGGCTGGGTATTTAGACTGAGAAGACAATGAGAGCCCCACCAGCATCAGGCTATGGAGAAGAGGACAGGAGAACTCAGTCCCAGGAGGGTAGCACTGCGGTGTCTCTTCAGTGGAGCCCTTATAATATTATACACAAGAGTCCATCAGGTTCACTACCACCCACCTTGAGTGACAGCTCAGCTCTGGGTTGCAGGATCCATCTTAGCTTAGCACCACATGCTCATAGAAATCAGCAATGTGTGAGCCAGTTCTTCAACCCCATCTGGCCCATCTTTAAAGCCTGCCCATCATGAAGCCTCCCTTTGGTATGTGCCAGATCCTCGACCTTCCATCCAGGAAAGCCCCTCTTTCTTATACTTGTGACAACCTGGAAGCTATGTTAAGTTTCTATTTTTTTTTCTGTTTTGACATCTACCTTCTCTGCCCTCTGAACACTGGAATAGGAACACAGCACAAGTGTGTCTTTTACTTTTTTAGTTTTTACCTTGAGTGTCTCCTTTCTGTATGGGAAGCATAAAGTCTCCCTTGTGGAGTCTTCTCTGTCCCAGGACATGATGGGTGAACTCTGTCATGTGGCACTCACTAACCTGCAGTGATCGGGAGACTGGACATTCCTAAACATGTAATGCAGGAATGCTGCCTCTTGTCCCTGCTAGAGATCTCTAATGGCTTCCTCTTCTTCTTCCCTCTCCCTCCCATTTCAGTCTTACCACAGAACAAACTGTGTTCCAAAGAATTTGATAGAAGGGACCCGAACTCACAACTCAGTCTTGAACAAGGTAATTATACCTGGAGAATAGTTCTTATTGCCATAGAGACTATAAAGAAAAGGTGATCCTTAGCAGAATGTGCCTTGGGGCAAAACAGAAAGCAGAGAGGGGAGTGGCTAAGAACCTGATGTTAGCTTTCCTGCACTGGGACAAAATTACCCAGAAGAAGCTAGGCACTGAGGCAGAAAGATTGTGAGCTTGAAAGCAGCCAATTATACGTAGTAAAACTCCCTAAAAAACAAACCAGATACCTGAGAAGTCAATTAATTTCGGTTCATGATGTTAGGAACTTCACCGCAGATAGTTTGACCTCACTTGTTATGGTAGGGCATGACACCAAAGCAAGGGATTGGGAGAAGCAAGGCTTTTCACCTCATGGTGACCTGGAAACAAGAAAAGAGAATTTGCCTGTGTCTTTCAAGGATACACCTCCAGTGATCTAACTTCCTTCAGCTTGGATCTGCCTGTTAAAGGTAGCATGAACACCTACTAGTGCCATACTGAGGGACAGACCTCTAATACATGAGTCATGGAAGGAGGGGGTGCTTAAAATTCCAAGTGATTAGCCTCTAGTGAGATGTAGAATCCACCCAGAGTAACCATGACAACAGACGGCCAGCCTGATGTCCAGGATAAAAGAACCAGTGTCGGTAGCCAGATTGAAAGAGACTGACTACTCAGAAACAGTTGGGTCTTAGAGAAGCTCTGAAGGAGATGACCAGTATGGAACTGTGAAAGGTGAAGCAGTGTGGTTCACGGTGGCATCAAAGAGGAAATGCTCTGTAAGAGAGATTTCCTGATTTGTGCTGCCCTAATATGCTCTGGTCTCTGACATCAGAAGTGTGGTGAATGGTGTTTTTCCACACCAACCAACTCTCCAGACTTCAACAAGGTGTCTTATGATGTAATTATATTCTGATAAAGGCTCCAGTGTCACAAGACAACAGTCTACGTTATCTGCTGGTTACAAATTCTGGGGTGTGGCCCGTGCTTCTGGTCAACTGAACATAGATCAGAGGTTACCGTGGCCCCTCAGGTTACAGAACTTGTTAGCATAGTTCATGAACCTCTAGGAAACGTTAGCTTACAATTTATTAGAAAAGTTATAGCTCAAAAATAGTCAGCTAGGGTGAGGGGAGTTGGGGAGATGACTTCGTTGTCAAAGTGCATACAAGCACACTGGCTTGAGTGTGATCCCCTAAACTTGTGCAAAAAAAATTAAATAAAATAAACAGCTCAAGACACAGGGGCAGGTGGTAAAATCATAGTACCAGGGAGGCAGAGACAGGCAGCTCCATTGAGATCGCTGCCCAGGAAAACTGATGAGGTTTAGTCCAGTGAGAGACTCCATCTCTACAAAAAGAGGTCGATGCCACCTGAGGAATGACACCCGAGGTCTTCCTCTGCTCTCCACACACATATGCACACGAACAATAACCACATGGGAGAGGGACACCCCAAGGAATAATGGGGAGAGAACACAACACTCTCTTGTCCTCCCTGTGCACACCACCTTTCCTGCACTATGGAGTTTGCCAACCCAAAATCTCTCTGAACAGAGTCTCTTAGGATCTTTAACAAAAGTTCCATCATACAGGCATGGTAAATAAAATCAGTAGCCATGTGATCAAGTTAACTTCTAGGTCTTCTCACCTTGGAGGTCAGGGTTCCCATGCTGTCATCATGTCTTGTTCCCCTGGCAGCCAGCCCTCCACCCTAAGGGCTTTCCAAACTTTACCTCTTTAATGTGCACTGTGGTGTTACTGAGGAAGGCTGGCTATGCCCAAGGGTAGACTGACTCTCTTTTCACCTTAATCACTTGGGAACTCATCCAGGATTTGAGGAAATCTGGCCAGAAACAGGGGATGAAGACCAAAACTACCATTTCTTAGTATGTCACAGTCTCACTTTTGATGTTAGAAGAGATGGATTCGATATGAGAAATGTTGCTTGAGAACAACAATATTGCAGAAGATAGATAGAGGAAGACATACAGCAAGAAAGTGGTAGAGGTGTGGGAAGATCACACAGATTCTTTGAGACAGAGAAAGGAAGAGAGAAAGAAATGAATAAGAGCAGAAAGAATAACAGACAATGGTAGAAGGAACCATGTGGCTAGTTTCCTGCTTTGGTTATGATCTACTTTTGATTCCTGTCAACCCAAGCTGGTTTGAAGTATGGGCATCATTTAGATGCCCAGTTTATTGGTGAGGAAGCTGAACTTGGAGAGTGTTCACGATGTCAAATGAACAAGCAAGATTTCAGGCACTCAGGAGGCAGAGTCTGTGTTCTGGACCATATACTGCTAATCTGATGGAAAACATGAAACTAAAGTGGGGAAAATAGAGAGAGAAAATACAGGAAGGCATAGCATGAACAGGAGAAACGGAGGAAGGCTGTTACTCATGAAAAACACAGCAGGGATGAGCCATCAGATATGTACGGCGATGCCATACATATGATGCCATTTTATAAAAGGAGATGTGGTCTAGAGACAGCTAGAAACTCAGATAAGGACACTGGGTCAGGAAGCTCTGGGGGCACATGCAGGCATCCTATAGTCATTGATATGAAGACAGGTCACCACCAGGTGATAAAGTGGCCCAGGCAGGACTTTCTCAGCCAGAGCTGACCTTACAACCTATTCTCATGACTCGAATCTGATCTCGGGAATCATGGGGAGACTGTCAGCTCCAGATGGGCTCTGGATTGATGCTTCAAAGGTTCCTTCAGCTCTCGCCTGATAAAGACAAAGAGAGGTACCTGCTTCAGCACCTGAAATGAACATCTAATTTTTGTTTCTTAGGACCTGGTGACAGCTGCTCTCAAGAAAGCCTGACCTGGTCACCCTCCTCCTCATCTGATGGTCTGTTCTCTTTGACTCTGTTAACATTGCTGTCTCCTCCCATGTGAACTCGTTGACTTTCTGCTGTTGTGATGAAACCCCATGACCTAAAGAAATGTGGGAGGAAAAAGTTTAGTTCATCTTACGATTTATAGTCCACCATGAGGGGACATCAGGATAGAAACTTGAGACAGGGACTGACTCAGAGGTCATGGAGGAATGCTGTTTACTGGTTTGCTCCCCATGACTTGCTCAGCTTGCGTTCTTATATATCTGAGGACCACCCATACAGAGGGTGACACCTTCCAGTACTGTTATGCCAATCATCAGTCAAGAAAATGTCCCTGCAGATTTGTCTACTAGCCAATCTGATGGAGGAATTTGTCTCAATTGAGAGTTCCTCTTCCTAGATCATCCTATCTTGTTTTGTTGATAAAACAAAACCAACCCACACAGCTCACACATGGGATATTCTTTCCTCGTGTTTCTGATGTCCACAACATTTTCTGTATCTGTAGCTTTTCCAAGTTCAGGGTTTGAATATCAGGGTCTTGGTCCTCAGGTTTGACTAGTAAAGTTTCGTCTCCTGTATATCTTGCCCATATTCCTGAATTCACAGCTGCCTGCCTGTGGCTCTCTTGACTGACTAGACATGGCCTACATGCTCTGATCCTCTGTCCAGTGGGGGTTAGAGAGCGATGATGAACATGAACATCAAGGAGGCAGTGAATTTTCCTCTTTGGGTTCAGCTCATACGATCATGACACAACTGGACCTCCCAAATGGTCCTTCCACTTGTTACCAGGGTAACAGCTTGAGAGTCTCTCTCCAGGGAAGATAGACCAGTGAGGGGAAAATTTTTGATGTTTCATTTATTTACTTGTTTGTTTGTTTCCTTACTTATTCATTTATATGATTATTTGAGATAGGATTTCTGTGTAGTCCTTGACTGTTCTTGAATTTGCTCTGTAGACAAGGCTGACCATGAACTCAGAGATCCACCGGCTTCTACCTCCTGATTATTGGGATTAAAAGCGTGTACCACCACAGCCTGGCTCCTTTTGATATTTTAATTAAACCCTTGACCTTTCTTAAATTAATAAATACTTAAGCTATTACTTATTTAGAATATTCTAAATTCAATGCATTGATCATAATGAATATTATAATATTCTGTTTACAAACAGAACTTATAATTAAATTATAATTATAAACAACGATATATTATAATAATGAACAAATAAGAATACTATATTCTTTTTGATATATTGATACAGGTATTCTTGCAGTAATCTTCAGAATGACTTAAAAATGATGATGTCTCATTGCATTTTCAGAAAATGAAAATTTTCATTTAAGGGGAATCTAATCTTTTACTCAACTAAGTGTTAGGATTCAATTGTACTTTAAGATCCAGGGCAGATTAGGAATGTCTAGGTTCAACTTCTGCCTCTGTGATCCCAGACAGGTTATCTATCCTCTCTGGGCCCTAGTGTCATCTCCTATAAAAGGGATGTGATAGTGGTCCATGCTCCAGATGGACGTCAATTGATGTCAGGAAGAGCATCAATACTTGTGTCTGGTACTTCATCTCTGTTGGATGCATTTCTTCTTCTTCTTCTTTTTTTTTTTTACTGATTCAGTTATCAGTGTTAATTATACCTGCTTCCAGAATCTAAGCTTCTCACATTGCATAAATGGGATTTTTTTTCTCTCTGGATATCTAACATGAACACTAACTATGAAATCCATTATTCCTCAGCTTGGAGAAGTAATGATGGAGAAAATACCACCCTCATCCAGGGAAACCAAACTAAGAATCATCAATTCTCCATCCCTCATATTCACAATGGTATGTATGCAATAGTATTTATTTCTTTATTCCATGACTCATCTTTGCAAACACATCTCCAGCACTTTGGAAGGGTTACTATGTGGATTTTAGGTGGGATATGTCATTTTAGAAGAGACTTCTTAAAATTAACACTTTATTTTAAAATGCTTTCGAAGATTCACTTATTTTTGTTTTATCTGTGTGTGTTTTCTGCATTTATGTGTGTGTGTGTGTGTGTGTGTGTGTGTGTGTGTGTGTGTCATGTGTGCCCCTGGTGCAAATAAAATAATTACAAAATAAAATCTGTTTTAGCTATGAGTTTATTTGAAAATGGACTATCAGAAGACCTCAATGAAACAGTAAAGATTAACCACATGAGAGGAGATACTACCGGTGACGACACTGATGAACTGCAAAGGCCCCAAGCAGCCATATCGCCAGGCCCAGGTTCTGAGCTGGAGGGTAAGATGGACTCAATATTAGCATGAAGGGCTAAGCTCTGGGAGGGAGCAGAGGAAGGCGCTGGTATCTGATACAAGAAAAACCACTTAGGCACAAAGAAGCAAAGAGAACACTTGATGCACTGTTGAGACCTGGAGGGGTTTGTTGAAAAAGAAACCCCAGAGGGAAAGAGTTGGAAAAGTCTTACCAGGGCAAAGAGAAGCTAAGAAATAAGAGTTAAAGGTTTTGGCTAGGGAGTCCTGAAGCACAAACACCTTCCAGGGTGGGGTGGCCGCATGTGAAGATGGGGCTAGAAGTAGGAACGAGAGATGAGATCAGGGGGAGGGATGAAGGTGGAAACTGGGAAAGACAAGGCTCTTGGGATATCACCTGTGGCCTTTCCATCTTCAGAGTCCTGTGAACTAGAAGTCCAACTGAGTGACAGAGATGCAGGCCTGGAGCCTCACATCCCATTGCCCTGCAGCAACGAAAGTAACTATTATTTACCTTCCTGGCTTTGTTTGTCAGGTGGTCTGTATGGGTTTGGTAGAACTTTGTTTTGTTTGTTTAAAAAAATTCTTAGTCATTTTCAAAACTGACTATTGAAAAAAATGTTAGGTGTATTTGGGGCTGGGAGTGTAGCTCTGGGGTGGAATGCTTGTCTAGCATTTGTGAGATCCTTGGTTCAATCCAAGCACTGCAGAAACACACACTAACATGCACACATGTACCCATGCACAAGCATCCACACACCCCAACATACACATCATTTCAGAGGCAGCATACAGTTTTAAATATGCAATTGAAATGGCTGTATCAAGGTATGTGTATTACCTCACATACATTTTCATGGGAAGAATATTTAAAATTCATGACCTCAGTGATTTCTTGAGAACTCAATATATTGTTAGTCTTATCATGTTATATAGTGTACATCTTGAACTTATTCTTCATGACGGAAATTTTATGTCCACTATGGCCTCAGCCCCCCTCCTCATTCCCACTTTACTTCACCTGAGTCAGACCCTTTCCCAGGCCACCAAACGTGAAATCGTGTAGCTTTAGCTTTTCTGTGTAACAGAGGGCCAGTTTGTTGAGGTTTCTGTCGTGCCTGGTACTCAACAGCCGGCAAGCCCCAAAGAAAACCACACAGAGATCTCCAAAAGTTACAAAATGATTGGTCCATTAGCTCAGGCTTCTTGTTAATTCTTGCAGCTTATATTAACCCATTATTCTTATCTATGTTAGCCACATGACTCGGTACCTTTCTCAGTGGGGCAGCTTACATCTTGCTTCTTCGGAGTCTAGGCAGGAGTGAAGAAATGGGCTTCCTCCTTCCTAGCATTCTCCTGTTCTCATCGCCCTGCCTCTACTTCCTGTCTGCTTGACCCACCTATACTTCCTACCTGGCCAATCAGTGTTTATTAAAATAAACAGATTGACAGAATATAGACAATTCTCCTGTACCACTTCCCCTCTTTTTTTTAAAAAAAAGGAAAATACCCATAGTCCATTTTTTTGGGAATGTGGGCATAGTATTCCAGGCTACTTCCTGCTGGTTGGGGGCATTGATAACCTTATGGTGACCTAAAGAAAATTTAGAATTATAGTAAAGTCCTCACTGGAGTATTCTGTGAGTCTTAATCATCTCAGGCAGCAGTCTTGAATCTGTTCTGGATGTAGAACTCAGACATCCGGGCCATCTGTTCCTATCAGAGATTTCTCAGGTGGTCTTCTTTGATCAAATCTGATTTGTTTTAATTCAGAATGAATCCACAGTCTTTCATTTCCTGTGGAAAACAGCAAAATCTCTTCTCCAAAGTAACATATCTTCTGACTTCAATTTTGAAGTCAAGGTATTTTCAAAATACCTATCTTGGATTAATTCAGCAGCACTTATAAGCAAATATCTTTTAGCAGCTGTTGCTCCTTACTCAACATTAAAACAATTCAAAGAGAGCATAATAGCATACAGTATCAAGATTCTCTGTGTATTTTCATCTTTATGTGACTTTATTTTAACCTCTATTTGTTTTACTTGTACTTTTACTTTTTGAGACAGGTCCTCTCTATATCTTTATACAGAGAATAACTCTGTAGACCAGGCTGTCCTTGAACTCACAGAGATCCGTCTGTCTCTGCCTCCCCAGTGCTTGGATTAAATGTGTCCACTACCACACCTTGAATTCACAGAGGTCTGTCTGCCTCTGCGTCCCAAGCTTTGGGATTAAAGGCATGTGCTACCACACCTTACTACTCTCTTTCTTTCTTTTTTATTTTTAAAGACTTTAACCTTTAGCCTGCATATATTTTTTAACACACTGTAAACCATTTAGAGGTTTTCTTTGTCTTTGAATCTCTCTTTTCTGTATCTCTATCTCTTTTTTGATCATATGAGTCTTTAATTTACTAAGCAATATGCTTCATGAATGTTCTTCCTCATCCATGTTGTCTCCACTGATGTGGTCTCCTTCACTTTAAGACTGTCTGGGAGTGTCTCCCATGTGAACACCACATTCTCTCCAGCTGTTGGCAGCTGTTCATGCTGACTCCATACATGGAGCTTGTCCGGCTGTAACAACTGCAAGCATCTCATTAACAGATTGATTTTAATTCTCCGAGTTCTGTGCACAGTAGAGAGGACGGTCTAACCATATTTTCAGTTGTTTTTGAGGAAACTCCATACTGTTTTTATCATAACAGATGTAGGCAATTATACCCCACTCACATATACAGGGCTCCATTTCTCTACATTACCAATACTTCCTCTTGTTTATCTTTTTGGTGGTGGCCATTCTAACTGGTGTAAGGTGACATCTCTCTGGAATTTCTTGTTCCCTGACCATGGTGCTGGACATCCTTGTTTTCCCATGGTCATCCACAGTCCTATTGAATAGAAGCACTGAGGTTGGGCATCCTTTGGTAAAGAGAGAACTTTTCACCCTTGAGTACTGATGTTTGCTATGAGTTCTTTGTAAATGGCTTTGAATTATAACTGCATATAATTTCTGACTTTCAGATTAGAAAGGTATCTGATCCTGGTCCTTTTTAAAAAAAATAGTTGAGTTTTAATTATGAATTTAACCTTGTGGCTTGTCTTAAGAAAAGCTGGAGACCTTCTGCCTTCTGCCTGGACATTTATACCTTCCCATAAATTTGGAAAGTTATCTGTTGTATCCTCAAAGTTCTCATTCCCTGTTCCTTTACAAAGGAAATAGGTCTAGCTTTTGAGGTGAGTCATTCAAGAGCCTAGGACTACAGTCTATGGCAGACTTGGAGACTCATATCACAGTTACTGGCTTTGGCCTCATAGGGGCCTGCTTAGTGCTGAGTTCTCTGGGGCAGCACCAGCATTGAGGTCGAAGGTCAAACCTGGTTCTTGGCTTCTCTGTCCTCCCTTAGTTGGAAATTTTCTCTCTCTCTATGCTGTACTGCTGGGGTTAGGGATTATTTAAAGTGGCCAAGCTCTATGTATCTTTTCTTATTTCTTGGACCATCTAGGTGGTTCCCTTAGTCGTTAAGAAGTTAATTTCATGCATACAGATGTTCAGTCTCATGTCGGGGACGGCTGGGTTGGGTATAATTGCAGGATTGCTTTCAAATCAGCTTTTTCCTGTATTAAAAATACATTTTAAAATGTATTCTTTGCTTTTCTAGAATAGTAAACATGCTCTTTTTTGTTTTCGCCCACATTGTCTACCCCCACCAAGACACAGTCGCCTGGTGATTTTAACACCTGTGAGAGGGGAAATTGTTGTTGTTCTCTTTAATAGAGGGGTGCCCCTGGGTGGCAAAAGCAAGGAGAGAGAAAAGGGAGGCACCAACTAGAGAACAATAAATAGCAATCCCGGGCAGGCAAGCAGGGTAGGGTTTAGAATAACATGCAGCCCAAACCTTCCCATGCTGGCTGAAGGATGGAATGACTGGTACCTTTCTTCATAGAAGTTCAACGGAACAGAGATCCTGTAGGACATTTCCTATCAGCTTTCAAGGAAGGAGGCCCAGTGGAGAGCCCTGCAGATAAAGACTGGACAGTGCTGATGGGAGACCTTTGGTGATGCTTGGGGAGAGACAGACATGGAAGGATGACCTGAGACATCCAGGAGTGGACAACAGGGTAGACAGCTAGGTGTGGCAAGAAGACTTCCCCAGGTCAGGTGGCTCTCTCCTCTTCACCTCCTTAGTCTTATGCTCAGAGTACGCCTCTGCCTCCCCTTGGCCCTGAACCTGAATTAAAGTGACTTTTCAAGTAAAGAGGGGGCTGTGAGGCCGCCCTCAATGCTGCTGACCCCAGTTTGAGCTCCAGGGCTCACTTGGTGACAGGAGAGAAGTTACTCCCACAGATGTTCTCTGACTGCCACATGTGTTGTGGTTCACATGTACTAAGTGAGTAAACACATAATCAATCAATCAATGATAAAATATAGAGGGAGAAAAGTATGAAAAATAGGAAAGTAAACAAATAGTGGGAACTAGGCAAGGCACAGAGAGCCTGATAGAGGAAAATTGTCAGAATGGGCTGTGAGAAATGGGGAAACTAGCATGTCACTTCTGCTGATCAGGATAAGATGTCTCCTCGGTGAAATGACCCTGTAATCCCCTCAGATCATCAGGACCTCACTTATCTTGAGTTTCACTTTAAAAGATCTGCTACTTCGTAAACACACATCTCCGGCCCAGGTCTCCCCACTTGGTTCATTTTCCCAAGTGCCTAGAGACCTTCCAAAGACCCAACAGATGTCTCTATGTGGAGACTGTTTTGGTATCTTTTGTTCAATAATATAACAGAAGAATGCACACACACATACACACGCAAACACACACACACACACACACACACACACACACACTAGTGGTTTATAGCTTCTCTCACCTCATTTGGCCCTGTTTTAATTACAAATTTCACCCTTCTCCAGCCTGCCCGTGTGTGTATGCCCAGCCTAATCACCCTATGTTGGACCCCATCACACTCACTTAAACTAGAGGAACAGGCTTTTGTCTGACTTTGCCCCTCCCATGTGTTCCCTCCAAATCTCTTGTCTTCTGCCAAAGAAAAATCTTCCAAGAATGCATTGGAATGGTGACATGGCTCAGATTATGATGACTGGCTGCACTGGCAGAGGACCCAGGATTGTTTCCTAGCAACCACAACCATCTCTAACTCCAGTTCTGGGGAATATGACACCCTTTTCTGATCCCCTCAGAAACTGCATGCACAAACCACCACACAGAGAAAGCATTCACCTAAATAACACAAAAATAAAATAGGTGCAAACCAGTTTGTGTGGCTTTTAGAGCCCAGTGCCTTCTGCAGCTCTCAGCACTCCGCACTGTCAGAGTGACAATGAAGGTTGGCACCCATGCTCCTGTCCCCATCACTGGTCTCTTACCCTAGCACCACATCCCACCACACCTACAATCTGTAGGCTCCTGCCTTTGCTATGCCCTGTCTCTGCGGCTTCTGCTGGTTCTGGAAACCCTGTGATTTGGGGAAACAGTTGGATGTAATCTCTGAAGTTTGAAAACACATATCCCAGAGTTCAACAATGACATTCCTCAGCAGAGGAGAGGAGAAATGTGTGTTAATCAGAAGACACAGAAAAGGCTGGGTGTAATACATGCACACAGGAGAAGGAAGAGGAATAGCAGATCAGGAGTTCTAGGTTATCCTTGGCTAAGTAATTTGAGGCAAGCCTTGGCTATAATGCAACCCTGTCTCAAAACAAATGACTCAAAACACAAATAAGAAAGAATTCTCTCAACAGGAATTATCTTAAAAAACAAATAATTAAAGCATAGTAAGTCAGCATATTTCTTTTATTTGTTTGTCTTTTGTTTCTTTTTTTCAAGATAGGGTTTTTCTGTGTATCCCTGACTGGCTGTCCTGGAACTTACTTTGTAAACCAGGCTGAACTCAAATTCAAAGCTCCACCAGCCTCTGCCTCCCAAGCACTGGAATCAAAGGCATGAACCACCACTACCAGCCTAAGTCAGCATATTTCTATAATAACAAAAATAATAATACAGAAGAATCTCACAAACATATTAATATGCATATGTAACTTATATATACACACATGTACATATATCAATATTGGAGTGTTTTACTTCTTTGAGAACAGAGATAAGTTAACATGGTTATAATTTCTTTTATATTGGTTATATAAGCAGCAAAATTAATTTAGGCCTTGAAACTGAAGATGGTAGTTGACTTGAGAATTACTGTAGAGACAGTGGAATGTGTCACCTAGAGGCCTCTGGGGTGTCGGTCATCTGCTTTTCTGATCCAAGTGATAGTTTCTCTTTGCAATCATTTAAATACCACTTTTATATATAAATGTTAATCTGCAGTTAAAACTTTAATTTTGTCTTCATTTATTTTTTTTGAAAGAGGGTCTTGCTATGTAACCCAGGTTGCCCTTGAACTTAACATTCCTCCCATCTTAGCATTCAAAGTGCAGGGTTTGCAGGTGTGTATGGCCTTGCCTGGTTACTTTTTAATCTTTAAAATATCAAAACCAACGATCTATCCAAGGATTCAGTGGATAGAAGGGAAGGGAAGAACAGAGTGGGTGGGGGATTGCAGGGAGAGGGTTAACCATGTATTCAAAATGATGTTCTAGGGA
This sequence comes from Myodes glareolus, assembly GCF_982192425.1. Lineage (NCBI taxonomy): Eukaryota > Metazoa > Chordata > Mammalia > Rodentia > Cricetidae > Myodes > Myodes glareolus. Next base: position 27,200,292 of record NC_142026.1, on the reverse strand, counting down.
GTTGAATGAAAATTCTTTGAGTGTATATGTGTGTGTTTGTGTGCATACACATGTACTGGTCTGCATGTGCATGTGTGCACATGTGTGCTGAGGCCAGAGGTCAACCTCTGGTTGTGTGGTGCTGTGTAGCTGGACCTCGCTGACTAGTCTAGACTGCCTGTCTGGCCAGTGATGCCCTGGGACCCACCTGTCTCTCTCTCCAGAGTGCTGGGATTGCAAATGGATGCCATGTTAGGTGTCACTTTTTCGTGGATCCTGGGAATCGAACCTACGCTTGCACAGCAAACACTTTGCAGCCTGAACTGACTCCTCAATCCCTAAAAATAACTTCTTCATTGTAATTTGGACCAGGAGCAGAGCTACCCAGCCATGGAATCAAAATTCGTCCTTGTTCTGTGAATCTGGTAAACATAAAGCAAGAAAATTCTTCAGTTTTCCTGAGTGGTGAACATCAGACCCACACAAGGACCGATCACAATCAGGCCTCTGCAGTAATAGGTAAGGAGGACGGACAGAATTGCTACAGCTTCCCAGGCAAGAGGCTTAGACAAGTCATCAGGGTCCTTTGGGGGCAGTGCAGGTAGCCAGGTGGAGGCAGGAAGGGAAAGAGGCCCACCAAAGCCAACCTTCACCTTAGCAGAAGGAGGTGGGGAAAATTAAAGACAGAAATGAGAAATGGAAGCTAATAAATGGTGAGGCCAGATTTTCTTTTCTAAATTAAGAGAAGGCAGGTGTATGTGGTAGGGGGAGGGTCGGTAGGAGTTAAGAAGAGAGAAAAAATATCAGGGAAGCCTACCAAGGACCAAGAGGTCCATCGCTGGGTGCAGATGAAGAACAGGATGATGAACAGAGCCAAGAAGAAAGCTAAGGAGTGAAAAAGAGGTAGGTGAGGGTGTGGGAAAGTGAGAACCAGAAAGAGGGTACAGACAAGATGCTTGTCAGTTGCTAGGAGGGACCACCTCTATGACAGCTTGGTCAGTTGTTGGTTCACAGCCTTAAAGGAACAGTGTACAGCCTGGAGTTAACTATTCAGGTCTTCTTAGTGTTCACACTCAGGTGTTCCCTACCATGTGTGCCTACTGTCACCCCTAAGGTGTTGCAGGATATTTGATCACACTGGGCAAAGATGTGTCACTGTTTTACTTCACCTGCATAGGGCACCTTCAGATTGATTCAATAAAGAGCAGAAAACTATACGGAAGACAACAGGTAGTACTTCTGGACTGAGATGAAATCTCAGGGAAGAATCTGAGAGGTGGGGATTTGCCAGCCAGATACAGAGGAAGTTGAAAGTACTGTACTGAGGAAAGGCAATGAGCCATGTGGCGAAATATAGATTAAACAGGTTAAAGTTTTAAGAGCTAGCTGGGAACAAGCTTAAGCTAAGGACAAGCTTTCATAATTAATAGGAAGTCTCTGTATTATTATTTGGGAACTGGCAGTTCAAAAAATTTCAACTACACTAAGATGCTTAAGGCACTTTTCTTTCTTTCCTTCATGCAGATCTTACCAAAGATGATTCTGAGGATGAAAACAACTGCTCAGAGGAATCAACCTCAGTCACCTGCCAGTCAAGTAAGGAAGCCCAGAGAGCAAGACAGGCTGTGGGCATCTGCTCTCAAGCTACTGTTTTATGATGGGTTTTGTTCTGAGTCTGTTCTGTATGATGGATCCCTGAAACCTGTTCAGTCCATTGAATTTCATTTGCTTCTTTTGGAAAATGCAGGGAGATCATTGTATACACTTCGGGGGATTAATCTTAACCTATTAGTAGATAGAGTCATCCATTTTTAACACAATAGAAACAGTCATGTGTATGTGTGTGTGTGTGCATATGTGTGCGCATGTACACTTGGGCATATGTTCATGTGTACAAGTACTGGTGTGCATGATCATGGAGGTCAGAAGACAATCCCACGTGCTCATCCTCACCTTCTACTTTGTTTGAGATCTAACCTCTTCTTCATTGACATGTATGCCAGGCTAGCTGGACCACAGTCTTCCACAGATTCTATCTTGGCTACCTGTCCTGCTGTATGAACCCTAGGATTACAGTTTATTCTACGGTGTCTGATTGCACCATCTTGGGTTAAGGTCCTCATGTTTGTACAACAAGCACTTTAACCACTGAGCCATCACTGCGGCCTCAATGAGTTTGTTTCTTAAACTAATTATCATGTTTACTAAGTGTTAGACTCATCTAATAATTTTTATAGAAAGCAAAAGGCTTCCCACTCCTTTATTGGAAGATCATAGTTCCTCTAAGTAGAAACTTAGACAAGAGTCCAAAAGCAACTCAACTAGCTATGTGGTTAAGTAGACAGAAATAGAGGCTCAAGATAAAACATTCTGAAACCCAAAGTACTGTTCCCAACAAAATTCTTCATCAAGTCATGGCTTTTGGAGCAATTTTTCAAAAGACATTACAAATAACATGCACTTCTTTCTTTATATCATCCTTAAAGAACAACTAGAACAGACATATACATCCTTTTCTCCTAGTTGAAAAAAACCAGTCACAGATGATATGTGTCTATGTATTCTTCAAAGACTAATGGAGTATTAGACTGTCATCCTGCATACTGAGTAGTTTCTTTCCTAAACTGTGGGATAGGAAGGTTTCTGGGTGTGATGTCATGAACCTGTAAGCCACTCTGGAGGTGGAGCCAGGAGGATCAGGAGCTCAAGGTAATTCTCGATTGCACAGGATTCTCTCATGCACACACAAACACAGAAACACACACATGTAGAAAGAGGAGAGAGAGAGAGAGAGAGAGAGAGAGAGAGAGAGAGAGAGAGAGAGACTAGAAAGGCTTGATTATCTCAGCCCTATTTGGGTTGTTGAAAGATTAAGATTCTATAGTGTGCCCCTTGGTGATTCCTTTCCTAGATCCAGAGACTTTAGGCATGTGCTTCCTCAGGGAAAACACACTAGGACAAAACCTGAGGTCAAATGAAAACGCTTCTCGGTCTTAAGGTTACAAAAGAGCAAACTTTGAAATGGTGCCTTCATTTTAGTTGCTCATGTGTCTTTTGTTTGTTTGTTTTTGTTTTTGTTTGTGGTGTTTTTTTGTTTTTTGGTTTTTGTTTTTTGTTTTTTGAGACAAGGTTTCTTTGTAGGTTTGGAGCCTGATGTAGGAGGGTCATCTGTCTATGTGTTACTTTCATTGGTTAATAAAGAAACTGCCTTGGCTTTTGATTGGACAGCAGCTTAGATAGGTGGAGTAGACAGAAAAGGATGCTGGGAGAAAGAAGCAGAGTCAGGCAGACGCCATGGAGCCAGCTGCCAGGTCAGACTTGCTGAATCTTTCCCAGTAAGCCACCACCTCATAGTGCTACACACATTATTAGAAATGGGTTAATCAATATGTACGAGTTAGCCAATAAGAGACTAGATATAATGGGCCATGCAGTGTTTAAATGAATACAGTTTCCGTGTAATTATTTCGGGCATAAGCTAGCCAGGCGGCCAGGAGCCGGGCGGGATGAAATGCAGCCCATTGCTCCTTTTACAGGAACCTGTCCTGGAACTAGCCTTATAGACCAGGCTGGCTTCGAACTCATAGAGATCTGCCTGCCTTTACCTCCCCAAGTACTGGGATAAAAGGTGTGTGTTACCACCACCTGGCTTTCATGTATCTTTTAAAAGTAGAAATATGTTTTAGATTTTAGACTACAAATACACTCTGTGTCTATGGTTTAAAAGCAAAAATATTATTTTTCATAGAAATGTGGGAAGTATCAGATCAATGGCAATTGTTCAACATAAGATTTTCAAGGTCTCTTTGTGGTGTGTGTGTGTGTGTGTGTGTGTGTGTGTGTGTGTGTGTGTGTTTGTGTGTGTGTGTATTCACATGTGTGTATACTTGTAGAGGCCAGAGGTCAGTATCAGGTGCTACTCTTAAAGAGACATTCACCTTGTTTTTTGAGAGAGGGTCTCTCATGGTGGGGGGCGTTAGAACTTACAAATTTAGCTACGTTGTCTAGCCAATGAGTCTCTCTAGCTCTGGGATTGCTTGTGTGATTCACCATGGAATGTAGAAATCCAACTCATGTCTTCATGCTTGTTGTCAAGAACCTTACCAACTGAACTATCTCTTTGGGCTCTTCAACATAAGACTTTCGAAGTTTCCCTACAAGAAATACAAGAGATAATGGGAATTCAAAAAGATGAGTGGGGGTGGGGAGGGGGTGAGTAGGAAGTCAAGTCTTTGGAAGAAAAAGGCCAAGTGATTTCAGATGGCCCCTTGACAGTGAATTGCATCATTGCATCTGCCTACACATCAAAATGGAGTTTCACTAACCTACTGTTATGGTAATTTAGAAAGGCAGACCCATGTGCATGGATGGAGGCCAGGCTTTTTAAGCAGATTCAGGGTAATTCTAAAATTTTTTATTAGGGAATTTCATACTAAATTGATTTCTTGTTCACAACCAGAGGATTCCAGATACTTCTACTATTTGGTACAGTGATCAATATTCATGTCTTAGAATCAAATGAGGGAAAGGGGGCGTGTGAAGTCACAAGCTCAAGACACTAGATTGTACCAGAAGTTGGCTAGAATTGCAACTTCTGAACTATGGGATGTCCAAATTGAACTGTAATGGCTAGAATTGTAATCCAAGCATTCTCCATAAACTTTGATTCTACAACTCTAGGGTACCACTTTTTGCATTCTTCTTCTCTGGTCTTATCAGAAAATCCAAACTCACCAGAGAATGATTTATCTGGACAATGTCAGCAGAGAGATAAAATGAAATATAGCAAAATAAATAAACAAACAAACAAAGTAGTAAAAGGGCACTCTCTTTACTCCATGAGATTGTACCTATTAATACTAAAGAGTGGAAATAGTTCATTTAGTTTCTGCAGTGGCTTTATAGTTTATAGAGTATAATAAGAATAGAATTCTTCTGTTTATTGATAACACTGTCATTTGTCATTAGCTTAGAAAGTCTACAAACAATAATTTGTGCTATTTACATATCAAGCAGATAAATTTTTTTTTTCTTTGGTTTTTCGAGACAGGGTTTCTCTGTGGCTTTGGAGCCTGTCCTGGAACTAGCTCTTGTAGACCAGGCTGGCCTCGAACTCACAAAGATCCGCCTGCCTCTGCCTCCCGAGTGCTGGAATTAAAGGCGTGCGCCACCACCGCCCCGGCTCAAGCAGATAAATTTGACCTAAGGGTGTTCTCTAAGGTTTCTGGTCTGCCTGGTCCTGCAGTCATCAGTCCCAAAGAATCACACAGAGATCTACATCAATTATAAACTGATTGGCTTTTCTTATTAACTAATTTTTATAACTTATATTAGCCCATAATTCTTGTCTGAATTAGCCCCGTGGCTTGGAACCTTTTTTGGCGAGGCAGTCACATCTTGCTTCCTCTGAGGCAGGGATGTACTTAAACTTCCCTCTTTCCAGAGTTCTCTTGTTCTCATTGTCCCACCTCTACTTCCTGCCTGGCTGCCCTGACTCTACTTCCTGTCTGGCTAATGGTCAATCAGCATTTTATTAATGATTGTACAAGTGATAGGGTACAGACCATTGTCCCACAGCATAAGGGCTGCAGAGCTGGCTCAGCAGTTAAAAGCACTTACTGCTTCTGCAGAGAATTCGGGTTTGGTTCCCAGCACTGAAACTCTCTCTGCAGGGCTGGCATCTTCTTCTGATCTCCAAGGGCACTAGGCATGCATGTGATGCACAGACAAGCAAACAATCATGTGCAAAATAAAATGTTTTAATCTTTTATTAAATATCAATTTATTCTTGATTGCCAAGATTTATAACAAATTATTTAAAAGTAAAGGCCAATTTTTAGTCCCCATTTAGTTACTTGTTCCATTTCACTCTATGCATACTAAAGTCAAATATGTGAAAATACCTGTTAATGCTCAACATTAATATATCTGATTTATGATGCAGAAATTAAACACTCAGTTGGTACATCAATTGTCACTCTTGTCAAAGCAGCTTATTTTCATAATTCAGAAATAGGTTATTAGGACAGCCAAAAGACAAAATTTAAATTCAGATATGAAAGACTCTAAATGCATTTCTGAGGCCTCTCAGCTCTAAAGATATTTTCTGAAGCCTCTTAGCATTTGGAAATGGGACAGTCACCCCCCCCACCAACACACACACACACACACACACACACACACACACACACACACACACATATGCTGGACTGCTCATCCTCCTGTGTCCCTGTGAATAATCTTCAAACATAACTCCATTCTGGGAATTGAGGCAAAGACAGCCCACAGATGTTGACTCAGTTCCTGATGTATTGATTTAGTCACTAAAACAAGGTCAGGATGGACCACAGATGCTCCCCTTATCTCACCTGACCACGCAGCTATTCTCCTGGCCTGGAATAGATCAATCACTGCTTATAATAAGCCAATCCAATAAGTTGGAAAACAACCTATGGCCCCCCCTTGTGTCTGTGGTTTTTTGCTTTAAAAGATGGACTGTAACAGCTATCGGATGTCCTTCATAGCCCGAACCTGGAGGGCCCTGTCATGACAGAATAAAAATCCTCTTGCTTTTGCATCAATTGAGGTTATGTGAGTGGTGTCTGGAGCAACTCCTTCCTGATGTTTGGACTCCTAGTCCAACAGCGGCAGACCGTATTTACTTGATTGACCAAAATTTAAAAAAATCAAACAGCCTTCATTTCTATAATACTTCAAAGAAATTTAATGTATGGTTTTGAGAAATACTTTCAAAGATACCCACATTGCCAGCATTACAATCTGATACTTTTAATAAGAGTTACCCTACACTGCTCATATACCATCTTCTGACATTACATCTGATACTTTTAATCATAATTATTAAAATGGTCAAAGAAGTTCAGTTACTAGTTACTATCAATTCACTTATATATAAGCCAAGTGTGCTCACCCTTTCCCAGTTTTTTGAAACTCTGATGTGTTGATTTTTGTTTTTCCTCAATATAAAATGTCTATGACACTTAACATACCACAGATTGATGACACTTTGAGAGCAAAGCAGAAGTGGACAGTCCCCTCCAGTGCTGCCACCACTGAATGGACTGCTCTGTCATGCTGCCTGGCTGAACACTGACAAAGACACCTACCTACATGAGTTTAAAAATTGATCTGCACAAAAGAAATTTAAAAAATTATATACAACAAATTGGTTTTTAAAAATATAAAAATAACATCTGTCACTTCTGTCATGCTGACAACTTGACATATATATGCATGCAGAAAAAGCTCCAACTTGGTCATCTGAACAGCTGTGCTCTAATATGATGAACAAACTGCCACTATGTTCACACTGACGGAAGCTGTATTCAAAATATTTCATATACTAAATACTGCAATAGTCTCTGCACGTATAAATGCTGATTATAATAGTTTTTGCTTTGATTAAAAGTATCTTAAGCTAACATTAAGTGCACTAAAATGCACAACAGTTCAGAAATCTATGACCTTTCAATAAAGAAATCCAAAATGTACAACTATAAAACAAGAAACAATTACTGCCATGCAAGAAAATGCAATTTAAAACAGCAAGTTCAAATATATTTAACACTCAAAGGGTCAGCAGCGAATTCTGCCAACAATAGACTTAAAAAAGAAAATACATTATCTTTGCTTGTATAAATCATATCTTCAAATCTGAGAGCAAGCCGTCTGTCCTCTAGTTTAAGAGATTAGCTCTTTTACAGTTGTTTTAATGAAATCTTTCCTCTCAGTTAAATCGTAAGCGGGATAGTTTTCATATACCTCTTTGCAAGTCTGCTTCATTGTGACTTCTTCCAAGGTAGCATCAGCCAGTAATTTCTTCACTGTTTCCTTTAATTCTTCATCTGTAGGTGTTTTTTTTCAATTTTTTTAATTAATGGTTCATCATCAGAACTATCTTCAGATTCAGATTCCTTTTTGGAACTGTTTGATTCTTCTTGGTGGTGCTGCTGTCTGCCTTCTTGACATTAGCACATTAGCACTTTTTACAGACTTCTTACCTTCAGCAGCAGCTTTTTGTTTTGCTGTTTCTTTTATAGCTGTCTTTTTTGGTGGTTGTTCCTTTTCATTTTCTTTCTCTTCATCTTCTAAAGACTCTTCCTTATTTTTCTTCTTATTTCAGGACATTTGGTTTGCTTTGACTTCCTTGTTGTTCCATTCCTTTTTTTACTACCTTTGCTTGAAGATTTTTTGGATTTTGGCAATGGTTTGCCAGAAGGCTTTGGATGCATTAAGAAATTCAAGATCCTCTTCACTAGTTTGATGTTCATGCCTGATCTCGCTACATCAAGAATCTCACAGATGCTCTTTAACATGGCATTTCTAAACTTTTTCAGCATTTCTTCCTCCTTTTTATACTGGGTACTGTCATTTTCAAATGGAAAGCCACTGAACTGACCCACATTCTTCTTTAATGAGGACACTGTGCCTGATCTGTTGAAAAGCAGTTTGTGTAGATTTCTAAGTTCATCTGTTTTTTTCTTTCTCAGAAAGAAACGTATCCTTTCAATTTCACAGTTTCTGACCCTTCCCTTGAGCAATTGTAAATGGCTCTCTTTGTAAGGAAGACACTTGCATTGTCAATCTTTCTACTTTCTTCTTTTCTCTCTTGCCTTCCACAGTGAGACTCTTTTCTTTCTCTCCCCCCACCCCACTTCTCCCTCTGGTCCCTGGGGCCTGGCATTTAGGTAAGCCGGCTGCTGTGCTGGGTGGTCCTCTGCCTCCACAGCAGGGGCCTCAGCCTACATGCTGCTGGGGACCGCGGGTGCACACCAGGAGGCTGAGCTTGGCTCCTCAGAATCTTTAAATCTTTTTTTTTTTAAAGCAACTACAGATATCCCTGTTTTAAAATATGGTTAATTTGTTGGCATATGTTAAGTTTATATATATATATATATATATATATATATATATATATATATATATATATATATATATATGATTTTAACGAAGAAAGTAGTATCTGGTCATCACAGAACCTTAGCAGGGAGCCGTGGTAACTAGGTTGTTGTTCATTTATACTTGAGAAAACTAGAGCTACTGGTGCTCGAGAGCCATGGGCAGAGGACTACAAAGAATTAAAGCACAATCCAGGATGGATTCAGTCTCAGACTAGGGCCTCTGGAACCAGGTTCAATAGAAGAGAAGCATTCCTTTATACTTTCCTGGGAACACAGACTGATTTGATGCAGAGCCACAAAATTAATTTTGAGTACAAACAACGGTGATGTTGTTGGTTGTTTTGTTTATTACTCTTCATACTCTTTTGGATTTTTTGCTCTTTTTACTCTTTATTCTTGGGTCTTTTGGGGGAACCGCCACCCAGCTCCAAAAGAAATCACACACAGAGGCTTATTATTAATTATAAATGCCCAGCCTTAGCTTGGCTTGTTTCTTGCCAGCTTTTCTTAAATTAACCTGTCTACCTTTGGCTTGTGGATGTTTATCTTTTTCCTACTGCTGTAGTCTTACTTTCATACTTACTTTAATGATTTTTGATCCGCGCGTCCCGGGAGATCGCCTTGCGGCGGCGGGGGCGGATTGGTCGCCGGTCCTGCCATGCAGGCAAGTGTGAGCAGGCGGAGGGTAAAAGGAAGGCACATGGGCAAACACATCGTACAGAATAGGATTGGATATTTATTACTTAAAGGAGAGAGAGTGTGGGAGAAGGAGGAGAAGAGGAAGGAGAGGAGAGAGACAGAAAGGAGGGAAGTGGGGAGTAAGACGGACACTTTACCCCATACACGCATACCCCAAGAGGGGGACAGTGAGAGATCTAAGATGGCAACAGCAGGGAGGGGTTGCCGGGAGTGGGGGTGGCTTGCCCCTTAAAGAGACAAAAACCATAACATTCCCAGTTCTTTATTATAATAAAAGCAGGAGATTAGACACCACAGTTTGACGGAATTGGAGCAGCGAATTCTCAAGACTGCTTCCGGCTTATTTGTGGGCATCATCTTTGGGGGGGAATGAACCCTGAGAAGGCTGGGTGTTGGCCACATCCTGGCATAGCTGGTCTCTTTGCTCCCAACAGGTGTCGGTGGCATGGAAATGTTTGGTGTCTCTAATCCTGTTTAAGGTATTGGCAGAACAAAGAACAAAGTTAAATTAAGGATTTTTTTTTTTTTTTTTTTTTTTTTTTTGAGCAGGGAATTGAGGGGGATGTATCTGATCTGTTTAAGGTGGATTTTTTAATTCGGCTCCCTGGAACTCACAAGAACTCCTTGGGTTTGTGAAAACAGGAGTTTTAGACACATAATGACTGTGGCATATTTTTGTACAATGAAAAGTATTTTTTTAAGACTATGGAGGGCAGCATAAGAGAGAAATTTGATTTGAAATTTATTTGGTGAGGTAACCTGGCAAAACCTCTCAGAGATCTTTGAGAAGGATAGGATTTCACTTGAGTTACTGATTAAAAAATGACAGAGAACTTACTTGGTTGGCATCCAGAGCTATTCTGTTTTGAGTCCTCCATGGTCGTTGAAGGTTGCACTTGACCTTTGATGTTTAGCGCCAGGCCTGCCAGGCTCCAGAAGATCCTGTGGGCTAAGAAATCTGTAGGAAGACAGGCCTACCTTGACCTGAGTAGCTAGGCTGTCGATTCCAGCGATTCTGTCCATGTCTGGAGGTCTTTAGTTTAAGTGAAAGGCAGTTTTGCCCAATGGTCAGAGCTCGGCAGTCGAAGCCAACTGCAGAAGGATGTTGTTCTGTGCTCGTTTGTCTTCTGTTTTCTTTGGAGGGACAGAGTGCTGCTGCTGGGAGTCAACCTGTCTCTTTTGGTTATGAAAAGTCTTTTTTTAATAATTAAATATTTAAATATCACATTCCCCAGATCGCTGATCATTTGAGGGCTGTTAATCATATATAACTACAGTATAAAATCTGTCTGGAATGTTGGGTCTGAGCTTGACTATACTGGCTCTTAACAGTACACTTTTTACACTTGTAAAAAGGCAGAAGGAAGAAAAAAATGGCTTGTAATATAAAGTTAATGACAGAACTGACAATGGTGGAGAACAGCTTAATATATTTTAAGAGACTTAAAGGTACATACCGGTTTAAAACATGAGATTTATGATTTAGTGAACAATTATTATACACAGAAAGAATGAGCAGGAATTGGGCAATGTGGATGCTTTTGATGGGCCCTATCAAAGGCATGCCATTGCATAAAACACATGTAACAGAGTTAATAAGAGGAATCTAGTGAAAACCGGTGGACAAAGCAGTGTATACATAAGTAAAAGTGGGAGAGCTTAGTCACCTGACCTGGATCTCAGGCAAGATGGCGGTAAGGTCACCCATGTAATAAAGTTAACACTGGGGAACCGGGCAGGTAATACCTCAGTAAAGATGGCGGAATTTGGTCACCTGACCTGGCCCTCAGTCAAGATGGCGATAAAGTTACCTGACCCCAGTCAAAATGGTGGCAGCCACATGTTGTATGAAAAAAGTCACAATTTTTGAGCTGTAAGGATTTTAAGCTTAATGAGAGGGACCTAAAGGTGTGATCTGCCCTGTTGCTGAGCTGCCATGCCATACCATAAGCCGCAGAGGGGGGCAAAAGGCTGGAACCGAAAAAAAAAAAAATAACTGCACCATGCTACAGCTGGAATTGAAAAGCTAGCTGGAATTTTTAAAAGCCAGGGAGCCACCATGGGTGGTTGCTATCCAGAGCCAGAATTGTGAAAACCCGCGAAACAGCGGCACCCAAGGCCTATATCGGAACATCTTCCAGAAAAATATAGGTGGGATGCAAATTGGCAGGGCGGTTACGATGAGAGGAGAGAAAAAGAGGAAAGAGAAGAAATGGAAAGAAAAGATAAAGAAACTGGAGGACCCCGGGTCCCCAGTCAAATGCACTGTATGGGGAGTGTGCAGTGCTAATGCGCAGGCGGACACTGACCCCTGGGATCAGTCCAAACACAATTCCAGTAAAAAAAGGCAACCATAGCCAAACAGGGGAGACTCACCAATTGAAGCCTGATTGAAGCCGGGAAGCTGGTGGTGGGAATGGAAAAAGAACCCGGTTCAGGATCCTGACCCTGGAATGAATTTTGGGCAGGAGTGCATAGGCTTAGTAAGTGCATGACTTACTGCCTGGTTGGCTGGGGGCTAGGGAGCTGGGGGGCTGGGTAACTGTCTGCTAGCATCTTCCTCTCCTCCTTTTCTTGCTCCTTCTCCTTCCTCTTCCCTGATTTTTCCTTCTATTTATTCTCCCTGCCTGCCAGCCCCACCTATCCTTTCTCCTGCCTCGCTCTCAAGTGTTTTAGGCAGGCAGAGTAACACAGCTTCACAGGGTTAACAAATGTAACATAAAAGAATGCAGCACATCTTTGCATCATTAAACAAATGCTCCACATCATAAACAACTGTTACACATCTTATGATACACATAATTTTCCATAATATAATAATTTAACTCCTTTTTATCTTACAGAGCCTATAAATTCCAGAAATCCTCCTACATCCATAAACATACATAGGAGAAGAGGTAAGAGAAAATGAGGACTCTTTAAGATAGTTGAACTGTGTGTTCAACAAGAGGTTCACTCTTCTTGGCCCTATTCTTCAAAGTACAATACAAGTTTGGTTTTGATTTTAGGTAATTCCTGCTTTAACTTCTAAGTTGATCAGGCAGGCTAACTGCTGTATTGGGTGAATCCAAAGAAGTTAGTGATTTCATTCATATATTAAAAGTCTTTCTAATATTTAGTAAAAGTTCAATTTTTAGTACATATTTTTAGGTGGAAGAGTTGCCTGGCCCTGTTCCCAGTAATCATCAGAGAAATAGAAGACCCACCATCTTTTTTTTTTTAACACTCCCATAATTACTCCAAGAGAAAGGCATTGCTCTCAAAACATGTTGACCAAGATACAAACATCACAGGAGACCCCATAAGGAACAAGTAGAAGAAAAGTGTGGTGTGAAAATTTCCTCACCTTCAGGGTTAGCTCATAAGATAAAATAGTAAACCTGAGGTAGGATCATGAGCTCCAAGGGTAGGGACATTCTTGTACTGGGATTTCAGAGCTTTGCAAATTTTGCCTAGCTTCCTTTTTCTAGACTTTTTTTCTTTCCTGGTTCCCCAATTGATATTGTCAGCTAGCCACATTTCTACAGAGAGGAGCTGAGTATAACACACTCTTTCTGCCTCTGTCTTTCTCTATCTGTCTGTCTCTTTGTGTGTGTGTGTGTGTGTGTGTGTGTGTGTGTGTGTGTGTGTGTGTGTGTACCTTCTGTGTAGCTGAGAGATCAACCTCAGGTAATATTCCTCAGGTATCATTTCTCAGGTGTGACCCTGGTTATTTATGAGACAGGGTCTCTCACTGGCTGGAGCTCACCAAGCAGGCTGGGCCAACTGGTCATGAGCCCAGGGATGTCTGTCTCCATCTCCCCAGCACTGCAGTTACAAGTGCATGTCACCATTTTCTTTTTAAACAGGAATTCTGAATCAAAGTCACCGAGTCATCTGAGAGAACATTCTCTCATCTGTACCTTTTTTTTTTTTAATAAAAAGAAATCTGTAATGTGTCAATGAAACCCAAGACAAGTCTCACTCAGTACCTGTGGCTCCTCCCAACACTTATCACCTCACTCCCTACCCTAAACTTCTCCCTCCCAGGAACAGGGCTTTGATTCCCTTCCCCCAGCTTCTGATCCTATATAAGCTCAGCCATTTTGATCGCCTGGTCTCTAGTTCTCTTGGTCTCTTGGCCACTAGCTGTCTCCACTCCTGGATTTCCCCTCCCCTCACCCCCAACTCCATGACCTGATTCAGTCCGGACCCTTCCAGACGTTTGTGGCTGTTCTGTTACTGTAGGTAGAGTTTTTCTGTGTCTCAGCAAATGAACATTCAGAAATTTATTATTATGTATAAATGCTCAGGTGATAGTTCAAGCTGGTAACTAGCTAATTCTTACATTTTAAATTAGCCTGTAATTATTATCTACCCTTTGCCACATGGCTGTACCTTCTTTACACACAGCACATTCATCTTGCTTCCCTCTCTGTCTCCCTGATTTTGAGACTCCACCCTTCTTCCTCCCACCATCCTCTGTCTGGCTGTCCTGCCTATACCTCCTGCCTAGCTACCAGCCAGTAACTCCTTTATTAAACCCATCAGAAGGTGCCTTGGCAAATACACATCTTCACAGTGTACAAAAAAGATTATTTCAGAACATCTCCCTCACATTTACAATAAACCTCCGCCTCAACCTCACCTAGGAGCAGCTGTGTCCTCACTTATTCATTCAAAATCATTATGAACCAGGGCTTAATGAGATCACTGGGGTTGAGTGGCAGTGTTCTTCTTCTTACGTATGCCCAGACTCCCCTGCCCCCAAGTATGGAATTTGTGGGATGATTTGCAGTGAAGATTGAATGACTGTGGGTCTCTATCCTTTTTGGAAGGGAAGAAACAGAAAAGATCATGAATGCATCTGTAGTCCAAATACTGTCCATTTAAGTACATATACTCAATACTGACTACTTAAGATGTCATGGAATCCCTGTGGCCATTTTGGTTCTACATTGCTGGTTTCCTTTTTCCTTTTCTTTCCAGATACGTCTGATTCTGAGAGCTTGAGCACCAGGAAAAGACAAAGAAGGACAAGTAAGAACAATTTAAAAATCTAGATGTAGCAAATACTTCTCTCTGTAACTAAAACCTAGACATCCTTTCAAGTAAAAGAGAGTTAGCCTGGGATGGTAACTCACTCACATGATGCTTTTGGTTCAGGTGAGTTGGAACCATTGGCTAAGGCACACAGGTCTCAAAAGCAGTCAACAGTACAAGATTACTTTTCACCCAAGTAAAGAGGATGAAGTTGATCCTGGGTGGAGAGGTCACTTCATTTCACATGCTCATCTAGGGCCCTGAGATCTTAAAGACTGGCTTTGTCACCCACCATGCCCAAGACTCCATAGCAAACAGAAATGGAAGCAGATGGTGCACAAATAACCTCAGAAAGGGCACGAGGTCTAAGAAATGATCACAGAAGCGAATGGCCACCAGGGCAAAGTTGGCCCCAGCCCCAGCGTTGGGGACAGTTTCTGGAGCAAGTTTGACCAACAGCTCAGATAAAGGCAAGGTTGGCCTGCTGACAGCATTGTCTCTATGCCTCCCAAATAAACCACAGGTCTGTCCTACCTTCTCACACGGGCTGCAGGATTACCCAACCCTACCTGTCCTCTCCCTCACAGGCTGGCAGGACTGTCCCTCCCCAGTTATCCTTCTATTTGGCAGGATTGAGCCTTCCTACATACTCATACAAGTAGTCGTGTGTGTGTGTGTGTGTGTGTGTGTGTGTGTGTGTGTGTGTGTGTGTGTTCCTGTATTCCTGTATAAATGTGTAGATGCCAGGAGGTGATGTTAAATATCATCGTCTATCTCTCTATCTCATTTTGAGAGAAGGGTATCACATTGAACCTGGAACTCACTGATACAGTGAGTGTGGCTGATGAGTGGGCTTCAGGGACCTTGCTGTCTCTATCTCCTCAGCTCTGGGATCATAGACGCTCACTGCTGCACCCAGGTTATTACACAGTACTGGGGATCTGAACTCAGGTCCTTAGGCTTAGTGAGAAACACTTTACTGACTGAGACAGACAGACAGACAGACAGACACACACACACACCATACTCACAGACACACAAAGCTAAGGAGAAAGTTCAGCTGATAAAATGCCTGCATGTTTCTGAATTTGATTCCTAAAACCTTGTTTGTTAAATGAAAAAGTGTGCTAAAGTGTGCTATAGACTTGTAATCCCAGCTCAGAGGAGATGGAAACAGGAGAATCCCTGGGGTTCTAGGTCCCAGACAGTTTGCCTACATGGCAAGTCCAAGACAAAGGAACGATTCTGTTTCAAAAGGAGTGTGACTGCAAAAATGACACCAAGGTTGTCCCCTGGCCTCAACATGTAATCGCATGTATATCCCCTGCACACACGCACCTGCACATATGGACGTGCACTCACACAGGACCTTATTATGTATATGATATAAAATAATGTAGCACTATATAAAAATATAGTATGCACATATGTGTGTGTGTGTGTGTGTGTGTGTGTGTGTGTGTGTGTAGAGAGAGAGAGAGAGAGAGAGAATATGACTAACCATCACAGTGAACAGTACAACTGACCACCATAACCATGGTGGTCACTGTGGTTGTCATTATGGTGCTCAGATGTATTGGTCAGTCATAGTGGTCACTCTGAAGGTCACTGACATAATGTAGTGCTCTCTGTCAGTCATAGACGTCACTGTGGTTGTCATTAGGGTGCTAAGGTGTATTGTTCACTGTAGTATTCAGTCATAGTGGTCACTATGGTGACCGTTGATATGGTCAGCTAGGTGCTCACTGTGAGGGTCACTAATAATGGTCTCTGTTGGTCAGCTGCAGTGTTCACTGAAATGGCTGGACATAATCATCACTGTCATAGTCACTGATGTGGTCAGTTGTGGTTTTCACTGTAATGATCAGCCACAGTGGTCACAGTGATGGGCACTTGTAGTTTTCACTGAGGCTCAGCCATAGTGGTTACTATGGTGGTCAGTTGTTGCCGTCACTGTGGTGTGCAGTTGTAGTCATCACTGTGAGTGGTGAGTTCAGCCATAGTTGTCAATCTGTGAATGAATGAATGGAGTCAAAGGAGAGAAGACTGTCAAAAAGAAGGAAGAGAAACAACTATTTTTATACTGAATGTTCAGGAATGATTGACAGAGAAATAAAGGAACAAATCAGAGCATCACTGATAAAAAGCAGCACAGGAGAGGAGAGACTTGAGAAAGCCAGGCTGGTACCTATGCAGAGACAGAGCAGCAGGCAGGAAGTGTAGCAGAATAAGGTATGGCCTGAAAGACTGGACCTCTGTTGGCTGGGAGTGTAGTCACTGGGAACCTGTATGTTTTTTCTCAGCTCATTTGATGCCAAACATCCTGCAGGACCATGTTCAGGACATTCCTTGGCCACACCTCCACACTTAGTCTATCTTTTTCATCATAGCTAGTGATTCCAAGCTTCATAAATGAATACAGGGAGAGAGTTAGAAGGGATGCAGCCTATCAGGTCTGATGGAGAAGTTAGCTATGGTGCCTTGATCTTTGTTTTCCTGTGATGTGGTAGTGAGAGTTGGAGGCTTTTCCTCTATTTTCTTACATCTCCCCTAAACATGTACGCACAAAATCCTCACAGAGATACCTGCACAGACTCTGTCTTTAACTTTGAGGAAGCTGAAAGAAGATCCAGCTGAGCTCCTTGATGGAGTCAGTGTCTACTTGGTGGGTGATGTAAGGAGAAAGAATAGGAAGGGTGTGCCTCTCGGTTACACTGGACACACGGAGATAAAGTCTGAGACTGACAGATTCTGTGTACAGCACAGACTTAGCACAGGGAACTAAGTGGCAGCGATGATTGTGTGTTCAGTGTCAGAAGAGCTGGCATTTTACCATGACAGTGCACTGTGAGGAGAAACAACATACATGATGGAGGCTGAGATAAAGACAAAGACTGACATAAAGACAGCCCCTTAATGAAAGTCACACATACACACAGGTAGGGGGTATAGGAGAAAGAGAGAGAGAGAGAGAGAAATGATGATGATGATGATGACGATGATGATGATGATGATGATGATGATGATGATGATGATGATGATGATGATGTGGGATTACCCTCAGTATGCTGTGAATACCATTGGTTAATAAAGAAACTTTTTTGGGCCAATGGCTTAACAGAATATAGCCAGACTAGAAAAGATATACATATATATATATATATATATATATATATATATATATATAGAGAGAGAGAGAGAGAGAGAGAGAGAGAGAGAGAGAGAGAAGGTGGAGTCAGAGAGGTACCATGTAGCCATCAAAGAAGAAAGACATAGAACCTTGCCGGTAGGCAATAACCTCATGGTAATCCACAGACTAATAGAGCTGGGTTAATTAACATAAGAGCTAACTAGAAATGTGCTTAAGTGATTGGCCAAGAAATGTTTTAATTAATACAGTTTCTGTGTGATTATTTTGGGTTTGGGCAGTCAGGAATGAACAAGCAGGTGAGAGAGAGAGAGAGAGAGAGAGAGAGAGAGAGAAGAGAGAGAGAGAGAGAATAAAATAGAAAACAGAAAGGGAGATTGTTCTGGATAGTTTAATGGTTTTATGTCAATGTGACACAAGCTGAAGTCATCTGAGTAGAGGGAACCTCAGTTAAAAAACTGTTTCTATAAGGTTGGGC
Organism: Myodes glareolus; assembly: GCF_982192425.1. Lineage (NCBI taxonomy): Eukaryota > Metazoa > Chordata > Mammalia > Rodentia > Cricetidae > Myodes > Myodes glareolus. Next base: position 27,182,045 of record NC_142026.1, on the reverse strand, counting down.
TATAGACAAACCTGTAGGGCATTTTCTTAGTGTTTGATGTAGGAGGGCCCACACCATTATGGATGGTGTCATTTCTGGGCTGATGTTCCAGGGGTCTATAGAAAACCAGGATAAGAAACTGAGGCCAGCAAGCCAGTAAACAGCACCCTCCACGGCATCTGTATCAGGAAAATGCCACAAGGTTTTTGGCTTGCTTGAGTTCCTTCCATGAATAGTGATCTGGAAGTATAAGCCACATAAACCCTTCCCTTCTCAAGCTCATTTTGGTCATGGTGTTTTAGCACAGCAATAGTAGCCATAACTAGGACAAGTTAGTACCAAGAGTAGGGTACTGCTGTGAAAGGCCTGACCATGCTTTGGGCAAGACTGTGGAAGGTCTTTGGAACTTCGGGTTAGAAGTGTCATTGAGTTAAGAGTTTTGAGTGTTAAGAGTTCTGTGAGATGTTCTGTGGGATCTTTGAAGATAAGAACATTGAGAGCAGTGCAAATGATGGAGGCCTGCCTTCTGAAGTTTCAGAGGGAAATGAAAACTTTACTGGGCTATTTGTGTAAAGACTCTGCAATATCTGGATAGTTGTAGCTGAAGAATCAACTGTGATTGTTGTAAGGAGACCACTTGTTCATTCCAGCTGCCCAGCTAATTTAGCCCCAAAATGATCACACAGAAACTGTATAATTAAATCACTGCTTGGGCCATTAGCTCTAGCTTCTTATTGGCTAACTCCTACATCTTTATTTAACCCATTTCTATCCATCTGCATATCACCACAAAGTCATGGCCTACCAGAAAAGTTTCAGCAAGTCTACCTCCAGTCACGGATCCATGGCATCCCCCAACTCTGCTTTCTTCCTCCCAGAATTCAGTTCTGTCTTCTCCTCTACCTAAGTTATGCCCTATCAGGTCAAAGCAGTTTCTTTATTCATAACCAATACAAACAACACATAGAGGGGACTCCCACATCACCTTGCCTTTTTCTGTTTAAATAAAAAGCAAGGTTTTAACTTTAACATAGTAAAATTGCATGTAACAGGTATCAATCAAGAATTGCAGTTATAATGTTTATATCTACTTTACCTTTTATCATAACTAAGGAAAACTATAACTATAACTATAAATTCTTCAACTCCATCAAAGACTCCAGAAGGATATAATCTTAAATTCTTAAACATTTTAAATGCCATATTCTGAAAGTCTCTGAAAGATTTGAAGAATACCTATCTCATTGAAATATATCTCTATACATCTAGAAAATCTAACTAACATGACTACAAGCTTGACTATTATAGATGACTATCTATTAACATCTATCTCTTATTATACATTTTTTAAATGAACTACACAAACACAATCCCTTAATCGAGGGCAGAAATATACATATACAGTATAACAAAATTTACCTTAAATTTGTATTAATAAACCAAGGTCCATACCAATGCAAATTATTCATATCTATTTAATATCCCCTTCAAATATAAACAAACATTTATAGACAACATTTGGGAATATGGGCATAGATTTGTCCATGCTGCTTCCTACTGTTTAGGGGTGCTGTTAATCAGGTGTTTAAATCATATATCCTGTATGCTAGGTTCATCTTAGTTGCCAGTTGGGCAAAATAATTTTTCCAAGCCTACATACATTTATTCAACACTGTGACCCATTTAGAGGTGATTTATGTCTGAATCTGTCCTATCGTGAATCTTTAATTCTTTACTGTCCAGGAGCACTTCTTAAAACACTAAGCACTTCTTAAAAACTTAAGTTGTGCCATTAGTAGGGGTAATACAGTACCACCTGTTTGCTGCCCAGTCTAAAACTTAAACTGCGCTGTTACTATGATAAATATAGTAGTTCCTGCTTGGTACTCTGTAAAGTTCATCATGGCAGAGCCGCTTGCACCTCTGAGCTGCACACCACCCCACTTCCAGGCATTAAGCAGTCTACATTGCCATCAAGCAAGCTGTCACACTTTACTCACAAACCCCATCCAAATGATCTGTCTCCTGCAAGAGCCAGAGTTTGTGCTAGCAGCATAGCCCAGAAACTGTGCAGCTTTTTTTTTTTTTTTTTGCTATGGCTGAGTCAGGAAAACCTCTCTTAAAGGAGCTGCGGCATACTACCAACAAACAGCAAAAAGCTGTGTTAAACTTTGTACTTTTTTCTTTAAAATTAAGCTCTCTCCGGTTTTCAAGTGGATTTAGTCCATCACGTTGGCTCCAATTGTTGCAAGGAGACTGTTTCTTCATCCCGGCCACCCTGCTAGCTTAGCCCCAAAATAATCACACAGAAACTGTATTAATACAATCATTGCTTGGCCCATTAGCTCTATCTTCTTATTGGCTTAGCAAGAAGCCAGAACCACCAAAGTAAAAACTTTGTTTTACTGGGATGGTTGATGCTGGATTTCAGGGGCTGAGAAATTAGAGGCGATTAATAAGAGACCAACATTACTGAGGTGAAAATCAGGAAGTGTTTACTGAGAGTCAACACACAGAAATTGTGTTTCAGAGGTGGCCACAGTTGTATCTCCCACTGGAAACTGAACTTGATAGTGTAAGAGTCAATCAGGTATTACTTGTTTTGAAGGGATGAAGGGGTCATGGGGAGCAGCTGAGGCTTGGCACTGTGAGAGGCCAGGAGAGGTCATTGGTAAAGACGCAGCTTCAGCAGCAGTTGAAGACCCAGGACTGAAGGGATCATGTAGAGAAGTTGAGGCTTAGCACCATGAATACACACCAGGAGGGACTATTTGTGAAAGTGCAGCCCATTTACAGCAGAAGACCCCAGCATTATGGAGATACCAGTACCATAGGATGATCACCAAGAACAGCAGCAGCAATGACGCAGAGCCAGCCAGGGCCCAGAAGACAAACTGTGTGTGCTGCACAGTGGAGACAAGGATGTGACTCAAGCCCTGTGGAGGAACCCAGAGATCAAAAGTGGATCCCAGACAATTAGATACTAAAATATTTACAGCTGCAGTTTGGTTTTGCTTTGATCTCATTGTGACTGTGCCCTGGTTTCTTGTAGTAAGAAAGTTATTTTACTTAACTTTTACTTTTTACAGAGCCACAGAAAAAAAAGGAGAGCTCAAAGCTAGATGACCTGATGACCTGCTGGGGGTGGATTTTAGAAGAAATTTAAGGTTATTTCCCCCTGCCCACTTAGTCTAATGGAATCTCTGATTACAGCTGCATTCATCTTGCAGATTAATTTGAGAAAAATAGGGACTTACCCATTTACTAATATTTTACTAATGTTCTTCCATAATGATTTTCTTTATATGATTTCCATACAATAAAAGGAATATTTTGAATAATTGCAACTCTATTAGTATTTTTCCAGTAACCTGAAAACTGGGATGAATTCACATGAGAGAATTTGCATAGGAAATTTGAAGTCATTTTATTACCTGCCTGCACAAGTGAGAATTACACTGCTGCTAATGTAGTTAGAATCTTACAGGTGTTTATATGGGTTAGAGACCAGAGAGTAACTTAATATATCATGGCCAAAAATTATCAAGAAAGATAATGTTCCAGAATTAGGGGTCTCTCTGGAAATTAGCTTTATGAAGAGTGGCATTAATGTCTAATTGCAAGACCCTTTCAAACAACTCTTTCAGTGACAAAATCATGTTAATGGACGGAACTAATTGATACATTTATGAGTAGATGAGACCCCATGCTTTACTAGAGAGTAAGACCTAAGCCCTCACTGAGTCTGCTTGAACATTTCATCAGATCAGATCTCTACAGTAGATTTATGGATCAGGGTGCTCTCTCCTTCAACATTCATCGGGGACTTTCCCTTCGACTCCTTCTGCAATTACTTTGCTGTAGGAAGACTTGTATTTTAAAAATCTAATCTGTGGAATTACATTATATAACCTTACAAGAAAAGCTCAATTCTATTGACAGAAATAAAAAAAGTACTGAAAAGGATTTCACCTAAAAGCAGTGAAATAGGAGATGGTAAATGATAGATAGACAGATAGATAGGCAGACAGACAGACAGACAGACAGATAGCGAGTAGATAGACAGACATACAAACATACAGACAGATAGATTGATAGACAGATGGTTGATAGATATAGATAGACAGATGATTGATTTAATTTTCTAGGACAGTCTCTAACCCATGCTGTTTAAGCCCAAGATACCTCACCTTTTTTTTTATCTTAAGCTAATTACAAAGCATGAACAATTCTCTCAATAGTTAAGTGAGAATTCTTATGTTGTTTTTTGCTCTTATTTAGACAAGCCTGCCCATGTAGCCCAGGCTGGCCTCCTTTCACGTGTATCTTCACCTACCTGATTACACTTCCGGGGAGTAGATCTCATCTTTGCGTGGCCTGTGTGTATTGCCCTATGGGTTTGATTTTCAGACTGCTTTAAGAAACCATGGGCTAATCTGAGACTGCGGGGACTGTTTTACACAAAGAGAGATGATGAAGTCCGTAAAGATGAGGACTGGTGAACAGGCATGGAAAGAAGTTTCCTAATTCCTACAGGGAAAAGGATTTTAATGGTGGTAAGAGTGATAATTATCCTATAAGCAGAATTAATTATGCTTATCAGCATAAGAGTTATATTTCCTAAAACAAGTCAGACTGGGTGTGATGGTGCATACACACTGTCTTAGGGTTTCTGTTTTTTTAAAGACACCATGACCACAGCAACTCTTATAAAGGAAAACATTTATGTATGGCTTACATTTCAGAGATTAAGTCCATTATGATCATGGTGGGACAAGGTGACATGCAGGCAGAGTGCTGGAGAAGGAGCTGAGATACAATAAGTGATCTGAACTAGGTGTAACTTGCACATAGGAGACCTCAAAGCACACAAGCCTTTGGAGATGTTTAAAATCCAAACCATACAGCCTCACATCGATGCCTTGCACTCAGCAAGTACTAAAGTGTTAATTCTCATTATTATTATTTTCACAGTGTCCCTTGGGATACAAACAAAACTGCCTGAAGTTATTTTCTGTGTTAATGTGCGAGTAAATTAAGTGAATCAGGGTCAAGGCCATGAAAATGGCATCAGGGTAAACCCAGGTGTCTTAGTTTGGGTGACTGTGGCTGAGATGACTCACTAAGGCCAAAGCAACTTGGAGAGGAAAGGTTTATTACACTCACACTTCCAGATCATGGCTCATCAAAAGCAGTGAGGGCAGGAACTCAGGCAGGGCAGGAACCTGGAGGTAGGAGCTGAAGCAGAGGCCATGGAGGGCGCTGCTTACTGGCTTGTTCATCATAACTTGATTTGTCTGCTTTCTTTTAGAACCCAGGGTCACCAGCCCAGGGATGTCACACCCATAATGGGCTGGACCCTCCCCATCAATGACTAATTAAGAAAATGTCCTGCAGGCTTGTGTGTGGCCTGATCTTATGGAGGTCTTTCCTCAACTGAGGCGCTCTCCTCTCTGATGAGTCTAGCTTTTGTCAGATTGACATAATGCCAGAATAGCAGGTTAAATAACAAAGACTTGGTAATTACAAACCTATGGGCTATATATTTCTCACTATGTACTAGACTTTTTACAAGTTACAGTAACAAGGAAGTCTGAAAAGTACTACTACATATATTGCAACCTTTTAGAAGTATCTGGTTTTGTTTTAGTTTCCTGTAGCACACAATGCCCAACTGTGCTTTATGTGCTACCATACAATTCATGAGCCTCGGGTAAGGGGCTGGAGATTGAAACACACAGAGACACACAGAGACAGCACAGACACACACACACCTCTAGTCACTGGTAAAGAATCCCTTTTATTAAATAGTACCACGGAGGCTTATATACCCACAGTCAGGTGGGCCAAGAGGTGAAAACCTCATCCCCTGATCCTCAAGGCAAGGCAACATGTGCTCAGGAAGCAGAGCTGGTAAACAACTTTGACACAGTTTTCAGTAGCTCAAATCAGAAGGCCAAGTAAAGGTCACTAGCAGGGAAGAGCAGCTGCAGGCCAGGACTCCTAATGGTCCCAACAGTTTCCTGTTTACTCAGGGAAAAAGAGAAATAGACTTGGAGAATACTTAATTCAGAACATCAAAAATCCCAATGGAAACAAGCTGGAAAAAAAGTTATAAACAAACCATGATACATTTTCAGTACTAAATTTTCATTCTTCTTATTACATACTTCCAATAACAAATCATTGTAGCCATGGTAACTGTTGAGAAATATACCAATTTTAGTCAGTTCCCAAATTATTTGGGGGAAAGGGACAAAAGATGACACCCCTACTAACAAGTGACTTGATATGTCTGTGGTTAGACAAGGTCACTACAACCTCTGCTAAACTTGTGATGACAGGATGAGTCAAAAGCAAAACAGGAGGAACACCTGTGAGTAACAGATGGTACCGCTGCCCCTCCTCAGGATCAACCCCATGAGGTCACTATACAGACCTAAATCAGTCACTTCTTCCCTTATGCCTCAGTTGAACTTATCTGTAAGTTAAGTAGCATGTTAGATTGGCTGTTGTCAAGGTCACCCCAGCTCTTTGGATGACTTTACAGTCTGAAACTCTCCAAGCAACTTGGTAAGCACCATGGATAGCCACCTCTCCAGTCTATGGAGCATCTACCATGTTAACAACTAGAAGGTTAGGAAGAGCAGCTAGTACCTCCTTCACTCCCTCCTTCCTGCCTGTCCTTCAATCTCCTTCCCCCCCTTTTCTCTACCCAACCTGCTATCTCATTATATGAGTCTATATGTGCATATGCATGTATGTGTATGGCCATAAATTTTCCACTTAGTTGAGCAGAAGCAGTGCCCAAGGTTGATAGTGACTGACTTGCTTTGTAATTAAGACATACATGGTCCTTCTAGAAGATCAACAGCCTAGTGTTGTCACCTTGGGCAGTGTATTTCCCAAATACACCCTTCAAGTTCCCATCTCCAGAGTTCCTTCCAGGCTACACAAATCGTGCTTCTTCATAAATCCTCTTGCTGATTCCCACTCAGCCACTAGCCACCCCTGACTGTCTCTAGCCATAAACTTCATCTTTACACAACCCATTAATGAGTGTGATGATCTCACCTTCCCTGACTTATCTACAGACCAGATTTATGACAAACCTTTAGTATGACTTAAAGGAAATATCTGACAACTACGTTCAGAAAAATACACCTTCTCTCCTGGACTACATACTGAGCCCCAAGCCAGCAGGCTAAAGAGTAAGACCCTATCTCTATAAATAAATAAACAGCAACAATAAAAAGAAGACAGGAAAAAAATGTAGCCTCTCTCAGGAAGCCTGGAGTAGGGAAGGTTGACACTGGCAGGATCGCACTCCCTGTCCCCTTCTGTGCTCTGTGCAGCATGCTTAGACAAGAGCCCTGACCCGGGATTTGGTGTCCTAGGACACTGTTCACAGTCATCCCGACACCTGATGATTCTCTGAGAAAGCCCAAGACTCATACCCTGCTATCATCTCTCTCATAGGATGATAGCATTATTAACGAAATTGTTTGAAATAATATGTGGTAGTTGTGGCTGCATTATTATGTTAAATGGTCCATGTACAGTTTCAGTATTATTAGGTGGGTATTAAGACTAGAAAAGCTGGGCTAACAGCTGACTCAGCAGTTATGAGTTCTCTGTTCTACCAGAAGACCTGGGTTCAAGTCTCAGCACCCAAATGGTAACTCTCCCGCCAGGGTATCAGACGCCCTCACACAGACACTCATATGGGTAAAACACCAATGCACATTTAAAAAAAAAATGTGGCTTCCCATTTCAGGTGAGTTAAGCTGAGTTCCCTGCCAGGGCCTAGGTTGTTTTGAGAGACTGCTCTGAAGCAGCTGTGAGATGCTCCTCCCACCCCATCCTAGCCCCACAGTGTCTTTGATGGAACCTTTAGCTGACTGGAAAGGCTGGAACCACTAATACGGAAGTTCATAAGGACTTCAATATCTGGTTCAATGAAATTGGATCCCATGCAAATGAGACATACACACAGACTGCCAGACACAGGCATCACCAGCAGGCACCCAGGCATGTGCTGGGACACAGACAGGCAGGCTGGGTGGAGGTAGGCACACAAGCCTGCAGATAGACACATACAGACAGGAAGCTGGTAAAGGTGTCCTCAAGGCCATATTTATACAGAACCACGCAAAAGTGTCACTCTAGAACTGATTATCTAAAACATGACATCACTATTTACTTTGGGGTCTCATGATACTTGGTGTCAGTTAACTCAATGTGCTAACTCATTGCTATCCCCCCTTCCCACCATGTGCAGTGTCAGCCATGTTTGAGCTGACATATCAGGTAGCCATATCAACACCATGTTGTTTAAATATAAACACCCTCATGGCTTTCTGTGTCTAAACAAACACCCTTGGAGTGGTATGCAGGGCTCCTCTAGAATTGCAGAATCTTCTAGAGAAACTGCCTGAGGCCTCAGGCAAGCTCAGGAAAGGAGAAAGACAGCAAATCAGATTAAAGGAAAGTGATGACATCACCTCATGTGTGCCCCATTCCATCTCCCTCTATTGGAGATGCCTCCAGTAGCAGAACAAAATTTAAGAGTTGTTATTCCCATCTGCAGAACTCCAAAGCCATTGCACAATGAGAACGAGCTACTCAAAATATTCATAGGAAAGTCACTGTGCAGTGGCTGCTGTGACCAACCAACCTGTTTGAGAGCTGGGATTCTAATACACAAGGCTTCAGCCACTATGCAGGGGTTCAGAGGCTGGGAGCAGGGCAGGTGGTTATCTGTAAGAACCTAATCGTTCATAAAAGAAGCACCTTCAAGTGTAACTAATTCCTGGGGATTGGTTGCAGAAAGAAGATACCAAAGTGGGTAGAGGGAAGGGCGTGCACTGTTCTAGAATAAAGCAAATTATATGCCTGCAGGTCCGAGAGATCCCAGACAAAACAATGTGAATTTTAACTGTTATGAGCTTCCAGTAACGTGTGGTACTGCTAAGGGGACTCTGTATAAGGAGAAATTTGAGCAAGGTGAGTTTCAGATCTTCTGTGCTTTTCACCTGTACAATGGCACCGTGTTGGGGGTGGACATCTGTGTTGGGTGTGTCTCATCCCAGAGTCAGTTTGCGGGACTCAGGATATCAGCAATGTCACACCCGTTACTGAAGTGAGGGTCTGAGGTCAAGTTACCAATGAGAAGAGGGCGTGAGAGAACGAGTCCAGAGGAGCCAGAAGCTCTTGACATTGCTCTCCTAGTGGGGACACACAGGGTGCAATCAACTACCCCAGCAATGAAAGTGTGAAAGGCTTTCTTCCAAGGGGCTGCCCGTGCCCAGGACCAGGGTTTCTAGCAGCATGGAGTTATTCAGTTACCTATCTACATAGGGCACACCAAATCCAAATTCTCACAAGGAAAATGGGTCTCCTGTGGAAAGTGAGCTGTGTGTAAATGGTCTCGGCATGGAGAGTTACTCTGTTTCTGGCAATGACAGAAGCTCTCTCCAAAGTCATATTCTCAGACTACAGCCAAAAGTCCGACTGTGAAAGGGGCGTTTCTTAGGAGAGTCTCAGGCCTGCTGTGTTCATTCTTTTCTGCACCAAACACAAGAGAGGAGTAGCAATGAGGACATTTTTTAATTTTTTTCTTTTTCTCTTTCTTGTGCTATTGGGGTTATACCCAGGGCCTTGTGCCTGTGAGGCAAACGCTCTCTCACTGAGCTGCACCCTAAGCTGCAGTTTTGTAAGTCTAAATATCATACGTCCCTGGCCTATCAGGCTACCTCCCCTCCCCCCATGAAAAGGGGCGATAAGATGCCTGTTTAGCTTCTCATACTAGAGTAAGCCCTAACACACCTGGGTGGGAAATGTGTGTGTCTGAGAAAGTCAGCATCAACCTTTGTGGGTCCCTTAGCTGTGACCTCTGTCCGACTTTAAGCTAAGTAAGAAAATCCAGAGGACTTGGATTGGAATTTGGGTACACTCTAACCTCAGCTCTCTTGGTGTATTAGTCCAGTGTTCTTTGCTCTACTGAAATATCCAGTCAGGCTGCTCTATTTAACTTACAGATTTAGAGGCTAAAAGGCCAAGATCAGGCAGCCTCACATACGGGCCTTTGGAGAGGGACTGAGGGCAGGTGGCATCATGGCAGGGGTATGACATGTAGGAGGAAGAGTCATACCATAAGACAGGAAGCCAGACAGTGACTGGGGTCCCATGAGAACTATCTTAATCCCTCCCAAAGGCAGCACCCTTCATGATCTAGCACCACCTCACAAACCACCTTGTCAAGGACCAGGTTTTCAATATATGACCCCTGGGGGCGGGGAGACTTTCAAACCATAGCTCAACCACAAGTCAATTCCTCTGTCATCTGCATCTGCATCTCTCTTAGGAAATGAGAATAAAACTTCTCTCACCACATTGCTGTGATAAAAAAAGATAATGGACATAAAACATTGTGGAAATTGTAATTGTTAGAGTACAGTGCCACTGGTCCTCTATCATGGTTGGCCTTCCTTTCCACAGCACAGTTCTTTCTTTAAGATTTACTTTGACGAGTGTTTGGCAGCATATGTGTCTGTGCATTGAGTGTGCCAGGGGACCGTGGAGACCATAAGATGACATCAGTTCTGGAGTCATGGATGTGAGCCCCATGTGGGTTCTGAGAACTGAACCCGGGTCTTCTGCGAGAGCAGCAGTGCCCTTCACCACTAAACCGTTTCCCTAGCGCCAAAGTGGTTCTTTTGTTCTCAACAAATAGATGTTTTCTCCGTGATTCTACTGCCTACATGTTATTTAGCTGTTCCATGTAGACAGCATTTCCTAAATCACTTTTAACATCAACTAGTCATGATTCTAAAATATGAGGAATAACCAACTGTCGTGACCTGGAAGAGTAATGTTATAGAAGTAGCTGTGGTGACAGCTTCCTCGTGGCTGGATTCACAAGAGCCCAGCAGGGAATTTTCTGCCCTCACTCACCTTTCTGAAATGATTCTACACTGGGTCACAGTAAAAGGACGAGAAAGAATTCTGGTCACATTTTAGTGTCATTCCTTTTTTTTCTAATCTTTTAATGCTGCAGTAGAATGCTTTATAGGAAATGTCAAAGGCTGAAGAGATGGCTTTGTGGTTAAACGCACTTGCTGATCTTCTGGAGGACCCAGGTTCAAGTCCCAGCAATCACACTTGGCTCAAAATCATCTATAATGACTGGCCCAGGAGATTCAGTGCCACTTTCTGGCTTCTGTGGGCAGTAAGCACAGATGTTGTACACTGACACACTTGCAGACAAACACCCGTACACATTAAAAATGAATTATTTTTATATCAGGCAGTGGTGGTGCTTGGCTTTAATCCCAGCAGTCAGGAAGAAGAGGCAGGCAGATCTCTGTGAATTCTAGGTCATCCTGGCCTACAGCCAGGGTTTTACACAAACTCTGTCTTGGAAAAATAAGAACATTCTTTTTAGAGAAACCGTAAAGGATAACATCAGTGGTCGTCATTCTCTGTCCTTGCCTAGCAGGATGGGTGTGTGGCCCCTGATGACTGGGAAGGAAATGCACACCCTCCTGAGACTAAACCTCAGCCCCAGATCCAGGATATTATGGGACAAGAGCAGGTGTTTTCATAGCTGACTGCTCAGTTGGTCTTGGTCTTACAGGCATCCATGAGAAGAGTATACAGACTGAGAATGGAGAGTGGCTCACTCTCAGGGAGTTTGAAATCAGCGGAAACCGTGAAAGATCCAAGAAATGGAGGCAAAGCATACGTTGTGATGGCTATGTCCTGGAAGATCTGATAAAGGTATTCTGGGGGTAGAGAGCTTCCATGGTTCCTGGGTACGATGGTGAATTAAAAGCTTCTATATGACAGGCAGCTTCAGTTATTCTGGGGTAAGACAAGAGATTAGAAGCTCTCTCCATGTGACTGATAACTTCAATCAAGGATTTTATTGTCATAATTCACTGCCACCAGATGTTAGCACAATGTCAGTGTCCACAATACCATGATGATTCTTCTCAGCCAGGTTCCATAGCATGGATCGTTGCACTTGGGTGTTACCTGGGCTGGCTTGTATTACACTTTAATCTCTTAAATGCATTAACTTGCATCCTTTGGATGAAAAGACTGGGACCTTTACCATTAACTAGTTGCATAAACCTTGATACCATGGATATAATTTAAATGCAGAGTGTCAATGATGAAAACCATACAATTACACGTCTGAAAATAACGCACACATGTGGATACCTGAGTTACAGAATGTTCCAGCATTTCTTCTCCCAGGTCATTGTCTCACATTTGTTCTTGAACAGCTGAGTGTGGTGAGCCAAACCTGTAATCCCGCACTTGGGAGACTCAGAGCTCAAGGCTGACCTAAACTCTGTTGTCCCAGGACAGCACAGGTTACAGAGTAAGACCAGCCTCAACTCCATCTACCCACAAATAAGAGTAAATAAATGAAAAATAATTTTTAAATAAGTTCTTTGCTCTTCATTTTTGCTCACCCTCTGAATTGGGAAGTTCAGGAGGTTTCCTTGGTAACTGAACCTATTTCTTTTGACACTGTCACGTATTCTGCCATGTATCTCAGATGGCCTTTTCCTGCACTGTTCTCACAAAAAAAGCAAAGAACTTTGTTCATCGTGTATCAACTAAGCTGCTTCTGAAGCCATGGGGAGTACAGGTGTGAACCCCTGGCCAGGGCAAGGCTGCACCGTCACACCCTACCTGCAGTTACTACTGTGGAGGAGAGGAAATGATGCTGTGGCTAGGGGGTGGGATGGCTATTTCTGGCCTTAGGTCTAAAAACCATGTCATGGATCAGTCTTCCCTGAGCTGGGTCACAGAGGACAGTTCTGACAAAGTGTAGGGTGGGGCTTTCTGCATGGGGAAAGAAGGGCATTAGAAACCAGCTCTCAATGTGTCTGGAAACTGTGGGAGATCAAGCAGCATCTCTTGTATGAGCTCACTGTGAAAATCACCAGGCTTTAAATGTCTCCTCGACTCAGTGTGAGGGCACATGGGGAGTAATTTCCATGACAACTTGTATTTAACACTGGTACATTCAGACAGAATAACTAGAAAGCAGTTAGAAATACAAAATAGAAGCAAAGACTTACCTCATCATTAACTTTATCCTTTCTGTCTTTCAGAATGGATCTCTACCAAACCCACTAAGGACAAAGGAAAAGGTAATTATTCCAAGATCTCCTTCCATGATGTCTGAGGCTATTATCACGCCATGCAGAGTGAGGTTGAATATTTTTTAGTGGGTTATGGAGGGGAAAAGGAAAGGAGGAAGGGGGGAAGGGAGAAGAGCAGAGAGGCAGAGAGAGAGAGAGAGAGAGAGAGAGAGAGAGAGAGAGAGAGAGAGAGAGAGAAACAGAGGGGGAAGGGGAGAAGTGGGGAGAAACGAGCAAGGCAAAAACTGCCTCTTCAGGAGAGAGAAGAAAAGGAAGGAACTCAGGCTGGAAGCAGAGAGAAGATCTGCTTGCCTCAGTGGACAAAGTGGAGTGGGCAGGACTTGTCTCTTAAAGGGACAGGACAGACCATTATATAGTCTGCACATATTCTGGCCTGTTCCCAAACTTGCCTGCGCTCCTCAGGAAGTAGGTCATTAGATAGAATCGTGTGTGTGTGTGTGCGTGTGTGTGTGTGTGTGTGTGTGTGTGTGTGTGTGTGTGTACATACATGAAGTCCTCAGCCATGGAGAATTGCCAGAGGTGACTGTCAGCAAAAGGTGCCATCCATAGCCTTGAAGGCAATGGGTAAGTATACCCCTGTTTTTTAGAACACCAGAAGGATATTGGACATCCAACAGTCACTCCCATGTGTTTGGCAAAGTATATACACCAACCAGAAGGGAACAAACTCTCCATTGAAGCAGCCGGTGTTGTGTGCAGTGACCCAGCAGCCTGGCAGATAGAATATGGGCAGCTGTATGCTGTGGGAGTTCCTTCAGCTCCTTCAGCCAATCGCCGCTGAGTTACCAGCCCATTGGGGCGTGGTCTCTCCCTTTAAAAAAAGCAGCAGCTGTCCTCCACTCTCTCTTTGTCTTCCGGCTCCGTTTCCGGCCCCTGGACTCCTTTCCTGTTCGCGCGGAGGGGCTGTTGTCTGGGACGGTAATCTGTAAGTTTTTTCCCCTTTGAATAAATAACCATTCTATTAATCATAATTCCAAACTGGTGTGGGATTGTCTGTGACTTACGCCTTCATCTGGCGCCCCACGTTTGGTTGTAGAACCCCCCCTTCCCCCCACTCAACTGTTTGCTACCAGCTCGGCTAGTCACGAGACCTCCCTCAGCTGCGGCCTGTGCCCTGTGTGTGGAGCCAGCAGTTCAGTTAAACCCCACGCCTCCCAAGCTCCACAGGCTCGGGACAGTCTCTGCCTGCCTGGTTTGCTCTTTTCTGAGTTGTTTTTAAATTTCCCTTGTAAGTGCGGTGCTTTAGTGGCGTGAATCAGAACGACTCGGTCACGTGGAGGCATACGCGGCTTCCGGGTTGCTCTTTTCTACCCCTGGATTCTGGGTTTCTGGTTCCGTGTATGGAATTGATTTAATTAAACTTTCTTTCTTGAGCAACTTATATTTCCTAGTTTTTAACAAATACTAAGGCAGACACTGAAACAGGACCTGTTTAAGTCACCTTTGCAGTGGTTCTAGTCGCAACTTGGCAACAGCGCCGCCAACTAGACAAGAGGTAATATGGCAGTTTTTGTTTCCAACGCCAATTTTACTGTTTTCTTTATTAATACAATGGATTATGTCATGCAAGGTTTATATGACTATGGGAATATATTAATTTACTTGTTGCTAGGTTTCAGTTTTCTTTTCAATATTTTATCATTAAGAAAGATACGATTTTTACGAACTAATATTGAACAACTAGTTGAAAGGATTAAAATTATTGAAAATCAGGGGTTATCTGAACAAGTGGATACTATGATAGACAAAATTGACTCCATGTCCAAGGGTACTAGGAAGTTACCTGAAAGGGTACAGGCTGTTGAATTTGACGTTCAGATGTTACCACAAAGTTTTGATAAGGTAACAGATAGAATGAACCTCCAGAATGGGAACCAAAAAACTGATACCTTAGTGAAATTACTAGAAACACGGGTAGGTCAGGAGATTCAGGATTTAAGGGATACAATGATAAAAAGATTAGAAATGATTGAAGAAACTATTGGAGCTGGTGAACAGAGTAAGAAGGCACAAGGACAGGATACAATGCCACCACCAGCTGTTAGAACTGGCTTACCCAGGGTCCTAACAACATACCCTGTAATTTATTCTGACAAAGGGTTAACTTCCAAAGGCTCAAAGGGAGTTAAAGAAGCTAGATGGACACCAATAGCAATGAATGATTTAAAAGAAATTAAGCAAGCTGTCGTTAACTTTGGCTTGCACTCTGCATTTGTTAAGGAAATGATAAGGACTTGGGCTTCTAATGTCAGAGCTACCCCCCATGATTTCTCTCAGCTAGTGTCTGCAGTTTTAGATGATGGGCCTTCCTTGATGTTTGGAATTTATTTCAGAGAAGAATCCAAACATATGGAACAGCAAGGAAGAGCAAAAGGTGTGGAGGTTTCCCAAGATCAAATTCTTGGTGTAGGAGCATATGCTGATCCACAGGTCCAAGCTCTTTATGATGAAGAAGTGCTGTCCTTATGTCACAAAGCAGCCTTGAATGCTTTGAATAGAATACAAGATCCAGCAAAAAGGGTCGAATCATATACCAGGGTTAGGCAGGGACAGAGAGAACCCTTTACTGACTTTGTGCAAAGATTAATTAAGGCTCTGGACATAGGGGTAACAGACCCAGAAGCTAGACGAATACTTCTTGAATCTCTAGCTTTTGAAAATGCAAATACTGAATGTAAAAAGATAATTGGGCCTTTAAGATCTAGATCAGCACCAATGGAAGAATGGATACAGCATACAATGAATGTTGAGATGTTTAGCTATAACGATGAATCCTGGGTAGGAGAAGCGATTTCCAAAGCTATGAGGAGACATCAAACTACCAGGTGTTTTAATTGTGGTAAATTAGGACATCTGAAAAGGGATTGCAGGCAAAGAAATCCTAGGAATAATATCTCCTCTGGGAATGACAAAAGTAGGAGATCTCAGCCTTCAGGTATATGCAGAAGATGCGGTAAAGGCCGACATTGGTCCAACGAATGCAGGTCAACAACAGACAGACAAGGCAACCCGATACCATCGGGAAACTCCTTGAGGGGCCTCTCGCAGGCCCCCAAGCCAAAAGTGGCCCAGTCATTCCCAGTTACAGTCGAAAATGTGTCTCACCAAGAAAATTAAAAACTCCAATGTCTGCCGTAAAAAGTAATACTGGTCTAAATGATGAATTACATGTGGAGAATGAGTCAAAAAATTCAGGAGGACAGAGTAAACGTATATTTTGGCAAACGTATATTAACGATCAAAGACCAAAGCTAAGAGTCTGTATAAATGGCATTTTTATTGAAGGCTTATTAGACACAGGTGCGGATGTAAGTATAATTACTCCAGAATCCTGGCATCCGAATTGGCCTCTTCATGAGGTAGATGTTCAGTTCCTGGGAATTGGAACCCTATCTCGTGTAAAACAAAGCACAAGATGGGTGGAATGCATAGGGCCTGAAGGGCAAATAGGAAGATTAAGGCCATATATAGCAAATATTGCAATAAATTTATGGGGCCGTGACCTGCTACAGCAATGGAATACCCAGATTAACATTCCTGTAGTTCCAGGAACTCACAATTCTGGGAAGGATATAATGAGGTATTATGGAAAAAGGTCACCAGCCATTCAGGCTGTACAAGAACACACAGCCAATAGCAAACCTTTAGAGGTACCAACAGCCCTACCTTTAAAATGGCTAACTGAGAAGCCAATATGGATCAAGCAGTGGCCTCTAGCTGAAGATAAGTTACAGGCTTTGGAACAGCTGGTACAAGAGCAACTAGATGCTAACCATATTGAAGAATCAACCAGCCCTTGGAATTCTCCTGTGTTTGTTGTAAAAAAGAAATCTGGTAAATGGAGAATGGTGACAGATCTAAGAGCTGTCAACAAGGTAATTCAGCCTATGGGTCCGCTACAATCTGGAATTCCTTTGCCTTCTCTATTACCAAGAGGATGGCCTCTTATAGTTATTGATTTGAAAGATTGTTTTTTCACTATACCTTTGCAAAAAAAGGATAGAGAAAAATTTGCCTTCACAGTGCCTACTTATAATAATTCTCAGCCTACTAGGAGATATCAATGGACTGTCCTCCCACAGGGGATGCTCAATAGTCCCACATTGTGTCAATATTTTGTTAATAAGCCACTGGAAATAATTCGTAAGCAATTTCCCAAGTCCATAATTTATCATTACATGGATGACATTTTATTATCTGATTCAAATAAAGATATTTTGGAAAGTATGTTTGAAGAAGTAAAGAAAGTTTTGCCTAGGTGGGGATTACAAATTGCCCCTGAAAAGATTCAAAGAGGAGATTCTATTAATTACCTAGGCTACAGAATAGGGTTAGAGAAAATTCGAACACAAAAGGCACAAATTAGGAGAGACCGGTTACGGACTCTTAATGACTTCCAAAGATTGTTAGGAGATATTTCCAGTCTACGACCAGCTGTTGGGATAACACCTGATCTAATAGTTCATTTAAACAAAACCTTAGATGGTGATAAGGATTTGAATAGTCCCAGAAAATTGACAGTTGAAGCAGAAAAGGAACTGACAATGATTGAGGAAAAATTACAGGAGGCACATGTGGATAGGGTCAACCCGAATCTTAGTTCCATCCTAGTCATACTGCCTTCCAGAATTTCTCCTACAGGGATTTTAATGCAGAGGGAAGATATTATTTTAGAGTGGATATTTATACCTCATAAACCAAGTAAAAAATTAAAAACTTATGTAGAAAAGGTTTCAGAATTAATTATAAAAGGTAAACTGAGACTTCGTCAACTAGCAGGTATAGACCCAGCAGAAATTATAGTGGCTTTTACTACTGAGGAAATAAGAAAGTTATGGGAAGATAATGAACCATGGCAAAGAGCTTGTGCTAATTTTTTGGGAGAAATTAGCAGCAACTATCCCAAAAGTGATAGACTTAACCTCATAAAGAGAACTTCTTGGATTCTTCCTAGAATTGTACGTGATGCTCCAATAACTGGAGCTCGGACATTTTATACCGATGCAAATAAATCAGGGAAAGCAGGTTATAAATCAGAAGAATTGAGTAAGGTGGAACAAAGCCCTTATAATTCTGTCCAGAAGGCAGAATTATATGCCATTCTTATGGTGCTAAGGGATTTTAAAGAACCTCTTAATATAGTTACAGATTCACAATATGCAGAAAGAGTTATCTTGCATATTGAAACCGCTGAATTCATACCAGATGACACAGAGTTGACTTCATTGTTTATCGAGGTACAGGACATAATTAGGAATAGGCTTTGTCCAATGTACATAACACACATCCGGTCCCATACCGGTCTGCCTGGGCCTCTAGCACAAGGTAACGCTGAAATTGACCAATTATTGATTGGAAGCGTTCTGCAGGCCTCAGAATTTCATAAAAAACATCATGTCAATAGTAAAGGCTTAAAGAAAGAGTTTTCCATTACATGGCAACAAGCTAAGGACATTATAAAGAGATGTCCTACTTGTTCTTTCTATAATCAAACACCATTGCCTGCAGGGAGTAACCCAAAGGGTACTCAAAGGAATGAAATCTGGCAGATGGATGTGTTCCACTTTATGGAATTTGGTAAATTAAAATATGTACACCACACCATAGACACGTATTCAGGTTTTCAATGGGCAACTGCCCTGAGCTCAGAAAAGGCTGATTCGGTAATCACACATTTATTGGAAGTTATGGCCATCATGGGTATACCTGCACAAATAAAGACAGACAATGGTCCAGCATATGTATCTAAGAAAATGAAACGCTTCTTTGCTTATTATAATATAAAACACGTTACAGGTATACCAAATAATCCTACAGGTCAGGCAGTTATAGAAAGATCAAATCGTACTATAAAGGATATGCTAAACAAACAGAAAGGGATGAAAGATACCCCCAGAAATAGATTGCATAATGCTTTATTAACCTTGAATTTTCTTAATGCTAATGAGAAAGGAACAACAGCAGCAGAGAGGCATTGGATAATGGAAAAAACTTCTGAACTAAACCAACCTGTTTATTTCAAAGACGTGCTGACCTCTCAATGGAAGCCAGGAGATGTGCTACGTTGGGGAAGGGGTTTTGCTCTTGTTTCCACAGGAGAAGAAAAATTGTGGATACCATCAAAATTAATAAAGGTTCGATTTGAAGAGGAGAAACCTCTTGGAAAGGAGAAATGACAGCATCTACAATGATGATAACCATACAGGTGGTAAGAAAAGCATATAGAATGGGGGCAGGGTTCTGTTCTTATCTCCACAGGAAAACACTGGTCTTTGAAAAGTTCAAGGGACCCTGGATATTTGAATACTGACAGATGGAAAATAACGGCCCAATAGGGACTATCAAGAAAACTGAATAGGTTCTGTAAGTACCATATACTAAATCATATTTCTAAATTTATAGAGCTGGTTTTAGAGTTGAACTCTGGCTCAGTCCCTCTCTAATTCCAAGCCTGTTGTTTAAAGAAAAACCCAGAGTTTCTGGAGTTTCTGTCTCATGTCAAGAGCCATGATATGGGACAGAAAGAAATATGAGTTTAGAAAACATCTTTACTTTTCTTCATATCTATCATACCTTCATTAAATATATCTATCATGTCTCTCATTGAATATAGGTATTCATGTATATGTCTATATAATTAATGTTTAAGTTTTCCACAATGAACAATGAGTTTTTCCTACAGTGACATTTGAAGTTTCCAGGAAGAAGATGGGGCCCCATAACAACAACTCCACCTGGTTGATATGACGTCATGATACTGATAGCGCTACTACAAGACCTGTTTTGGGTACCAGCTGCACAAGACGGTTCCAACGTGCTGAAATGGTGCACATCTTGTACAACATTCTGGCCAGACCTCCACAAAATACTCAGAGACTATTTGCAATTTTAAAAGACATTGATCTTGAAATTTAACCATCATTTTACTTTCACAGGATCCCCCAGAAAGAACGTCGCCCCCATGACAGCTGGAAGTAATTCTAGAGAACGACGTCCCCTCTCCCAATAAAGTTTGTCCTTGGGTTTAGGGACATCATTTAGGGGTTGGTTATAATTAGTATACGGTTGAGGGTTGGGGGAGGAATTTTATAAGCACAGGAATCTTAAAAAAAAAAAAAAAAAAAAAAAAAAAAAAAAAAAAAAAAAAAAAAGGAGGGATAATTGGATTATGGGATAAATAGATTTGTACTTGTGAGTTATTGCTTTTAGACAAACATATTGGTATCGATTCTTATATATTGATACAAAGTTAAATTATGTTGACTATTTTATGCATGCATGCTTCATGCTTCTACCTCTGTTTAAAACATTTTTATGTATTTGTATATATATATTGTATTGATATATGTATATTTACCATATTGCATTGTACACTTCTACCTCTGATTAAGATACTTATATATTGTTTATGTATTGATATATATTTACCATATTGCAATGTATACTTGCACATTGTTTATATTTGGAGGTCTCATTGTCCTCATTTATTGCACACTTGTTTATTATCTCAGTCTTTAAGTTAGATAGATATTGAGAATTATATAGATCAACAGTCATCTAAGTTTGTCATTTATAATTAGACTAATCAGGTTCTTTAGATATATAGAGATTATATTCAGTATAGATAGATAATCTTCAACCTCTTCAAAGAGCTGTAGAAAATGGCCTTTAATCTAATTCAGAGTTCTATGGTAGGGAGACACAATCACTCCTGGCAACACTGATCTATGCCCGAGAGAATGTTGAGCACCAAAGACACTCCACCTGGAGCCTTTCTTCTTGGCAGAACTGGCCTTTGGGTAAAAAAATGCTCATACCTCAACTACTGACAGAGTTACAGAATATCCGTAAATGGATAAAACAAGACTGTCATATCCTGCCAAGACAGGGTAAGATAGTTTTGAAGTTTCTTGCCTTTGAAAATGGTATGTCAGTTACATCAGGCCTTAGCCAAAGTTGATTGCTTCAACGCTGCAAATGTGACTTTGGGTGTTTGTCCAGGTAGCCAGTTGTCTCTGCGATTTGGTACATGTTCTGGAAGTTGTTTGATTGCACTTCCTAATTACTCAGATAACATTATTTCCCTTCTCAGATCTTCGATGGGATTGAAGATTATATAAATGTAGTTACTTTCCTTTCATGACTTGGCCAAGTTATTTGTTATACAAGACTTAAGCTAGTTAGAATAGGATATTTGTATTTATTGTATATAATTTCGTAGGTTTGTACTTGTTGTATATAATTGCGTAGTAGGCTTAGAACTCTCTTACTTAAACAAAAGGGGGAGATGCTGTGGGAGTTCCTTCAGCTCCTTCAGCCAATCGCCGCTGAGTTACCAGCCCATTGGGGCGTGGTCTCTCCCTTTAAAAAAAGCAGCGGCTGTCCTCCACTCTCTCTTTGTCTTCCGGCTCCGTTTCCGGCCCCTGGACTCCTTTCCTGTTCGCGCGGAGGGGCTGTTGTCTGGGACGGTAATCTGTAAGTTTTTTCCCCTTTGAATAAATAACCATTCTATTAATCATAATTCCAAACTGGTGTGGGATTGTCTGTGACTTACGCCTTCAGCTGTAGATGAACCCAGTCCTGGGCAGTGGGGGAGCCTGTTGTGCCTCAGCACCAATGATATTACCATGTGTGAGAATAGACAACAAAACCTGCTTTAAGAGTTTTTACTCATAGAGAGAAAGGAAAGAGGTGGGTGCACAGGCCTGTCTCAAAGAAATGTGGCAAAAAAGAACATGGGGTGGGCATGTCCACATTTTAAAGGTAGTTCAGTGCATGTGTGTAGGGGTTTACATAGTCATGCATACATATAGATTACATGGCCATGCTCGCATGCACACGAATTACATAGGTCATAAGATCCTAGCGTGCCTAACAGTATGCCTGAATGCTGAGGGCACATGCATGGCTGTGGGGCCCCAGGAATGCTAACACCTAGGCTGACTAAGCATTTTGTTTGAATGCTGAAGGACAGGAGACCCGGGATGTGTGGCAATGACAACAGAGTACATGAACGGCCAACTCAGGACTCTGCTGGCAGCACCCCTTCAGTTCTTCATGCAACAGAGGAAAGAGGACTTTCCAGACCTCCCGGAGCACATGCGGATAAACAAAATCAAGAACAGGCTAAACTAGAAGGCATACCACTCAGTACAACGTTTTATGGAGAACAATCGCCTCATCTTTCAGAACCACAGCATTCTCATAAAGTAAGAATCTCTGCTTTGCTTTCTTTTCTCTTGGAGGTGAGTCACTTTCCCTAATGTCAGGTAGATGCTATAATTGCCCTCATTATGGGGCAAGCCCACACAAGTCAAAGTTGAGAAAAAATTCGAAAAGTCCCATGATGCAAGTGGGGAAAGCAGCAGTGACTCACATTGGACCTCCGGAAGCTCACGTTGGGACAGCTGATTTTCACCCATGGAGAGCAACAGGTTATAGAGGTGCTTACGGCTGCAGGGAACAAAAGTGTATTTTACAGACAGACAGAATTTCTCATCTATAAAGAGAAAAAATTGGACTTCTCGCATTGTCAAACTTCAAATTTCTTAGTATCTAAATGTCCTAGTGCTGTAGCAAAAAGAGATGGCTCAGCTGTTAAGAGAACATACTTCTCTTGGAAAGAAGGGAATATGGTTACCAGAAGCCACATCAGGGGCTCATGTGCACTCCAACTCTAGGGAATGCAACACCCTCTTCTTAGTTCCTCAGGCACCCACAGTCACATGTATACATCACACATAAGCATATATGTTTAAAAGTAATAAAAATGACAAAGGCAGGAGACAGACAGGCCAAAACCTTACCAGTAAACCATGAGGCTTGTGGTGTATGAGCCCTCCAGTGTCTGGAAGATGCTGTTTCTTGGACTCATCCGCCACTTCAAAGTCTGACAGTCTTTGTGCCACCTCTTCCACTTAGATCCATGATCCTTGAGGAGAGGTCTTTGATAAAGACATCCCATTTAGCAGACTGTTGTCGGCCTGCCTTTAATCCCAGTCCGCGGGAGACAGAGGCAGGTGGAACTCTGTGAGTTCAATGCCAGCCTGGTCTATAAGAGCTAATTCTAGGACAGGGTCCAAAGCTACGGAGAAATCCTGTCTCAACACCCCACAGAAAAAAACGACATTCCATTTAGAGCTGAATGCTCCACAGTCAGTCTCTGGACCTTGTCCAGTTGTGGGTCTGTTAATTCCCATCTACTGCAAGAAGCATTGCTGAGTGATGCTCTGCCTTTCCTTCTGACAGACACCAATATTAATAATACTTTAATAATAATTGTAATAAATAGCACCTTCTGACGGATACCAATATTAATAATACTTTAATAATAATTGTAATAAATAGCAATAAATATTTTAAAAATTGCCACAGAATTAGAAAATTCCACTTGTCGTTGAATGAGGTGACCTAAGGTTGGGGGCATGTCTTTAAAACACTTCCTCAACGATCTAAGGGGAGACCAGAAGGAAATCTGAGCCAGCTTTAGTGAAAAGAAAGTACAGCCAGAGTCTAGAACACCAGACAGAGGTCAAGGTAGACAACTGAGAGGTGGGGAAGGTGGTACAAGGAAGTTGTCCCATTGAGTCTTTGTTCACCGAGGCATAAAGTGGGCATGGAAACTTCATCTTGTCCAGAGTGACATGAGTTTGGGGTGTAGAAACTATATTCTGCTGTCTCTCATCAACCTAGAAAGAGCAATTAATGTCAGTCCATTACTTTTTATTTTAGTTCACTATCAGTCAAAGACAGCTCTTTGTGTCCCAAATTCAGGGTGGGTGTGTGAGATAAGATATAGCTAACTGAAGTGCTGGGCCCAGAATGAATAAGTAACATTCTGTCAGTTTACCTTTTGTGGCTAGTTTGAGACCCTAATATCGTCTTTTAGTTTATTTTTAACTAAGTGTGACAGTGGTTTGCTAAGAGGATACGTTAAGAAGGGTCTTGCTACGTAGACCCGAACAGTCTTGAACTCACAGAGATCCACCCGCCTTCACTTCCCAAGGATGAGGCTGAAGGGTGTGCCACCACCGCCCTGGTAGCATTTCATTTGCATTAAGATTCTGCCTCTTCTTCAAATTCCATTAACTCCTTATCTAGCCTAGTGAATTTCCAGGAAATTAAAAGCGCAGGGAAAGGAAGACTCTGCTCATTTCTGCTATTGTAGCTCACTTAGCACCAACATGGTAGAGTGGAAAATCTCATACCATGAAAACTTTGTTTCTTGCAAAATATTTGAAAAATATTGCATAAAATTGCTTTTGGCCTATATGTGAAATATTTATATAAACCAAATGAGTTTTGGATTTTGACTTTGATCCCACTCCTGTGGTATCTCATCATGTATAGGCAAATATCCCAGTATCTAAAACCCAACTACTGCTGATCTCAGGCATCTAGAGCAAGGGATATTAAGCCTGCAATACTAGTTTTATTTCTGTCTTCCCAAGAAATAGATATAAACCAAACCCTCAGGGAATGTAACTTCTTTCTTTAAAAAAAAGAAAATGGTTACACCTCTACTCATTGACTTTGTAGGGAGACAATGCATCAATGTATGCAGGGTGCGGTGCATGTGGAGGTCAGAGGACAGCTTACTGTAGTGGATTCGCTTTCCACCATGTGGATCCCAGGGACTGAACTCAGTTTGCTTAGCAGCAGGTGCCTTTACCTACTGAACAATCTTTAAGCCCCCCACCCACCCAAAATTTCTCTTAATTGTGTTAAGCCTCCCCATTGGAATAGCCAAGCTTACCAAGTGACAGCTATCACTGATTTTCTGCTTCCCTTTCAGAACAGCAAGCTCAACAATCTTGGAGACACAGTGGGAATCCGATTTGCGAAGACTTTGAAAAGAAAATTTTCAACCAATGATACAAACCAACAACCTCAACAGTATAAGCACATAGTTTTGTTCTCATAGTCCTTTGTATTCCGTCCACCATCACCCATCCCTCCAGCCGCCGACTGCACAGAGCTCAGAGAGCCCACCCTCCCCTCTGCCCTTCTGTGTAAATGCCCTGCCAACCTTCTACTCCTGACTTTCTGTATCATCCTTCCTGTTCAGTTATCCTCCAAAATAAAACTTTGCAATGTACATCACAATGCTGAGCTGTCAGGTGCTGAGAGAGCCCACTGAGAAGGTGACTCTGAAAGCAGAATGTACCCCTCCCCCATTGTAAACCCACACAGGCATGTCTCCAAAGATCCTCCGAGGTATCCTTTCTAAGAATGGCCTGGCCCCTCTAACCGAGTGACAGGGCAGATAAACCAGTAAAACAGACCGGGGATGAACACACTGTCCTTGGGAACAGCTAGAAGGTGAACCATTTCTAACATTTCTATTAACACTGTTTATCCTGTGACGTAAAATGGGAAGGAGAAGCCAGACGTTCAGCCCTGGGAGCTTAGCCATGGAGAGAAAACTCAACTGGGAACTGTGGCTAATGGCCTGGCTTCCATAGACATTTTCTGTTGGGTGTTGTGAGGATCCAATTTCTGGTGGATAAATGAGTTCTGGGGGCCTGGGAGCCCATTCTGGGTCAAGACCGATTGGGTTGGCAGGTACCTACCAGCTCCTGCTTAAGCCAGAAGTAGAAGGCTTTTGTTACAGCAGAGGGTGTATGTGATTGATTATACTGGTTCAGATGGTAAGCAGCATGAAGGACAAGGCTTAATTCTCAGTTCAGAAAGAATTTTGTTTACCTCGTTATCAGCCAGGCCCTTGACTTTCTCATTTCTGAAATTTCCTCTTCACTGTCCAGAAATTCTGGTCGTTAGGGTTTTGTTTGTTTGTTTTATGCTTTTTGTGTTTCCATCACTCTACCTACCAGAAAGCCTCCTACCAAAGTTTAGTCTCCCCTGAATATAAGGCTGAAAGCCTCCTACCAAAGTTTAGTCTCCCCTGAATAAGGCTGTGGCTGCTCTCAAGGTCAGGCAATTGGAAACAGGAAGTTGATTCTGGGCTAAATGACTCACAAGTTCATAATTCTCTCCTAAATTCAGTCTGAGTTCTTCCGTCTACAGAGGCCTCAGGCTGTTTGGGTTTTTGCATAGCGTCCAAAATCACTCCCCAGGTCACAGCCCAGTCTCAAGTGCTTCTTCAGGAACAAGAAACCAAGCTTCCTTATTTCTCACCGAACAGCAACATAGGAATCCTGATTATTCTCACACCCAGACTGGTTCTGGAGTCACGAGAAGACCCAGAAAAAGCCCTCTAAAGTTCCTTACCCACTCAGCCACCATATGTGCCCTGTCCAGCAGCAGCAGGCATGAAGCATTCCTTTAAGAGGAGGGACACACTCAGACCCACACACCCTTGTGCTCACATGCTCACAGGATGAGCCAGTTTCAATAAAGTAGGTAACACACCTGTGGAAAAGGCAAGGATGGTTCTAGACTTTCAATGTAAGTTAGTACAGGCAATCCTGAAAGAATTGGGGTAGATGTTCTGTGAAACCTGAAAATCTCTCTTTTTTTTTTTTTTTTTTTTTCTGAAAGAGAGTGGGTGAGAGTATCAGACCTGGTCTTTATTTAAGACACTCAAGTAGTCTTATCTTTCCAGGGAATTCAGACCACTGCCTTCCTTCTGCCTCCTACTGTGTATCCCTGGGCATAAAACTATGTAAGAAGTGGCAGTTTATCAGACACTACAGAGCTTGTGTTATGATCAAAGCAAAATGCTGTGGATCCCCGAGGGGCACAGTGGCAGAAACACTGCAGGTCCCCGAGGGGTGGCAGTGGGCAGCGGGCACGAGACCACAGTGGACCACAAGGGCAGCCAGCCCCAGGCAGGGAGCCCCTGAGTAGCCTACCGGCCATGAAGACCAGAGGGTCCTAGGTAGGGAGCCTAGGCAGGGAGCTGCCTGGTGGGTGAGAGGCCTGGGCAGGGCAACCAGTCCCACGAGGAGCTGCAGCCACATGGCCGGTGAGAGACCGAGATGGATAGGCAGAGTGAGGTTGGATATTTATTTAGTGAGTTATGGAAAGGAAGGGAAAGGGGAGAAAGGGGAAAAGCAGAGAGGCAGAGAGAAAGAGAAACAGAGGGAGGAGGGGAGAAGTGGGGAGAAGGGAACAAGGCAGAAGCTGCTTCTTTGGGAGAGAGCTGGAAAGGAAGAAGCTCAGACTGAAAGGGGAAGGAAGATCTGCCTGCCTCAGTGGTGGATGGGGGAGGGAGTGGTTTCAGAGCAGCTGTAGTGGCAGGCACCTGGAAACCTGAGCTAAATTTGCCAGCTGGTGCCAGTCTATGTTGGGACCACTGATCACACATCCCAGGCACAGCAGACATGGACGGACTGACACCTCCGGGTTCCAAGTACCCAATGGCAGCACAGAGCCAAGCAGCATCCGGGAGTGTGATTTGCAACCCTCCTGGTTCTCAGCTGAAGCTAGATCCTAGTTCCCAGCCAGACAGCTGAGCTGGTGAGAAACAGCCCACAAGTGTCTATTGAAATGCAAATGCACCTCGAGCCAGGGGTCTTTGGAAACCTGTCAGCTAGGGGGACTTACAGCTTGGATACTTAAAGGAAGCAATGACCTGAATTCTACCTGACAGCTTACTGAAGCTGACCAACATACTGGAACAAGTGGAGTATGCATTACAGAAACAGCAGGTACATTAGATTAATTATGATAAACCTTGGCAAGCATGTATATTACCTACAAAACTTACTCCCACGGTGGTTTCATGGCAAAACAGTTCGTTTATGTGGCTACAACTGCCTGTCTTACCAGTCAAGGTATTAAACCCTTATTTTGAAGCATTAGCTTGTTTAGTATGGAAGAGCAGAATGGAATCTAGGCGATATTTTGGCAGGGAACCTAAAGTGATCTACGCTCCTTATATTAAGCAACAGATTGATTAGTTATTTCAAAATAGTGATTGTTGGGCAATTGTGCTTGTTCAATTTCAAGACCAGATTAATAATCTTTCCCCAGATGATCGGATGCTATAATTCACACAACTATATTCTTTTATTTCCCACTACAGGTTGCTTTGTCAATTTTTACAGATGGTTCTTCCAGTGGAGGAGCAGTATGTGTTGTTGGTGGTAAAGGACATATAGTGTGAACTGAACTGGCCTCAGTTGAAACAGTTGAGCTGTTGTATAGTATTCCAAGTTTGGTTTTTTTTTTTGCAAATAATGCATTTAATTTATCTACTGACTGCCATTACATTTTTAAAACCCTTCAGATACTGGAAACTGTCCCATGCCTTGGGACTAGCAATAAGCAAGTTAAAATGCTGTTCCAGCAAATTCAAGATGCCATTTATCAAAGGAAATTGCCATGCTTTGTGGGTCATATCAGAGCACATTCTTCCTGGTCCATTGGCTGAAGGTAATACTCTAACCGATAAGTTTACAAAGTTTATTGCTTTATTTCAAGTTGAGCTTGATCAATGATCACATGTTTTACATCATCAAAATATGAAGAGTTTAAGGAAACAATTTGGGTTAACAGGAGACATTGCTCACCAGATTGTCAAGCAGTGTGATGTATATCCACAATACTTACCTGTACTTTATCTGGGAGTAAATCATCAAGGTCTGCCTCCTAATCAGTTATGGAACATGGATGCTTCTCATATCGTGTGTATGTGACAACTGATGCATATACATGTTTCTTAATAGCCTCTGCACAGACTGGAGAAGCCACTAACATGTGATAACTCATTGCTTAAAGTGTTCTTCCTATATGGGAATCCCTAAAATTATAAAGACAGACAATGGATCCAGATAGATTAGTGAAACCTTTCAGCAGTTTTGTTCTAAATGGAATATCAAACACAAAACTGGCATTTCTTATAACCCTCAAGAACAAGAAACTGTGGAGCATGCCCATGGCTCCCTGAAACCACAACTTCAAAAGATAAAAAATGGGGGAATTGTGCTCTCAGTCACCACATAACACCTCAAATCATGCCCCTTTTTACTCTAAATTTCTTGAATATGGATGCCCACGAGCAATCTGCTGTAGAAAGATTTTGGCATGATGGCATCAAGGTGACCTTCACTAAAGCAGGGTGGAAAGACCCTTGCACTGGATTATGAACAGGACCCCAGCCTGTATTAATATGGGCTTGAGGATATACCTGTATTTGTTCACAGAAAGACGGTGAAGTACAATGGCTTCCAGAAAGTCTGGTCTGATGTGTACAGCAGAAGGATGACAATCCTGATGCATCATGGTCACCAGTGTCCCCACAGCAGAGTCAGAGTGAGGTTCCTGAACCTGTGTTCCTGACTTTCTTACAACATCATGCTGCAGTATGAGAAGAAAAAGAAGATTGTGGTGGCAATTGGTGACTCCTAGATTCTTGGTGAACTTACTGCACAAATTTCTATACCTCAGTGTGGTCTGTTTATTTTGGAGTCAGTCCAAGAACACTGACTGAATGCTTGACAGTTTATCCACACTATATCTTGGGATACAGAACTCATTTTTGCCAGTATGGTATTCAATCTGCTGTTGAAATAAAGGACCTGAGAACCGAGACCTCAGAAAATTTTCCCCTCTAAGGGAAAGAGACTTGTTAAAGCAATGGAACACTATTATGGAGGCAAAGAGTGACTCTGCCCCTTGTGAGAGATGAGGAGGGGGGCCATAAAGGCTTTCACTGCTGCTCAGAGACTGGGACAGTTGAGACTTGTCTTTGAAACGTAGAAGCAGCAATGAAGATGGACTACAGGAGAGAGAAAAGACGCAAAGCTCACCCTCACAGAAACCTTTTCTTGTCTTTTGAATAGAATGGATTTAAAAGAATTGTGATTTGACAAATTGACAAATTGAGTGCTAGAATTATGGTATCGACCTGTTAAGGTTTGTAGTTCATTATGAAGAAAATGTAGTTCATTATTAGAAAAAGATTAGAGCTTGTCTGAGAAAAAATTGACATGACAAGCCTTTAGAAGGCAATCTCACCTCTGGTCACTCTTCATCCCATTATTAGGAAATATTGTAGCCATAGGAGTTTATGTATCACAAAGCAGTATCTGCTTGCATATGTTTAACTCTCTTGACAGAAAATTGACTTAAAGGTTCACAGTGCCTAGTGATACTTTCTCCCTTAACCCTTTATTTACAGAGGTTGATAGTGAGAGATGGGTAAGACCTTCCCTGCACCCACCCAGGCAATCCAAAACTGGACATACATGATGGAATGTATGTACTGATGACAGGTAAGTTTGGAACATGGGAAAATGACTCCCAAGACAGACACAGCCATCTGTCCTGTAGCGGAAGCACAGGCTTTATTAAATAAAATAAAAAGGAAGGAATATGTGGGACACACAGGTGTGAACCTATTTCACCTTGACTGGAAGTCAGAGAGTTAGAGCTTATTGTTGCTCTCTCAAAGATGTTAAAAACAGGTGTGGCTCCAAATGAAAGATTCTGACCTAGGGCGTGGTTAATTAGTACTTTGGGTATAGAGGTTGATCTGCTTCATATGGAGCAAAGATCAGAGAATTCAAGTATATTCCCTATGTCATGTTAATGAAGTCTATTCCATTGCCCCTCCCATTTTGGAGTGAAGTATATAAACATGTGAAAAATAAATGAAGCAGATTCAGCATTCACTGAGTGTCCCTCCCAATGCTATCCTGTGTTTCTGTCTCTTGGTTTTCTGATATCTCTGTTCCTTTTCCTTAAAAATTTTAATCTTCAAGCACCTACCCTGGAATGTATGAGTTCGTCGAAGTTGGTATTTGACAACCTTGCAATAAACACCTGCAGCCCTGAAGTTAGTAAGAATGACAGACAGCTTTAGTCTCCATCATTGCTGTTGACTGTCCAGTAGGGTAGAGTAGACATCTTCCCTTCTAGAACAATGTCCAACTCAGCCTTTGCCTGCACAGCACAAGGCAATGGAAATAGTGATTCTGTTCCAGCAGACTCAAAGAGCTTGGCTGCTGGCTCTTCACCCTTCACACTGACTTGAAGTTGCCCCATCACTCCACTGGGCAACAGTGGCCCACCCTGGATGTTACTCAGATTGGTTCCATCCCTTGGCCATGTTTTCCTCAGTTATCCAGCTTCCCAAGTCCCTACTTCCTATTAGTACCTTTGCGTGAACCACCAATCCTTTGGTATATGTGAGAGGGGTCATTGGCTGACACATTTGAGCAACCCCAGCTATTTCTACTGTTTCATATGTGTTGGGGGTGGGGAAGTCCTGGCTACTAGAGTGAGGAGTTACAAAGAGGTTTGTTTTGTTTTGTCTTTTAACAGCTTGTAGCTGATCATCAGACCCTTTAATAAGAACTTTCAGGTGTTTCTGCTGTTAATGTCCAAACATTGCTGATTCCTGGGCTGTTTGCCAGCTCAACATCTCAGGCTTCCTTCCCCTTTCTGCACCACTATGAATTTCATCAGTGGTGTCCCCTTTTTTCTAATTTGTATAAATAAAGTCTCTCTGGGTGGTGATGAATCTTTGACTTGTTCAAGGATACTTATGTCAATTTTGCAAGTTTGTGTTTATTATTTTTTTGAAATACATACAGTGCCAAGAACTTTATAAATCATGATTAATATGAAGCCATCAATCCCATGAGCTACATACATCTAGCATCTTCATGTTACAGATGAGACAAGGGCAAGAACAAGTAACTTACCCAACTTACACAGCCAGTCCAGAAGAACCTGCATTTCTATCTACATGAGCTGACTGCAGAGTCTTTACTTGGCTTTGCCAGTCAACGTAAGCAACTCTTGCTCACACCAAACAAAAATAACTATAAAGGTCCAATACAAGCTAGATGATAAAAGGCAAAGGCTCTGACATGCAAAATGTTGCTCTGTTTACTGGTGATAATAGCCATTATCCATTATTAGGTCAAAAACATTGATTAGCACATTTTATTAATATAGTGTTGGCAGACTTTCTGTCTCTCCAGCAGCTCCCTAATAAACACACAGAGGCTTAATATTAATTATAAATGCTAGACCAATAGCTCAGGATTATTACTAGCTAACTCTTATATTTAAATTAACCCATTTCCATTCCTTTACTTACTGCCATATGACTCATGACTTGTTACCTCATTTTGTACATATCCTGCTTCCTCTGTGTCTGGCTGGAGACTCTTCACTCTGCCCTTCTTCTCAGACTCCTTCTAGTCTGGTTCTCCTGTCCAATCTCTTCCTACCCAGCTATAGGCCAGTGAGTTATTTATTAATGCATGAGAGTAATACAAATTCACGGTGTATAGAGGGATTATTTCACAGCGCTTTCTTCTTTCTTACTAAGTAAAAAGGAAAGTTTTAACCTTAATATAGTAAAACTATATATAGCACAACAGCTGTTAAGTAAGAATTGCAGTTACAATATCCAGTCCATTTGTATTTGGCAAATTTAGAGAAAATATTATTTATCGTTATGACTCTAAACTTTTATACATAATTTAGCTTTTATCATAACTAAGAAAAACTTTACTAGTCTTCAACTTTGTCAAAGACCCCAGAAGAGTGAAATATTACCTGATGACAGGGACATCTGGCTGCCTGGATGGTCATGCTAGGTTCCTCTGCAATGTTGCGGTATCCATCTTTGACCTACAGGTCTAGAACATTTGACACACTTTTCTGTGAAGCAGGGAATTTTGAAGGACTATCCTATCTTCTCTTGGCAAAATCTTGCAGTCACTTTCTTTTGTATCCTGCTGGTCCAGTTTTGACAATATACTGTCAGCAGTTGCATCAAGGACAACTTCTTTACCCAAATGGCTAGTTTTTGCCATAAAGAAAACAAACTCTCTGAAGAGTTTCTTCAATGCCCATCATCTTCTCTGAGTAGATTAGTGCTGCCAGGAGCAGGCAAGTCTCACTGCCATGAAAAAGCTTTAAGTTATTAAACATATTAAAGTCTATATTCTGTAGGTCTGTATAAAGTGTCTGAAGACCATCTGTCTGTCCATCTAAATATATCTCTGATCTTGAAAACATAACTAAAATGACTATAAGTTTGATAATTATAAGTGACTAGTAACCTATATTTCTTTTTTAATTTCTATTTTTTATTAATTTATAAAAGTTTCCACTTCCGCCCCTCCTCCCAATACCCTCCCATTCCCCCCACTCCCTCTCCTCCTCCCTCTCCAGCCCTAAGAGCAGTCAGTGTTTCCTGTCCTGTGGGAAGATCAAGTTCCTCCCCGCTCCCTCCAAGTCTAGGAAGGTGAGCATCCAAACTGACTAGGATCCCAAAAATCCAGAACATGCAGAGGAAACAAGTGTCAGAGTTCTTGGGGAACTCTCATTAGATCAGTCCCCTTGTATCAGTGGGTGAACGCACTTCTCACAGTCCTGCCTTTCTTGTTCACGTTCTTCCTCCTTCTGCTTCTCATTTGGACCTAGGGAGTTAAGTCCAGTGTTCCAATGTGGGTCTCTGTCTCTATCTCCATCCATCGCCAGATGAAGGTTCTATGGTGATAAGCAAAATATTCATCAGTATGGTTATGGGCCAAGGCCAGTTCAGGCACCCTCTCCTCTGCTGTCCAGGAAACAATCTGGGGATCTCTTCTTGGACCTGGGAACCCCTCTAGAATCAAGTCTCTTGTAAACCCTAAAATGGCTCCCTTAGTTGAGATATATACTTCCCTGCTCCCATATCCATCCTTCCTCCCTCCCCCGCATCCCAACCCCCCAAGCTTTCCCCAATCCTCCTCAACTCCCTTTTCTCTAACCCTCTCCCCTTCCATCCACTCCCGCCCCTGTGCACCCAATGTTGCCTGGCACTCTTGTCTACTTCCAATATCCAGGAGGAAAACTGCATGATTTTCTTCAGGTTCACCTTCTTATTTAGCTTCTCTAGGATCACGAATAATAGGCTCAAAGACCTTTAATTATGGCTAGAATCCACTTATGAGTGAGTACATACCATATTCCTCTTTTTGGGTCTGGGTTACCTCATTCAGTAAAGCGTTTTCTATTTCCATCCATTTGCGTGCAAAATTCAAGATGTCATTGTTTTTTACCGCTGGGTAAAACTCTAATGTATATATGTTCCACACCTTCTTTAACCATTCTTCTATTGAGGGGCACCTAGGTTGTTTCCAGGTTCTGGCTAATACAAATAGTGCTGCTATGAACATAGTTGAACAAATGCTTTTGTGGTATGATAGGGCATCTCTTGGGTATATTTCCAAGAGTGGAATTGCTGGGTCCTGAGGGAGGTTGACTCCCAGTTTCCTGAGAAACCGCCACACTGATTTCCACAGTGGCTGCAAAAGTTTGCATTCCCACCAACAATGGATGAGAGTTCCCCTCTCGCCACATCCTCTCCAGCATAGGCTATCATTGGTGTTTTTGAGTTTGGCTATTCTGACGGGTGTAAAATGGTATCTCATAGTTGTTTTGATTTGCATTTCCCTGATCGCTAAGGAGGTTGAACATGACCTTAAGTGTCTTTTGGCCATTCGAAGTTCTTCTGCTGTGAATTCTCTGTTCAGATCAGTACCCCATTTTTTAATTGGGTTAATTAGAGTTTTAGTGTCTAGTTTCTTGAGTTCTTTGTATATTTTGGAGATCAGACCTTTGTCTGATGAGGGGTTGGTGAAGATCTTCTCCCAGTCGAAAGGTAGCCTTTTTGTCTTATTGACAGTGTCCTTTGCTTTACAGAAGCTTCTCAGTTTCAGGAGGTCCCATTTATTCATTGATTCTCTTATTGTCTGTGCTACTGGGGTTCTACCTAGGAAGTGGTCTCCTGTACCTATGTCTTGTAGACTACTTCCACTTTCTCTTCTATCAGGTTCAAAGTGGTCAGGTTAATGTTGAGGTCTTTAATCCATTTGGACTTGATTTTTGTGCATGGTGATAGATATGGATCTACTTTCATTCTTCTACAGGTTGACATCCAGTTATGCCAGCACCATTTGTTAAAGATGCTTTCCTTCTTCCATTGCATACCTTTAGCTCCCTTGTCAAAGATCAAGTGTTCATAGGTTTGTAGGTTAATATCTGGGTCTTCTATTTGATTCCATAGGTCGACTTCTCTGTTGTTATGCCAATACCAAGCTGTTTTCAATACTGTAGCTCAGTGAAAGCGTTTGAAGTCAGGGATGGTTATACCTCCAGAAGTTCCTTTATTTTATTATATAAGATTGTTTTGGCTATCCTGGGTTTTTTGTTTTTCCATATAAAGTTGATTATTGTTCTCTCAAGGTCTGTGAAGAATTTTGATGGGATTTTGATGGAGATTGCATTGAATCTATAGATTGCTTTTGGTAGAATTGCTATTTTTACTATGTTGATCCTCCCAATCCAAGAGCATGGGAGATTTTTCTATTTTCTGGTATCCTCCTCAATTTCTTTCTTCAAACACTTAAAGTTCTTGTCAAATAAGTCTTTCACTTCCTTGGTTAGAGTTATCCCAAGATATTTTATGCTATTTGTGGCTATCGTGAAAGGTGAAGATTCTCTGATTTCCCTCCTGCTTCTTTATCCTTTGTGTATAGGAGGGCAACTGATTTTTTGGAGTTGATCTTGTACCCTGCCACATTACTAAAGGTGTTTATCAGCTGTAGGAGTTCTTTGGTAGAGTTTTTGGGATCGCTCATGTACACTATCATATCATCTGCAAATAACGAGAGTTTAACTTCTTCCTTTCCAATTCGAATCCCCTTGATCCCCTTATGTTGTCGTATTGCTATTGCTAGAACTTCAAGCACTATATTGAAGAGATATGAGGAGAGTGGACAGCCTTGTTGTGTTCCTGATTTCAATGGAATGGCTTTGAGTTTCTCTCCATTCAGTTTGACGTTAGCTGTCGGCTTGCTGTAAATAGCTTTTATTATATTTAGGTATGATTCTTGTATCCCCAATCTCTTCAACACCTTTATCATAAAGGGATGTTGAATTTTATCAAATGCTTTTTCAGCATCTAATGAAATGATCATATGGTTTTTTTTTCTTTCAGTTTATTTATATGATGGATTACATTGATAGATTTGCATATGTTGAACCAGCCCTGCATCTCTGGGATGAAGCCTACTTGATCATAATGGATAATTTTTCTAATGGGTTCTTGGATTCAGTTTGCCAGGATTTTGTTAAGAATTTTTGCGTCGATGTTCATGAGTGAGATTTGGCCTGTAATTCTCTTTCTTGGTTGTGTCTTTGTGTGGTTTTGGTATCAGGGTAACTGTAGCTTCATAAAAAGAATTTGGCAATGACTCTTCTGTTTCTATATTGTGAAATACATTAAGGAGTATAGGTATTAGCACTTCTTGGAAGTTCTGGTAGAATTCTGCATTGAAACCATCTGGTCCTGGGCTTTTTTGGTCGGGAGGTTTTTGATAACAGCTTCTAATTCTTCGCGACTAACAGGTCTATTCAGATTGTTCACCTGGTCTTGATTTAACTTTGGTAAATGGTACTTATCTAAAAACCAGTCCATTTCTTGTACATTTTCCAAGTTTGTGGCATATAAGCTTTCGTGGTAAGATCTAATGATTCTCTGAATTTCCTCTGGGTCTGTGGTTATGTCCCCCTTTTCATTTTTGATCTTATTAATTTGAGTGTTCTCTCTCTGCCATTTGATTAGTTTGGCTAGGGGTTTGTCAATCTTATTGATTTTCTCCAAGAATCAATTTTTTGTTTCGTTGATTCTTTGGATTGTTTTCTCTGTTTCTATTTTGTTGATTTCAGCCCTCAGTTTGATTATTTCCAGTCTTCTACTCCTCCTGGGTGAGTCTGCTTCTTTTTTTTTCTAGAGCTTTCAAGTGTGCTGTTAAGTCTCCAATGTGTGCTTTCTCCGTTTTCTTTAATTGGGCACTTAGTACTATGAACTTTCCTCTTAGCACTGCTTTCATTGTGTCCCATAGGTTTGAGTATGTTGTGTCTTTATTTTCGTTAATTTCAAGGAAGACTTTAATTTCTTTCTTTATTTCTTCCTTGACCCAGGGGTGATTCAGTAGTTGACTGTTCAGCTTCCATGAGTTTGTTGGCTTCCTGGGGGTAGCATTGTTGTTGAATTCTAACTTTAATCCATGGTGATCTGACAAGACACAGGTGGTTACTAATATTTTTTTGTATCTGTGGAAGTTTGCTTTGTTACCGAGTATGTGGTCAATTTTCGAGAAGGTTCCATGAGCTGCAGAGAAGAAGGTATATTCTTTCCTATTTGGGTGGAGTGTTCTATAGATGTCTGTTAAGTCCATTTGATTCAATACCTCCAATAATTCTCTTATTTCCCTGTTAGGTTTCTGTCTGATTAACCTGTCCACTGGTGAGAGAGGTGTGTTGAAGTCTCCTACTATTAGTGTGTGTGGTTTGATGAGTGCCTTGAGTTCAAGAAGAGTTTCTTTTACATATGTGGGTGCCTTTATATTAGGAGCATAGATATTCAGGATTGAGACTTCTTCCTGATGAATTGTTCCTGTTATGAGTATGAAATGTCCATCTACATCTCTTCTGATTGATTTTAGTTTGAAGTCGATTTTGTTAGATATTAGAATGGCCACACCTGCCTGTTTCTAAGGTCTGTTTTCTTGGAAAACCTTTTCCCAATCCTTTACTCTGAGTAGGTGTCTGTCTTTGTGGTTGAGGTGTGTTTCTTATAAACAGCAGAATGTTGGATACTGTTTTCGTATCCAATCTCTTAGTCTGTACCTTTTTATAGGTGAGTTGAGTTCATTAATATTAAGTGATATTAATGACCAGTGGTTGTTGACTCCGGTTATTATTTATTTATTTATTTATTTATTTATTTTTGTTTAGTAGAGTTTGTATGTTTCAAACTTTTTTGAGTTGTGCTTGTGAAGGGTTGCTAGATGTCTGAGTTATTGTAGGCAGTGTGGGCACTGTTGAATTCCTTGGGTTGCGATTTTCCTTCTATTACTTTCTGTAAAGCTGGATTTGTGGCTACGAATTGTTTAAATTTGTTTTTATCCTGGAATATTTTGTTTTCTCCATTGATAGTTGTAGTGAGGGGCTGCGGGAAGGCCTGCTTTTCATCCCGCCTGGCTCCTGCACGGCTAGCTTAGCCCCGGAAATAACAACACACAACTTGTATTCATTTAAATACTGCCTGGCCCATTATCTCTAGAGAGTTAGTTACTGGCTAACTCTCACATCTTGATTAACCCATTTCTAATAATCTGTATAGCACCACGAGGTGGTGGCTTACCGGGAAAGATTCAGCATGTCTGACCTGGTGGCTGGCTCCATGGCGTCTGCCTCATAGCCCTCTTCCCAGCATTCTGTTCTGTTTATTCCACCTACCTAATTTTCTGTCCTATCAAGGGGCCAAGGCAGTCTCTTTATTGACCAATGAAAATAACACAATAGACAGATAACCCTCCTCCATCAGATAGTGAACAATAGCTTGGCTGGGTATAGTAGTCTGGGTTTGCATCCATGGTCTCTTAGTTTCTGCAGTACCTCTATCCAGGACCTTCTGGCTTTCATGGTTTCCATAGAGAAGTCCGGTGTAAGTCTGATACATTTACCTTTATAAGTTACTTGACCTTTTTCCTTTGCAGCTCTTAATATTCTTCCTTTAATCTGAATGTTTTGTGTTTTGACTATTATATGGTGAGGGGATTTTTTTTTTGATCAAGTCTATTCGGTGTTCTGAATGCTTCTTGAACCTTCATAGGAATATCGTTCTTTAGGTTGGGAAAGTTTTCTTCTATAATTTTGTTGAATATATTTTCTGGGCCTTTGATCTGCAGTTTTTCTCCTTCTTCAATCCCTATTATTCTTAGATTTGGTTTTTTTATTGTGTCCCAGATTTCTTGAATATTTTGTGATGAGAATTTGTTGAATTTGCTGTTTTCTTTGATCAGAGCATTTATTTTCTCTATGGTATCTTCAGCATCTGAGATTCGTTCTTCCATCTCCTGTATTCTATTGGTTATGCTTGATTCTGTAGTCTCTGTTCATTTACCTAAATTTTCCATATCCAGCCGGCCCTCAGTTTGTGTTTTCTTCATTGCCTCCATTTCAGTTTTCAATTCTTGAACTGTTTCCATTACCTGTTTGATTGTTTTTTTTCTTGGTTTCCCAGTGTATCATTCATGGATTTACTCATCTCTTCAAGCTTTTTGTTATACTTCTCTTCCATTTCTTTACTCATTTCTTCAAATTTTTTGTTGTACTTCTCATCCAATTCTTTAAGGGAGTTATTCATATCCTGTTTAAGGGACTCTTGCTTTCATAATGGCATTTTTTCCACTTATTCTGGATTAAGGTGTTCAAGTCCTTCTATTGTAGGGTCGTTGGGATCTGGTGTTTTCATGTTGTTTTTCAGATTGTTGGAGGAGTTCTTGCCTTGGCGTCTGCCCATCTCTTCCTTCAAATGCTCTCTATTGGATATTCTGATACGGGGTCAGGTTCCCTTGTTGGGCAGGGACTTCACTGACAGAAGGCCTACCTTTCCTCAGGAAGGCTATTGAAACACAGGCACTCCCTCCTGCAGGGTTGCGCTCACAGCCCAGGCCCAGCACGTGAGGCAGCTGAGCTGGGGAAATCCCCTCCTCCGATGGATGTCTGCTAGAAGATCAGTGTCCCTTACTGGCCAGGAATGTCGCTGAGCTGACACAGGGCCCACCTGTCCTCAGGCAGGCTATTGAAACACAGGAACTGCCTCCTGCTGGGTTGCGCCCACAGCACAGGCCCAGCTCGCAAGGCAGCTGAGCTGGGGAGATCTTATGGCCCCAGGGGGAAGGGAGGAAGAGAGGAAGGTGTACCTGGATGAAAGCTGGGATGGGATTCGGGAGAGTTCAGCAGGGTGGAGCCACCACTGCAGGGTGAACAGGGAGTCAAAGGGCTGACCTATATTTCTTAATTATGCTAAATAGTTTGCAAAGACAACTTTCAAGGACTAGAAATTTATTATATTATTAAATGAGCTGCATAGATACAATGCCTTAAACAAGAGTAGAGACACATATAGAGTATGTTCTAACAAAAATAACCTTAAATTTGTATCAATATACAAAAATCCATACCAATGTAAACTCTTTAAGACTTGTAGTTGTTTTTTTTAGTTTAAAAGTAGATTCAAAAATAAATAAATAAATAAATAAATAAATAAATAAGTAAATAACAAAAAAATTAAAATACAAAAAAGTAGATTCAGTAGTCTACCCTTTTATCCTGTCATTTCCATATAATATCTGCCTTTTTCCTTTAGAAAAAGAACTTTGAATTTAACTCTTTTGTCTAGCTTTTTTCTGACTATGACCAATAACAACTTATAATCAACCTTCCTTAAATGCTAATAAATATCAATAACCTGACTTTGGGGAATGTGAGCATTGTTTTCTAGACTACTTCCTGTTGTATGGGGGCACTGGTAGTCTTTGGGGAGACCTTGAAAAAATCAGGATAATTGTAAGGTTTTGGCTGGAGCATTTTGTGAAATTGGATCCTCTTAGCAGCCTTGAAGCTGTTCTAGATGCTGGATCACCTAGGCCATCTGTTTTTATTGTTGTCTAATCCCCTTGTTCTGAAAATACATAAACTTTTAAAGATAACATACATTACAAGTATGGAATATGTGATGAGTACAAGTCAGTTAAAGATGATTTTTTTTGTTTTATATTTGAGCAGGTAAAATATGCATTATGTATCTTGTAGTTCTTCTACATTATTTTTATTTGTCCACAGCCAGGGTTTCATGGAGTATAACCAATCAAACTTGATTTTCTTTAACCTTAAATAAATTCATAAATTTTCATATCCTGTGGAAATAAAGGCATAGCCTCTTCCCCAAAGTAGCATACATTTTGACTTAAACTTTAAAGTTAAGACGTTTTCAAAATATATATGTTGGTTTATTCTAGCAGCTTTCATAATCAAATGTGTCTTAGCAGCTGTTGTTTCTTTATTAGAAATCAGAAAATCAAAAGACAACACAGTAACATACAGAATCCAGACTCTCTGTATATTCTTTATTCCCTTTTAAAGGACTTTATTATTTTAAAACTGTAATTTTTTCATGACTGTCTGTACCTTCTCTTTTCTCTCCGAAGCCTATGTACATTTCTAAACACACTATAACCTATTTAGAGACTTTTTCCGTTTGGATCTGTCTATATTGCATGTTTGTAATCTTTTCCTGACCACATGAGCTTTTAAACTGTTAAGCAGTGGACTAGGTTATCCACCTCTGCTATGTCCACTGGCTCTGTCACACTTGGTTCCCTGAGAGCTGAGCTTCAGGGTGGAAGTACTGAGAAGAGACACATTTACCAGTCAGAATCTGACAAGTTGTTAGGTCCACTCTACCACCAAGTCGTGTGCTAACCACTACTCATAAACCCCTTAAATGTTTGGTAGCAGGACCTCCAAAATGAGCTGTGTCCATACCATTAGCACAAGCAAGGAAACCATGTCTTAAAGGAACCATGTCTCTGCTTCCTGCCAGCAATCAGTCTGCACGAAAAAGTTGGTTATAAAGAAGCTATGTTTGACTCCATTTTTGTGTGTTTAGAATCCTTTTATAATTTTCATCAGGTCTTTTTTATTTAATTGTTTTCATTTTATAGACCAGCCCCAGTTTCCCCTCCCTCTCTTTTCCTGCTTCCCCCACCTTCCCCCATCCACTCCTTCTACCCCCTCCCTGTTTACCCAGGAGATCTTAACTATTTCCCCTTCCTGAGGCCCTCCATGTGTGTCCCCCTTAGAGTCCTTCTTTTTACTTAGCTTCTCTGGAGTTGTGGATTATAGCCTGATTATCCTTTGCTTTGTATATAATATTCATCTATGAGTGAGTACATTCCGTGTTTGTCTTTCTGGGTCTGGGTTACCTCATTCAGGATGACTTTTACTAGTCCCATCCATTTGCCTACAAATTTCAGAATGTCAATTTTTTACCTTGGGGTAATACTCCATTGTGTAAATGTACCACATTTTCTTTATCCCTTCTTCGATTGAGGGACCTCTAGGTTGTTTCTGGGTTCCTGGCTATTACAAATAATGCTGCTATGAATAAAGTTGAGCAAGTGACTTTGTCAGGTTTTATGAGGAAATTCCAGCCTCATATTGGAATGACATTTATAGACTGAGTTTTCCTGTGCTGGCAACTGTTCTTGAATAACCATTCAGAAACTTAATATTAATTGTTAATGCTCAGTCAATAGCTCAGGCTCACTAGCTAACTCTTACATTTAAATTAACCCATTTCCATTCCTTTACTCGCTGCCATGTGGTTTATGACTTGTTACCTATTTTGTACATGTCCTACTTCCTCTGATTCTGGATGGCAATTCCTTACTCTCCTCTTCTGCTTCCTAGCATCTTCCTAGTCTGGCTCTCCCACCCAATCTCTTCCAGCCCAACTCTAAGCCAGTTAGTTCTTTATTAACCCATGAGACACACTCACAGTGTAAAGGATTATTCCACAGCAAGATAGCACACCATCTACCCCCACTCTCACTCAAGATTCACGCAACTTTAAATGGTTTTCATCAGATTGCCAACCATAGCCATTTTTGGTGTGGAATTCCCCTCTGTATGCTATGAATATTTTTTATTATCATTGATTAATAAAGAAACTGCTTTGGCCTATGGCAGGGCCAAACATAGACAGGAAAACCAAACTTAATGCAGGGAGAAAGAAGGTGAAGTCAGGCAGACACCAGGTAGCTGCTGAAGGAGAAAGATGCCATAACCTTACCGGCAAGCCACAATCTCATGGTGATACACAGATTAATAGAAATGGGTTAGTTTAAGGTATAAGAGATAGCTAGAGATACACCTGAGACATTAGACAAACAGTGCTTTAATTAGTATAGTTTTTGTATGATTATTCGGGTCTGGGAGGCCAGGAAATGAGATGCGCAATCTCCAGTTACATAATGGCACCCAGTGTTCAGCAATGTACTTCCACATAAAGACAAAGATGGCAAAAAAAAAAAAAAAAAAAAAAAAAAGGGAAGCTTCCAGGCCCACAAAAACCGGAGTCAATTGGAGGTTCTTGGTAGCTGTATTTTTTAGATAGGCTTTGTTTGCTAGTATTGAGCAGAGATTCAGTTTCTTTAAGAACTGGCTTCCTGGTTAGTGCTGGCTGCACAATTGGCTCTGGCTTTTTCTAGAAACAGGGGGAATGGTTGCTTGGTGTTTCTGGAGATCCAGTGGACTCTGTAGTGAGGAGTTGCGGGACTGTAGCAGGGACATTACCTGCCCTCTTTATAGCCTCCTCTCTCAGGAGACAGTGATGGAGATTTGGGTTTCCAAATATCAGCATTAGATTAAATGTTGTGTACAAAAGACCCTGAAAGAACCGTATGTTCCTTTCACTGGGAAGCAATGTGAGTAGATGCAGAGGGGAGGGGCTTGGTCCTTGAAAAGTTTCTGCACCCCCATAAGACTCTCCACCGATGCAATAATTGAGACCAAATCAAACCGAATTAGACAAAGCCTTGGTTTAATAGATACAAATGCTCCCTGATGGCTTTCCAACCCCCCAGAGAGGAGACGGGAAAGGAAGACTGGAAAACCATGTAGTTGTTCTCTGGGAGACAGTTTAAATACCCTGTGACCACGGTCTTGAGTATCTCTGGGGAGGTGTCACCGTTTGGCAGTCTTTCTAGGGATGGGGGGAGGGGAGGACAGAGTCTGGACTGAGGCAGCTCCAGGGGAGGGGGCTTGGGCTGAAGCCCCCACCTGAACATTCCCGACTCTTTGGATAACTGGATGCCAGGGTCTGGGGTGAGCTTCCATCCAAATAGTCCTGCTTCAACTTAATGTGCCAGGCTGAATTGGTTCCCCATGGGAGGCATTACCCTTTCTAAAGAGTGGATTGGGGGTGGGTTGAGGGGAGGTAGGGGGAGCGGAAGGAGGGGCTAGAGGGGGGAACTGGGGTTGGTGTGTATAATGAATAAAAAATTTAAAAGATAAAAAAAGAACACATCAGTATTGATAATACTGTTAGCCGGTTTAGTATCTCAGCTTTTTTTATCCAGTGTCCACCCTCGAACAAAACCTCCTTGCCCCTCCTGTCTGCTGATCTTGCTATTTCTTTGGTGTGTGGCTCCTCTCTCACACCTTGAAGCCCCATCTAGGGCTTGTCTACTTGGGTCATCCTTGAAGGCCACACGTAGTCTTCATTCAAGTGAGACAGGGGACAGAGCTAGCTCTTTCTTCCGAGAAAGAGCA
Organism: Myodes glareolus; assembly: GCF_982192425.1. Taxonomy (NCBI): domain Eukaryota; kingdom Metazoa; phylum Chordata; class Mammalia; order Rodentia; family Cricetidae; genus Myodes; species Myodes glareolus. The sequence goes on along the minus strand of NC_142026.1, from coordinate 27,137,781 downwards.
AAGCAATTCTTTCATTGACAAGTAGGTTCAGAAGAAACAAGTTCACAGTTCTCCCGAATAACTATTCCACTACCTCATCCTGAGGTTCAAGACCCTGACTTTGGCACAAGGGACTTTATGAATTTAGAATCCAGTCTTTGCTGGAGTTTTTTTCTTTCTGAATGTAAAGGCCTGGGACATGCCTTTGCTGCTATCTGAAAATACGGCTGCAGAACTGGGTGTCTCTTTCCTTAGTACTTGGGATTCTGTGTCTAAGCATGTCAATTTTTTTTTCTTTTCCTTCTTTTTTTTTTTTTGTTTGTTTGTTTCTCAAGACACGGTTTCTCTGTGTAACCACCAATGGCTATCCTGGAACACTTCAAACTCACGGAGATTCACCTACCTCTACCTTCTGAGAGCTGAGATTAAAGGCATGTATCACCAATGCTTGGTTTCTGTCAATCTATTCATAAAAAGTGCTAACAACCACCTAATCCCATCATCCTTAGATGATCCTTTACTTTTTCTCCATCCACTAGCAAATATACTGTTTTGCCTATAGCTCTCACAATTATTAGTGCCTTTCTACAGGCTAATATTTGTTTCCTGAGCTGGCTTAACACACAGGGCCTATTGGTATGTCACAATCACCTTTTGGTTGGACAGTGACTCAACTCTTGAATCCCACCCTGAGGCTTTGCTTCAAAGACCATCATCTTATGATGAGACTCCTAGAAAAAGTTTCAGACTTGAGGCCTTTTTTGTCTTATTTGGTGAGTTATTTGCTCTTGAATCAGGATCTTTATAACCCAGGGTAGCTGAAACTCACCATGTAGCCTAGGCTGGCATCACACTTACAGCTCTCTTCCTGTCTCAGCATTCCAAGGGCTAGGGCTACAAGAGTGTGTCACTATAAGTTGAAGTCTTGGAAGCTTGTGGTTTATTGTAAAGTACTCTCAGGAGTAGGGACAAGGAGCAGGGGGAGAGATAAGCCAGTTGGATTTGAGGAGCAGAGAGCAGCAATCTAGCACACCCTTCATTCCAGCTGGAGGCAGGAGAATAGACCACAAGACCTGGAGGTGTGATTCCAGGTTGCAGCTGTCTGCATGTGGCCCCAGAGAATCCCCTGGAGATGATGGCATCAGTAAAGCATGCTCACTGCTGCAGATGGGAAGACCTGGCTGGAAAAGGATAAGGTGTCAGGACACCAGCAGCATATGTGACATCAGTCAACTGTTTTCATCTGTGTCCTGAATAGCAAACACTTCCTTGAAATTTTTCTCAAACTCAGACTCCAGTCTAAGTCCCATCTGGCCAAAGTTGAGGTCCTAGAAAACAACACAGGCAAAAATGATAGTGCTCGTTAGTAATGAGACATCTCCTTCTTGTTGTTTCTATCCTCTGGCAGAATCTGTGAACTTCATGGTCCAGCCACTTGTTAGGAAACTTAGACTTTGATATTTCTAAGAACTGGGCCTAGAAGAACATTAGAAGCAGAAAATTCTCCGACTGGGGAGATTACTCAGTGGGTTAACATTTGCCACACAAGTGTGAGGACATAAGTTCAGATCCCCAAACCCACAGAAACCTGTATGTGGTAGTACACATCCATAATCCCAGCCTCCAAGCAGTGATCGACAGGTTGCCATGTATCAAACCAGGTGAAATGTGAACAAAACCCACGGTTGCCCTATAACTTGGTCCTCATGTGTACTATGACACAAGCATCTGCATTTCCACATGAACATAAACAGACTCATGCGCCCATATACAACACATGTATCTATATGCACACACAAAGATTTAAGCTAGGAGCTGAAGAAATGGCTCACTGGTTAAGAGTACATACTGATTTTGCAGAAGACCCAAGTTCAATTCCCAGCACTCATGGCATGGAACTGTGATATCAGTTTAGGGGGATCTAATGCCTCTAGTCCATAGGCATCTAAAGTCACAAGTACATACACTGTGCCTTCACGCATGCGTGTGCATGCACACACACACACACACACACACACACGTTTATTTCTAAATAGGATTTCTCTGTGTAGCACTGGTTGTACTGGAGCCTGCTCTGAGGATAGTCTCAGGCCTCAGGGATCTGCCTGTCTCTGCATTCCATATGCTAGGATTTAAATACTGTACTATCATGCCCAGATTAAACACACAGACATATTTTTTAAACTATTTAATAGAAATAGATTCTCATGTGTGTGTATATAGAATATATAGAGGAATAGCTTAACTTTCCTCTGTAGACAGGCTTTGAACTCTCTGATGCTGGGGATCTTTATGATGTCTAAACACCTGCTAGATCTTACACTGAAAAACAAAACAAAACAAAACAAAAAAATACAGCTCACTGCCGGGTTTTTGCTTTTTTGGGTTGTTTGTGTGTTTGAGATAGGTCTGATAGTGTAGACAAGGCAGGCTTTCAATACAAGACAATCCTCTTAATTCAGCCTTTGAAGGCTGTAATCAGGGGCATGCCCCACTGTGTCTGGCACTCTCAGACTCATTGCTTATGCTACATTCTTACAGGAAGGTGTGGGAAACAAGACTTTCCAGGTAGCAGAAACTGAGGGAAAGAGTAACCAGTGGAAAAAAGATGCAATGCAGCCAGAGAGGGATGCTGACCTTGAACGTGGTCCTGTGATTGTGGAAGATGAGCCTCATGTCTTGCACAAACTCTTCCACACAGGAATAACCTCTCTCTCTCAGCTTTTTCTTGATGATGTCCAACCACATAGCCTTCTGCACAACCTCAGACGTCTCTTTGAACTGGTGACAGAAATAGCAATGGAGACTGATATGGTCCAGCTTACCTTCCACAGAATGTCCACAGAAACCACAGAGTCTGAGGTCCAGGGGTGAAATGACATGGTGCGATTGGTAATAAAAGATTTGTCAGGCTAGCTTAATACAAAATATACAGCTTTAATAAACAGAAGAAAGGAAACTTACAAAAACCAGGGTTCCAGCGATCCTGGAACACAGAGGGCAAAGAGGAAGGGGCAAGTGCACCTGGATCTTTTATTTGTTTTGTGTGGCCCCAGGGGGACACACCCTAAGCAGAATGTGATTGGCTGAAGTTCCCCATCATTTCCCCCTTTTTTTAAAAATAAGATAGAACTAAACCAAATATAACTATATGTAATATAAGCAAATAATAAATATAAAGTTACAAACAATAAACAATATTAAGCAAGAAACATAACAAAAGTTTTACTAAGCATTTTATTTTAGGGAGTCTAAATAATGTAGATGGTAACTACAACTATCCAATCTTTAACTCCATCAAAGATCTGAGAATGGAAATAATTTTATTTAAGTAGCCCGGAAGTACAAGCGGGAAACTTCCGAAATGTGCAACAAATGGAAGAGACAACTTTGGCTAAGGCCTGATGTAACTGACATGCCATTTTTTAAAGGCAAGAAACCTTTTAGGACTCTCTCACCCTGTCTTGGCAAGATAAGACAATCCTGCTTTTATCCATTTACGGATATTTTGTAATTTTGTCAGTGGTCGAGGTATGGGCTTTTTCTTTGCCCAAAGGCCAGTTTTGCCAGAAGAAAACAAGCTCCAGGTGGAGTGTCTTTGATGCTCAATGTTTTCTCGGGAGTAGAGCGGTGATGCCAGGAGCGATTGTGTCTCACTACTATAGAACTATGAGTTAGATTAAAGGCCATTTTCTACAGCTCTTTGAAGAGGAAAAGCCCATGTTGGGTGCCAGATGAAATGGCACGGTGCGATTGGTAATAAAAGATTTGTCAGACTAGCTTAATACAAAATATACAGCTTTAATAAACAGAAGAAAGGAAACTTACAAAAACCAGGGTTCCAGCGATCCTGGAACACAGAGGGCAAAGAGGAGGGGGCAAGTGCACCTGGATCTTTTATTTGTTTTGTGTGGCCCCAGGGGGACACACTCTAAGCAGAATGTGATTGGCTGAAGTTCCCCATCACAGGGGGATTTCATCACAATCCTACAGGTATCCCTCACAGACCTATGATACCATGAAAGCCATTGATGGGGGGGCTCACCACCATTACTTACGTAATAATAATATGGCATCTTGGAAAAAAAGGAGCTCTCGGAACAACAATAGACTCTCAAGAGGACAAACTCACACTTCTGCAAGAAAAGGAGACTCAATCAAAGTGACTTAGAAAAGCAGAGTCCATCCCACACCAGAGCCATGGCCCTACCTGCACCTAGGATTACCAGAGCCGCAGGCCCCAGCTGCACTGATTGGAGGAAGAGGTGGGTAGACAACAGTATAAGAATACTCTCAACAACATAAAGAACAATACAAAACCACCAGAAACCAGTGGTTCTACAACAGGAAGACCTGAATAGTCCAACAGAGATAAAACAGAAGAAAATTATCTTTTAAATAGTTTTATGAAAATAATAGAAGCCCTTAAAGAGGAAATGAAAAATTCCCTAAAATAAATGGAGAAAAAGACAAACAAAAAAATTGGAAGAAATCAACAAATCCCTTCAAGAAAATGAAGAAAAAACAATCACACATGTGAAGGAAATGGTTAAAGACTAAAAAACTGAACTAGAGACAATAAAGAAAACATAAACCGAGGGTATTCTGGAAATGGAAAATCTGGGCAAACAGTTGGGAGCTACATATGCAAACATAAACAACAATTCAAGATATAGACGAGAGAATCTCAGGCATTGAATATGCTATAGAGGAAATAGATTCATTGGTCAGAGAAAATGTTAAATCCAACAAATTCTTAACATAAAATATCCAGGAAATCTGGGACACCATAAGAAGACTAATCCTAAGAATAATCAGGATAGAAGAAGTCCAGCACAAAGGCACAGAAAATATATTTTACAAAATCATAGAAGAAAGCTTTCCCAATCTAAAAAAGGACAGGTCAATGAAAGTACAAAAAGCTTACAGAGCAGTAAATAGATTGGACCAAAAGAAAGAAACAAACAAACAAAAAACAAATCTGCTCACCACATAATAAATAAAACACTAAACATACATAATAAAGAAATAATATTACGAGCTGCAAAGGAAAAAGGCCAGGTAACATATAAAGGCAGACCTATCAGAATTACACAGAACTTTCAGAACTTTTTAATAGAAACTCTGAAAATCAGAAGGTTCTGGACAGACTTCTACAGAAACTAAGAGATCAGGGAGGCCAGCCCAGACTACTTACTATATACAACAAAGCTTTCAATCACCATATATGGAGAAAACAAGATATTCCATGACAAAACCAGATTTAAACAATACCTATTCACAAATCCAGCTCAATAGAAAGCACTAAAAGGAAAACTCCAGCCCAAGGAAATTAGGTACACCCATAAAAACACAGGCAATAAATAATCCCACACTAGTAAATCCTAAAGAAAGAAAACATACACACAATACCACCAACAACAACAAAACCAAAAAAATAGCAGGAACTAGCAATCACTGGCCATCAATCCCTTAATATCAATATCAATATTAATATCAATAGATAGACATAGGCTAACAGAATGGATATGAAAACAGAATCTATTCTTTTGCCACATACAAGAAATACACCTCAACTTCAAGACAGACATTATGTCAGAGTAAAGGGTTGGGAAAAGATTTTCCTATTAAATGGCCCTAAGAAATAAACTAGTGTAGCTATCCTAATACCTAACAAAATAAACTTCAATGTAAAAGTAATCAAAAGAGATAAAGAAGGACATTTCATATGCATAGGAGGAAAAATCCATCAAGATGAAGTCTCAGTTCTAAACATCTATGCCTCAAATACAAGAGGCATATGCCACAAACACACGTTTGTGAAAGAAGCAGTACTAAAATTTAAATCACACATCAAACTCCACACACTAATAGTGGAAGGCTTCAACACACCACTCTCATCACTAGACAGGATTTCCAGACAAAATCTTAATAGAGAAATAGAGGAACTAACAGACACTATGACACAAATAAGAATTACAGATATCGATAGAACATTCCACCCAAATACAAAAGAATATAAATTTTTCTTACCACCTCATGGAACCTTCTCTAAAACTGACCACAAATTCAGTAACAAAGCAAGCCTCGACAAATACACTTGCCCCCTCCTCTTTGCCCTCTGTGTTCCAGGATCGCTGGATATTAAACATAAAACAAAGGATAACCAGCCTATAGTCCACAACCCCAGAGAAGCTAGGTAGCAAGGAGGATCCGTAGAGAGACATATATGGATCCCAGTGGGAAGAGGAAATAGACAAGATCTCCTGAGTAAATTGGAAGCATGGAAGAGAATGGGAAGGGTGGGAGAGAAGGGGTAAGGGGAGAAGGAGGGAGAGCAGGATGGAATGGGATGGACGAGTTGGGGAAGAACAAAGAGGGAGAACAAGTAAAGACATATCTTAATAGAGGGAGCCATTATGGGGTTAGCAAGAAACCTGACACTAGGGAAATTCTCGGGAATAAACAAGGATGACCCTAACTAAGATTCTAAGCAATAGTGGAGAGGATTCCTGAACTGGCCTTTCCTCTGTAATCAGACTGATGACCACCTTAATTGTCATCACAGAACCTTCATCCAGTAACTGATGGAAACAGATGCAGAGATCCACAGCTAAGCACCGGGCCGAGCTCCCAGAGTCCAGTCAAAGAGAGGGAGGAGTGATAAATTGAGCAATGGGGCAAGGCCACGATAGAGAAACCCACAGAAACAGCTGACCAGAGCTAGCAGGAGCTCACTGACTTCAGATTGACATCTGGGGAACCTGCATAGGACTGAACTAGACCCTCTGAATGTGGGTGACATTTGTGTGCCTTGGGCCCGTTTCCTATGGAGGGATACCTTGCTCAGCCTAGATACAGGGGGGAAGGGCCTTGGTCCTGCCTCATGTGATGTGACAGACTTTGTTAACTCCCCATGGGAGGCCTCTGAGGAGGGGGTGGGGTGGGAAGAAGGTGGGAGGAGCAGGAGGACGGGAATGAGGGGAACTGGGATTGGTATGTAAAAGAAATGGGTTGTGCAGTGACAGCAGCATGATGGAGTGTGGCTTAGAGGAGCAGGGTCCACTGGTTCTGTTCTGTCCCCAAGTCTGTCTGTGCTCTTCCAGGGAAAAGGAGAAAGTGTGGGGTTCACAGACTCACCAACTGCTCCTGGGGCGCCATCCGCCTCTGCAGAACCTCAGATTCCGGATGAGTCTGTTTGCTTCCTAAGGACTGCATCCTGCAGAAGACGCAACTCCATGGTGTCCTGAAAAGTTGGACATGAAGTGAGCAGGGGACAAGACCTGAAAACAGCCACTGTCCTATGACTGCCACTGTGCTTTCAGAATGGTGTCATCTGGGGAGGAGGTCCCCAGGCTCTGAGGGGCCCCATGTGGGATCTTAAGCTGCCAGTACTCCCATCAGAGTTGTGGTAGGAGCCAGTCCTTGGAAAAAGTTGGATTTATAGTGAGTCGGGGAAACAACATTTCCCAACACAGGTTTCTGGGAGCACAGAAGAGGCTCCCATTAGGTCTGTACACAGAAAATGATCTTCCACAAATTCTGGGAACTTTAGACCTTGAATTAGTCCATTACAACCTGGTGAAATGTGGGTAGCAGTCATATTTCCTTCTTTCACGAATAAGTACAAAACAGAAGAACTTGGCATGTGCGACTATCAATTCTTTAGACAAGGGGTTCTGGTGAGCAACATTGAGGAAAAGGCAGTAGCAGTTACTGTGTAGGCAAAGGGCCCAGCCTTTGTATCAGGAGAGAAGTCTCCCCTAATACAAAGAACATCAGCCTCTTGCTGACAGCATCTAGAAATAGCTCTCTGTATCTTCCTCTTTGGTATCTAACATTAAGAGCTTTGTTCAAGCATCAAAGAGAGAGGTAGTGGAGCAGTCATCCCTACCCAGAAGTGTCTGAGAGAGAGGAACCATGCTGGTGGCCCCTGGTCCAGGCCCAAAAAAGGTCACAGAGAGAGAGAGAGACAGAGAGAGAGAGAGAGAGACAGAGAGAGAGAGAGAGAGAGAGAGAGAGAGAGAGAGAGAGAGAGCAAGTCAGCAGTCACAGACTCAGGCCAGAAGATTCAGGGAAAGGGGAACCATGACGCTGGTCCTGGCCATGGCCCAGAGCCATCAGAGAGAAAGGAAACAACAGTGGCCCTAGCCCTGGCCTAGAAGAGTCATAGAGGGAGCATGGTATCTGTCATAGCAGCCCAGAAGCATTGACAGCAGCAGTTTATGGGAACTATATTAAAAAGTCCCTCTGGGAAAGATCACTTGTGTCCCAACTAGCATCCAGTGTCACCCTCTGTATGAGAAATCCCACTGTATCAGCAACCACCAGAGCCACAGACCTGCCTGCACATAGAGGAGTGATCGCCAGAGCCGTGGAACCGCCTGCACTTGTAAAAGCAATCATCTGAGCCTCAGGTCCACCTGCACCTGGAGGAGTGATCACCCAAGGCTCTGCTCGGCTTGTTCCTGGAGGAGCAATCGACAGAGCCACAGCCACCAACTGCATGAACTGGAGGAAGAGGGACCCCCCTGAAGCACAGACTCCATCTGTACCGATTGGAGGAAGAGGTAGGAAGACAGCAGTGCAAGAATACGCTCAACAGCATCAAGAGTAAAACAGCACCACCAGAAACTAGTGGTTCTACAACAGCAAGACCTGAACACACCACCGCAGATGAAACAGTGAAAACGACCTTAAAAATAATTTTATGATTATTGAGGCCTTTAAAGAGGAAATGCAAATTTCCTTAAGTAAATGGAAGATAAGGCAAACAAAAAATTGGAAGAAATCCACAAATCCCTTAAAGAAAACCAAGAAAAAGAAAGCAAACAGATAAAGGAAATGGTTTAAGAATTCAAAATTGAAGCAGAGGCATTAAAGGAGACACAAATCAAGGGTATTCTGGAAATGGAAAATTTTGGTAAACAGTCAGGAGATACAGATGCAAGCATAAACAACAGAATACAAGAGATCAAAGAAAGACTCTCAGGCACTGAAGATACAATAGAGGAAATAGATTCATCAGTCAAAGAAAGTGTTAAATCCAACCAATTCTTAATTTTTGGGACGCTAGTCTTTATGGATGTACATCTGCCTAGGCCTGGATGTAGGGGGGAGGGCCTTGGACTTCCCACAGGGCAGGGTTCCCTGCCCTCTCTCAAGCAGGATGGGAGAGGGAGGAGAGGGTGTAGGGAATCGGGAGGGGAATGGGAGGAGGGAAGGAAGTGTAAATATTTGAATGGAAAAATAAAAAAACGACATCATGAAATTTGCAGGCAAATGAATAACCAGACTGTAATCCATAGCTCCAGAGAAGCTAGAACCTTCTTCCAGTAATTAACGGAACTAGATGCAGAGATCCACAACCAAGCTCCAAGCCAAACTCTGGGAATTCAGTCAAAGAGAGGGAGGAGGGAATGCATGAACAAGGAAGATTAAAATCATGATGGATAAATCTACAGAGAGAGCTGAACCAAGCTAATGGAAACTCATGAATGTTGTACCTGTTGAGCCTCAATGGGACCAAACTAGGTCCTCCATATGTAGGAGACAGTTATAAAAACTTGTGATATCAGAGGAGCCCCTGATAGTAGGACCAGAATCTATCCCTGGTGCATGAGCTAGCTTTCTAGAGTCTATTTCCCATGAGGGGATGCCATGCTCAGACTTAACATATAGGGAAGGGGCTTGGTCCTGCCCCAACTTAATGTACCAAACAATATTGATACCCCATAGGAGCCCTTACATGTTGGGAGGAGAGGATGGAAGGTGGGCTGGGGGGCAAGGTCGTGGTGGGGAAGTGGGGTAGGAGAGGAAACTTTGGTTGGAATGTAAGATGAAATTTAAATAAATAAATGAATAAACAAACCCTTGCTTACCCCCCACATTGAGGCACAAGCTCACAATCTACAAGGGTAATGTGTGTGACAAGGAAAGGGTATCTAGGAGGAGACAGAGAAGGAACCACATCTCACTCACATCTCAGCCTCCACCGCGGGGATGTGACACTCTTCATGGAAGGCTCTGGAGCAAGTGTCACAGCAGAAGAGCATTCCTCCATCCCGGCACACTTCACATTCATCTGAGTTCTGCATGGAGAGAGTAGAACATTTACATCACTGAGAGATGAGACCCACAGAGCCACTACTGTGGCAATCCTCGACGTGTGACTTTTGCATGAACCTTCAAGGGCATGGATACTTCTTCCTGGGACACTAAGGAACAGCTTGGAATGTAAATTGCAGAAAAAAACTTAAAGTTTGAGGGAAAGGAGCCATGAACCAATCACAAAACAATCTTCCTTGGGGAACCAAAGATTCTGACACAGAAAGACAAGCAACAAAACAAGATTTCACATAATCTGACGAAGTTTTCTATCATATACAAAAAATGAGTTTCTGAAATAAAGCATTAAGTCCATTTTTCCATACAGAAACGGCATCAACTCATCAAAGGGAGATGTACCAGGAATCCAATTTGATGGAATAAACTAAGAGAACAGCACATCCTGTAATTGAGCCATGAGCATGCAATAAATTGAAGAAAGGGTCTGCAGAGGAGTGTTTTAGACACTGGGTTCTGTGCCTAGAGAGCCCTGAGCCTGAGGTGGGGACTCTGAGAAGTCAGGGTGTGAGTACAGATGACCATCCAAGTGAGTACAAAGCAAAGGACTTTATGGCTATTGGAATCTTGTAGAAGATTCCACATGACACAAGAAAATGTACATGTAAGGCATGGAGTCACCATCTCTAAAATCCAAGGACTGTAGTCATGGCAACCACCCAGGGTGGAGACTAGAATGGTTTTATTTGTGAACCTCTGAGAATGTCTAATAGAGATTATATTAATTACAGTTAGACCTGCCCACCGTGTATTCCTGGAGTGTGTGCGTGGAGAAAGCACAGTGATCATAAACATTCACACATTAACTCATTGCTCTGTGCTCCTGGTGATGGATGTGATGGAGCCAGTTGTTTTTATGTTTCTCCCACCTCGACTCCTCTGCAAGGATGGCCTGGAGCCTAGAGCTGTGAGTCTGTTAAGCCCATCCTCCCTTAAGCTGCCTTTGCCAGAGTATTTTATCATAGCCACAGGAAAGGAAATGCAGACAGAGACCAAAGCTCTGTCATCATTTTAATGAAACATAATATAGAGCTTTGTTCTATGAAAGAGAAAAATCTCCCCAAATCTGTAACATGAAAGGGCCTGCTTGTTGGGGTTTCTGTTCCACCCAGTCCCCCAGCCATTTAGTCCCAAAAAAAATCACACAGAGATCTCCATAGGTTATAAAACTGATTGGCCCATTAGCTCAGTCTTCTTATTAGCTCTTGTAGCTTATATTAACCCGTTATTCTTATCTATGTTAGCCACATGACTCAGTACCTTTCTCAGCTGGGCAGATTACATCTTGTTTCTTCCGTGGTCTGGGCAGGACTGGAGGAATGGGCTTTCTCCTTCCTAGAATTCTCTTGTTCTCATCGCCCCACCTCTACTTCCTGTCTGGTTGACCTGCCTATACTTCCTCCCTGGTCAATCAGTGTTTATTTAAAACATGATTGACAGAATACAGGCAATTCTCTCGCACCACAAATCAACAGAGACTAGGCTTCTTGCCAGGCCGAACACAGAGTGCTTTTAGTCAAATTTAGTTTTCATCCAGAGAAGTTCACTTTTGACAATATTTGTGCTTTGTTGCTATAGAGTAAGATATATTTATTAAAACAAATAGACTGCATAGAGCAATGTTGAAGAGACCAATAAACATACTATATGGTACACAAATACATGTGTGTTCAAGGGGAAGAGGTGGTCTATAACTGAAATGCTGCCATGTGTGGGAAGAGTGGCGTAACACCAAAATTAAGCCTCAGTGTTACATACTGCCTGGATATCTGGGGAATTTAGGATCCTACCATTCAGGATACAGGAAGACCATGAGTTTGAAAATAGCTTGAAACAAAGACAGAACTGAGAGGGCCAGGATAGTCTATAAGTTCCCCACCCCCACTCACCTCCTACAGGTGAAGCCCCTTAACTAGCAACCAGTATCGTTCATGATTGACAGGTTACAGTTCACTGTCACCCAGAGAACTATCCAAACTGGTACCTCACAACCTCCCTTGGGAAGCTGGTGGGGCTTTCCTATGGTCAGTGTTAACACAGGAACCAGAAAGTGTCTGAGTGCTCGTGTACAGGAGCACATGGGTTACTGGTGCCACCTTCAGAAAGAATGGTGACAGTTGGAGAACTGGGTGGTAACTCTATGCCCACATAGAAAATTCCCATATCAGACATGGTGCAGTCTAGGAATCTAGGCACTGGAAAGTTGAGACAGGAGGATCAGGAGTTCAAGGCCATCCTTGACTACGTAGTGAGTTTGAAGTCATTTGATCATACATGAGATCCAATCTCAAAAAAAAAAAATTAAGACAGAAGAGAGGAAAGGAAAGGAGGAGGGATGATGTGAAAGAAAAATCTCCCATGTAGTCCATGGATTATTGGAAAAATTTTTCTTCTTGTGACTGAGGGACAAACATGAGACTGACCTGAGGACTGGTCCACCACTGAATGAGTGATGGGAAGAAAGGAGGTAGGCAAGGTGAGAAGGTCAACCATTCTGTGCCCTCCTCCATCTCTGCCTTTAGGAGAAGCCTGACCTGAGGCATCAGTCTTGGTGGTTTTGCTCTATCACCTAAACTACTGGACCACTTTTCTTCCTGGGTCCTTCTCTTCCTCCTCCAGACACAAAGGTTGGAGTTCCTTAGATTTCCATCCTTGGCCACAATCTATCCATATGATCAGAGTCACTCTCCAGCTGCAGGTTTCCCTTTGCGTCCTCAGCTTCAGGGTGTCTCATCTCTCCTCTGCACCCCATATATATTCTAATGCTCAGAAATATCTCCTCTGAGGCCCCCTGGATGCACCTGAAACTCATCCAGCTAAACTGTAGCCATCGTGCTGCTGCACCCTTCTCTTACCCTGGTACTTCCTTTTTATATAACATGATCCATACACCACTGGTGCGGGAGAATTGTCTGTATTCTGTCAATCATGTTTTAAATAAACACTGATTGGCCAGGCCGGAGGTGTAGGCGGGAAAACCAGACAGAAAGTGAAAATGATGCAAGGAGAGCAGGAGAATTTTGGGGAGGAGGAAGTTGATTCCTCCCACTCTTGCCCAGACCACCGAAGCAACAGGATGTGATCTGCCCCACTGAAAAAGGTACTGAGCCACAGGGCTAAAATAGATTTAAAAAAATGGGTTAATCAAGATGTGAGAGTTAGCCAGTAAGAAGCCTGACCTAAAGGGCCAATCATCTTTATAACTAATAGAGATCTGTGTGTGATTTTTCTCTGGGACTAAATAGCTGGGGAGGCGGGCAGGACAAAAACTCCCAAACAAACAGGACCCTTCATGTTACACACCACAAACCTAGGAGTCCATCCTGCTTCTATGCCATTTTTTATTTCCTGAATCCATTCCATTCCTTGTCCTCTGAACACTAATTATTAAGCTTATTTAAGAGTTTTCTTTGTTCTAGCAAGATCTACTAAATATAGATATACAGGGGAGCAGAGGATAGGCAGGACCCTAAGTATTAGGATGGTTTGCCTATGCCTTACCATCAGCCAAGCTGATCCCAGGCAAACACCGTGTGGTTTGCTCAGTAGTGATGGTTTTGTTTCTAACCAGACAGGGCCCTGATAGTTCCCTTCAGAGTGGCCCCAGGGAATTCATAAGAACCAACCAACTCTGTAGACATTTTTCTGTAGGACAAGGAGGGATTCACACCCAGAACTTATACATGAATACTGGCCTACCCTTGGAATGCATGCTGGTACATGTTCTTTTCACACACTGCCTTTTACAGACGCTGTCTCCTCTTGTATTTGCTCTTCATCCTTCATCCACAGCCAGCCATGCCCACTTACACTCCAGGCCCTGTCCTAGGGACCCCAGAGATCTAGATCTCTGTCTCTCAGCCTCACTTTCAGGGTAAATGAGAACACGTGCTAACACATGGTAGGATGAGAACATGAGAACACGTGGTGAAACACATGGTAGGATGAGAACATGAGAACATGTGCTAACACATGGTAGGATGAGAACATGAGAACACATAGTGAAACACATGATAGGTTTGTTCCAAAGCCCCCGAGGAGTCTTGGTGGGCTCAGTCAAGAAGGCTGGCCTGTTTGCTAAAGACTAGCTTGAATATCTCTACCAGTCCGAGAACATTTAAGGCTCTCAGTCGTTTTCTTTACGTTTGCCCACCCAGTTATGTATCAACCATGACCACCAGCATCCCACTGCAGAGAGGCGGCAAAGAGAACAAGGCTGAATATGTGCCAGCCTTATCCAAAAACCCATAAGGCTCAGAGTCCTTGAGAATGAGTGATCCCAGAGAGGAAAGTCACCACCTTCTGTAGCTCTCCCAGAAAACCAAATGGACCCAAGGTATACCCAGGGCTGCAGCTCTTCCTCTTTATGGCCTCCCTCCTCATTCAAAGCTCAAAGAGAGGCCAAGTAGGGTACAATGTTTAGAGGTAACACTGGAAATCTTACTGCTTTTGCGCATTCACTGGAATGAACTTGTTACCCTTCCCTTCTATGATCCAGGCCATCTCAGCCCTTAACTCCAGTCCAGGGCTGGGAGCTGGAGACAAGCATGATCTGTGATACAATCACCTGAGAAGGGCATTCTCACTGTCCACTGTTCTAGAGTCTCCCAGGTCACACTGTTTGTTGTTCTGTAATGTGGTCAGTGACTTGGACACAATCCTTGAGGTCATTCGGGGCTGCTGTTTCTATCTTCTGTACAGTCCATGAGTGTTCTGTGTACAATTATTAATTGTGTGTTAAAAGATGAGCAAATATGACTTCACTTAGGAAAAGAGAATTCAGGTGTCTCAAAGTAGATGTTAGCATACAGAAACGGTAGTTCTGGTAACCATACCGAACTGTCTGACACACACCAGTCTTCACCAGGAGGCTTAAATGACCCTGCAAGAACTGGGAAATTATCGTGTGATACCGAGAGTGACAAGGAAGATTCTGACTTCCCATGTCTCTGAGCAGACGAAGAGGCCCTGAGAGGCTTATGAAAGTGGAAATGGATCCTGGCTTCTGTTTCTCTGAGAATACTGTTCTTACTCAAAAGAAGAGGCAAGTGCCCCTGTTGCTATGAAACACTGCATCCAAGAATAAAAAGGGTTCTGTGGGTTGGACAATTGTAGCTCATTTGAGTGATTCTGAAAGAGATACTCTTAGAATTTAGAGGAAGGTAGAGGATATGGACTTTAAAGTAGTCATTGACCAGGTTGGGAGGTAGTTTCCTTCTAGGAAACTGAGTGATTGACATGTCCCAGTGGCTCAGAGTCCAAACTAGTCAGGCAATAATGCAAATGACACATACTACACAGGTCTCAAGTTCAAATTCTCAGTGAGCTATGAAACCCAGTGTGGAGTGTTTCGTGGCCCATTGAACCCTACATTGCTGATTTTTTTTATCATCTCCAGCTCGAAGGAGTCAACACTGAAGGAAGACCTGGCCTTCCACACAGCCTGAGTGAAGACACAGACTGAAAACATGAAAAGAAATAGTAGAGGAAGGAAGGAGAGGAGACTTTAAGCATGACAACCCAACCGAGACACCATAAAATAAGAAGCTATGTGAATATATCCAAGTTATATTTAAAAATAACAAAGAATGGAATGTCTTTGTATGCACAAAAATTAAGATTGTTAACAGTCAAAGACAAGATCAGATTTGTGTATTTGCATTTTAGCACATGCTTAACACTGTAGCTACCAATAAATATATCTTGATCTCAGTTAACATTTACTGTATTTACTACTGCATTATTCACATTTTTTGATCACTTAGATTCAACTAAATAAATAAATGAATAAATAATAAAAAAAAGAAGCTATGTGAGTAAAATCACGTGATGAGAACTCACCTTTTTTCTCTTGCCATAAATTCGTGGAGAATTGGGGAGAAAGTTTCTCTGCAAGATAGAAGGATTCGAGCATGTAGTTATCTGTATTTCAGAGGTGTGAATTGGGAATTGCCAGCCTCTTTCCAGAAGTTCTGCCTGGATCTTCCGTTCAGACCCATGTTGTCTGACTCCATCCCCTCTCCTCGCATACAACTTAGAGACGCTGGCCTGTGGGCAGCTGGAAAGACCTCCTCACATCCCTCGTCCTCAGGTCCTGGGAATTTTCCCTCACAATCCCTTGTTCAACCATGACACAATCTCTGTTCCCACTAGACACAATTCAGCTTGTTCCACACCAGGACTAGGCAGCTAACACACACATGTTTCATGCATGTAGGGTGTTACATGCTCCGATGAATTTGGAGCACATGACAGAAAACATGGTTGTGGGGAGATAGAAGAGAAAGTTCATGGGAGAAGCTTCTCTCTCTCTCTCTCTCTCTCTCTCTCTCTCTCTCTCTCTCTCTCTCTGTCTCTCTCTCTCTCAAAACAGGGTGGCATTAAGTTCCTACACAAACATCCTGAATTGGTGGTTTATACCACATAACTCATCCCCCTGTATCCACACAACTGCCTTTGGTGCAGCTGCTAGCGGGTCCTATCTCTAGATTCTCTTTCACTTGTCTGACAGTCAACTCCTCCCTTGGTGTCAATGCAGAAATTTCTCTGCAAGAACCCCAATCCAGAATGGCCTCCTCAGAGATCCTGTATCTATCATTTGTCAACACCAGCAAGGTGCATCCCCCAGAAATGAGGCTATGGATGTGGGCCGCCTCTCTCATGAGTGATAGGAGAACCTGATCGGCATCAGGGGTTTCCCATATCTCATAACTATTTGATCTGGAAACAGTGCAAGAAGAAGAGGCACTGATCCCCCCCCCTCCCCCCTCCACTGCAGTACCTGGATCAGCAATTTCAGGGGCCAATTGTAGCAGCGCACACTCAATTTCCAGTTCTTTGATCGTCCATGACCTCCCAAGATTTCAAACTCAGTGGGTGTGTACCAGTCCCCAGCTTCACTCTGTATGGACTTCACGGAGACCCCTGTAAGACCACAGTAGACTGATCGTGAGCCTGCTTTGTCCCTCCGTGGAACTCAGATGCGTGGCCTCTCACTGCGCTAGAGCTGGAGCCACCCAGACTGTGCTCCAAGTCAGGAGCAGAAGAGTCGGCCTCCTCTCTGGCTTCAGAAGTCCCAGCACAGCCCTGGAGTTCTCTAATGGGTTTTGTTGAAGCCTTTCATATTTCTGATTTTTATGCCTGGATAAAATGGCAATTGCTACCAACAGACCTTTAGAAACTACTTCAAGGTCACCTAGAAAAGGACAAGCTAGAGACTGACTACACAGGGTGAGTGGATTTCAGTGAGGTTGAACTCTCCGGTTAGAGAACAACCAGAGTCTCAGAAGGACCCAGGGAAGGTGGAGGTGGGGTCCTTAGCTCAGAGCTGAGGCTGCAGCTGGAGTCTGCAACTCGGGAGTTCTGTGATGTCACTGTCTACCCAAATTAATGAGACTATTGAAGAGAAGCTCACCCATCCCTGCAGTCAGAGGTAGGTACCATCTAAACACAAATGACATATTATCCAGCAGAAATTTAGATTATTTAAAAAAACTAGTAATATGCTTGGCATCTTCCTTACTATTAAAATGCAAACAAAATTACAACAACACCATTTGATACCCCACCAGGATGACCTTAATAATAATTAAAAAAAAAAGAATTAACAGCCATTAGTATAGGAAAGTTGGAGGGATCCTGCATTTCTGATGGGAATATACAACAGTGTAGCCAAGACCACCAACATTTCGATGATTCCTTACTGAGTTCACCGTTTCATCACCATGACTTAACAATTCCACCTCTGTGTATGTACCTCAAACTGAGTGTGCATATTCCTACATATATTGTACTCATGTTCTCAAAACAGCATTATTTATCAATCCCAGAGTAGAAATAATACAAAATGATGAATGAATAAAGAAAATGTGATAGGACCCTGAAATGGATTATCATGTTATTTGGCAGTTAAAATATACTATTGCATAAACTACATACATGAGGTTTGAAATCATCATGCTGAGTGAAAGCAGGCAATCATACAGGCACATGTCATAGATGTCATTTGTATGAAATATGTATGGTAGACAGATTTATTGAGCAGGAACTAGTGAGTGGAAGCTCACTAGGGCAAAGTGGGCAAAAACATCAACTACGAATAGACAGAGGGGCACAAATACTTTCTCACTGTAATCTCTTATGATGTATAAAAGAAGAAAACCCCATTATTGGAGACTCTAAATGCTGATTTATGTGGTATGTGATTATAACTCAGTAAAGCTATTAAAATAGTAGAATCTGATGACTGTCATCCACAGACTCATACTAGAAGAGATCTGAGATGAAGTCCATCAGTACTTTTCTTTGCAAACTTTTATGGCATATTATTGCAGAATATGTTATACCAATAATACAAATTAATCCTCATGGATATACTATGGGTCAGGCTTTATATTATCGTCATCTATGTAAAAACGAGAAATTTCATGTCCAGAAAGCCCCTCCCACATTACAGAAAGAGACCTCCTCTCTTGGCAAAGCTGAGTCTGGAACTTGGGTTCTCTGATTCTTCTCAATCCTGTGATGCTCTCACCGTGACAAGTGCCCTGCCCTGGTGCTACTGACACAGGGATGTGAAGGCAGAGGCTGAGGGCCTCTCCCCATTTATGTCTGACTGGAAAGAAAATATGCAGTAGTTTCCATCTCTGGATGGACGTTTCTCTGGTTCTCTGGGCATCTCGTGGCTCCCTCCATGTTACTGTGAGCATCTACTAGGCATGGTTTCAAGCGTTAGGATCCCTCCTGTTTTCAAGCCACGTCCCACAGTTCCTTAAGTAATTCCTTTATTGCTTGTGATGTTTTTATTTAGCAGTTGTGAATCAAAAACCACGATCCCTACCTTGCTTGAATCTGTCCTTGTGTAATGTTCCCTTCACGTCACCACATGTCACAGGAAGCAGTTCAGCACTGAAATCTGCATTTTCATTTCTGCGCTTTCTTGGAACTGAAAAAGAAGATTTCTTCTTTTGTCTCACTTTGTAGATGTGCATGGTTCCTCCTCCCTCTCGGGGTCATTCCTTTAACACTCGGAACACTTTGCTCCTCAGATCTCTAACTTCTATGTCTTTCTTGCAAGTGGCATATTGGCTATGTAATGACAAATATTTTACCCCTAATTTAAAAAAAAACAAACAAACAAAAACAAAAAACCAGGAGGCTTTAGCAGAGAATTTTGGCTTTGATAAAATTGTCCTGATCCTAACTCTAGTGACCACCACTGATTGCTACATGGCCATGAAACCGAAGCTGTCTGACTGTTCTATTGTACTCTCCGCCATTTGAGCCTGACCAGGCGGGCTATCAGGGGGAGATGACAGGCAACCTAGCAGAGTTGAGTGGGATCATCTCTACTTCCCCTTTTCTTCTGTGGTGCTCCATTTCTCCCTGAGGCACTGAAGGCAAACACAAACTCCTAAGCTGCCCTGCCGGTAGGCTGTGCCTTCAGTCAATTACTGCCTGCCAAGATCACTGTTTTGTGGATGCGTCTTTCTTACAAGATCAATACTAAATTTCAAATTTTAGCTTTGTAGAAGACAGAACTCACCAAACACGAAGTGCAATGTAGTCACAGAGGTGGGTCATACCCACAGTTGGCAGCGTATTTATCAAATGCACAGAAGAAGAGATAACATCTGATTAATGGCAGTGAAAACTAAACCAGTCCTAGGGGAGGGAATTTCCCAGCCAGAGCACAGGAAGGACAACCCATTCCCCTCTTAACAGGAAGAATGCAAATAAACACACATCTATGTCATCTCTGCATTCTCGGGTTGAGAGAGGGAGACTCCTCATCTCATTTGCTATTGGCAGGAAGAGCATTGGCGCTGCCTCCTCACAGGCCGTGTGGTGGCGTCTACAAGCGAGTGGTCACTGCTGCCCTTTGGCCCAGTAAGTCCACTCTTGTTTGTTTTAGACACAAGACAAGTGAAATTAAATGAAATGAATTATGTGACCACTGCTCTTACTGCTTGTTGGTGACATGAACAAGTGGTGCTGACCTAAATGTCCGTCAAAAGCAGGCGAGCTTAAAACTCATGGTAAGGACTGACCAGAAGGCTCACTTAATAAACAAGCCAGCAGCCAAGGTGGATGACTTCACTAGGATCCCCAGAGACCAGAAGGGAAAAGGGAAGAACCAGCTCCTCTATGCTGTTCCCTGACTCCATGACGCATGCACAGTTATATACGTGTGCACACATGAACAAAATAATGAAAAATTGTTGAGTATATCTCTCAGTTCATATACCAGACCTCTGAACAGCAGGTGGCTGTTAAAGAGAATAATGTAAATGTATATGCATTATGGTGAGGACCTCATTAAGGGAAGCTTCTACTTTATGATAATCAATCAAAGGCTCAAAACAGAACAATATTACAAAGTGAAAATACACATATGTATGTATGAAAACAAGGAATACATGGAAATACACAGGAAAAGATAAAGGGGCTGAAGAGATAAGTCAGTAGTTAAAATCACTGGCTGCTCGCCCAAAGGACTGGAGTTCAGTTTCCAACACCCATGTCTGACAGTTCAGGACTGTCTAACTCCAACTACTAGCAGACGATCAAACACCTCTTCTGGCTTCCAAAGGCATCTACCCTAATGATGGTTCTCTCACTCTCTCTCTCTCTCTCTCTCTCTCTCTCTCTCTCTCTCTCTCCTGCTCCCTCTGCCCTCCTCCCTCCCCCCCCGTCTCTCTATCTCTATATCTCATACACACGCGCACACACAAGGAGAGGGAGGAAATATGTTTTAGAAGATAGAGAAGATCCAGGCATGGTGCGCACACCTTTAATCCCAGTACCTGGGAGAGAGGAGCAAGTAGATCTCTGCTGTGAGTCCCAGGCCAGCCTGGTCTATGTAACGAGTTTCAGGAAAGCCTAGACTATATAAAAAATAAATGACTAAAACAAGACCCTGTCTTAAATTGAAAGAAAAAAAGAAGGAAGGAAGGAAGGAAGGAAGAAGGAAAGAAAGAAAGAAAGAAAGAAAGAAAGGAAGAAAAGAAAGAAAGAAAGAAAGAAAGAAAGAAAGAAAGAAAGAAAGAAAGAAAGAAAGAAAGCAAGCTTGAACTCAAGACTAGGAGCTGTAGGGAGTATATATGGGGGACATATATACTTCTTTCTATATTTCATCCTTTCTATATTCCACAACGGTAAAAGCTTCTAAACCACAGTCTATTGTGCAAGCCTGTACTCCCAGTCACTCAGAAGAAGCAGGCAACAGAATGACAAGTTCAAGGTCAGCCTGAGTTGTAGAATGAGTTAAAAAGGCCAGGGTGGGACACTTAGCAAAACCTTGATTCTAAAATCTTTAAAATAGGAAGAGTTATATAGTCAGGCACAGTCGAGGCCCTAGTTTCAACGGCAGTCCAGGAAATGTGTCACTTCCTGTGCAGGAGCAAACACCCCGACTGGCCCTGTCTCTGAGGAGCACATCTGATCACCACTGTGGAGCAGACAGAGGTCGGCCATGTCCTTGTCAGAGGAGTCACCTCCTAGGACAGGGCGCTGAGGTAAAAAGAAAAACCGCTGCTAGCCAGGGCCTTTCTTGCCTTTTTTTCCTTCCTTGGATCAAAATCTGACAGTGAGAGCTCAGACTAGGAGTGAGCCTGGGACAGCTTCCTAGGTGACAAGTCCTGCCAGACAGGTAAGAGACCAGGACAGAGGGGACCCAGCTGCTGATCCTGAGACTCTGCTATTTGAATTTCTTCCCTGAGGTGACTTGGTGAAAGCAGGGAGAGGCAGAGTTCATGAGATAACACTCAGATAACAACAGAACCAGTCACAGAGGTCACCAGGAGTCCCTGACAGCTGTGACCAGAGTCTCCTTCTGACAGCTGACAGTGTTGCACACAAGAACGTTATGACTGTGCATTCTGGCAAGCTGGCCTTGCCAGAGGATATCTTACTCAATTTCAAAAGCTCTGAAAACTCCTTCTGTCTGTCTCTCTGTCTGTCTGTCTCTGTCTCTCTATCTGTCTGTCTGTTTATCTATCTATCTATCTATCTATCTACCTATCTCCTCTCTCTCTCACCCCCCCCCACATCCCCTCTTTCTCTCTCTCTCTTGTCTCTCCTCTCTAACTACAGAGCTTTTTCACGTCCGGGGCTTTGGACTGACTGAAGCTGCAGCCACTTAATCAAGACATGAAATCACCCAAGCTGTCAGAGGGCAAAGTTGCAGAGGGAGAAAGACCCACCTGGTGATGATCTGCGGCTGCTATTTTTCATCTCTCAACTCCTGCCAGGGGCCTGGGAGGATGACCTCTGATCCCTTGGTCTCTTAACAGGCTTCCAGACTGGGAGTTGTGACCCACAGCTGAGAGCAGGAAGTAGGCCTGAACACTAACTCACCAGAAAAGGCTCCGCCCAGATGAGGAAAAAAAAACCGAAAGTATTTCTCTAATCTCAAATGTGCTGCTCGGAGATACTGTCCCTTCTTTCTTGCCTGAATGTGGTGGCAGGAGGGGGAGAAAGGAGGACTCAGTGGAGTGCAAAGGGGCACACCAGGGACATGCAAGGCCAATTCCCAGGAGTACCTTATTTATGCAAAGATTGAAAAAAGACAACAACCCAAAAGCAATAACAACAAAACTCCCCTCAAACCCAAACTGTTCTCAGTCACCTCTGTGTCTAGGAAGCAGTTTTACCAGGGTTGGCTGTATAACCCCCCACCTTTTTTGTCTTGTCCCTGACTGAAGTGGCTTGGGTGGGCGAGAGTTGGGGGAGGAGGGCCAGACACTTTCAGGTTCTCTCTCAGGCTAGCAGGAGAACCCAGAGCTGGATCCCGACCAAGAGAAGTTTTCCCTCAGACCTCTGGGGAAGTAGAGGTGGAGGGGAAGATCCCCCAGATTGATAGACACCCTGGGTCAGAGCACTGACTGAGGAGTTGTCATCCCAGCCTAGAACTCAAGGGTGGGAGGAAGCTGCCACAGTGGTCACCAGGGCATAAGGACAAAGAACTTGTCCTCCCTTCTGAGATGTGGACCTGGAGAGAGATGGGCAGACACCTCCAGGGAGGCCTTCCAGGAAGGCCCTCGGGGATCACCAGGATGCACCAGGTTCCTCTCTGCTGCTCCCTCTGGGAAGACTCTCTCTGAGAAACCAGGGGACTGGGTGAGCCTGAGTCCTGTCAGGTCTCCAGCAGTCTTCTTGCCTGTGCAGACCAGGGCTCTGTTCTCATCCTTAGCTCAAATGCACAGGGACAGGCAAGTGCGGGGCTGGAGCGGGTCTGACTGACAGCAGCAGCCTGAGGCCAGGCCTGAGGTCAGATTTCAGGGCTCCTTTCACTGTCCCACATTTTAGCCAGGTCTCCAATTCTACTTCTATCAGGAATGAAGTTTTTCTAAATGATTTTGTTTTATCATAAATCATCTATGTTTCTGTATGGGGTATACACACATGAGTGCATGTGGCTAATGATATAAGAAGACCATGTGGGATCCATGAAGCTGGAGCTAGCGGCAGCTGTGTCACCAGATACGGGTGCTGGGAACCAGACCCTGGTCCTCTGCAAGAGCAGAATGCACTCTTAACCGTTGAAGCAACTCTAGCCCCAGACAGTATTTTGACCCTCATCCTATCTCTTCATGTTGCCTATCTGTCTGTCAGGTAGTATAGAACCAAGGTTGGGGAAAATGATAAACTTGGTATTTTAAGACCCTAAACTCGGTTACACTTCATCATGGGCCTGTCTCTTTCCTCACGTTCCCTTACCTGTGAACCAGGTGAGTACAGAGGCTGGAAGCCCTGGCAATCCCATGATCATGATGCCGTTATTCCCAGGACCTGGTGGGCTTTGGGTAGCAACATTTGAGTTCTTAGAGAGACTGTGGTGAGACTGAGTCTAACACCCTATATTCGTCAGGGTTCCCTGGAGGAACATAACTTATAGAATGAGTCTTTCTATATATAGAAAGGGTTTTACTAGAATGACTTACAGGCTGCAGTCCAGCTAATGCAACAATGACTGGCCATGAATGGAAAGCCCAAGAATCCAGTAGTTGCTCCATCCACAAGGCAGGATGTCTCAGCTGGCCTTTTCTGCACACTGGAATCCAGAAGAAGCAGGCTCTAATACCAATGAAGGAATGGACGTGGTAGCAAGAATAGGGCAAGAAGGCAAAGACTTAACAGCTTCCCTCTTCCAAGTGCTTCCAGCAAAATGTGTAGCCCAGAGCAAAGGTGTGTCTAACCACCTCAAGATCCCAAACAAAGGCGTGTTTTCCTACCTCAAATTCCAGAACAGAAGTTGACCCACCCAAATCCAACCAAGCCCTCCTTTGTTGGGTTTTAGTTTCAGAGGTAGTCAAGTTGACAATCAAGAATGATTATCAAACAACCCTAACCATCAGACCTCTGCCTAAAACCTCAGGAGTAAACTAAGGGGTATTTGGCTGTGGAGTCATAGGCTTTGAAATTTATGAGCTACTGGGGAGACAGAGGAGAAAATTTGAATATTTCTAGTGGGAGGTGTGAATGGGAAGAGATCCCAAGGCAGAGAAAGAGGAGGTCAAAGACATGGGCACACAGGAGGTCCACCTGCCGTCTTCCAAAGACCTGAGGACCATCCATGAGAAACACCTTTGAAGAAGCCCAGGGTCCTGATAATGCCCAGGAGGAGGCGGGATGCCTGTGCAGGGCCTCATCCTCATGTCTTGGGAGTCCCTACCTCAAGTCTGCATTATCTCAAATAGACCTTCAGTTCAGCTTCTATCTCTTCAAGTGGACAAGGACAAAGATTCCCTGTGACCTGGGTACAGGTGAGAGACCCAGAGAGTCTGCAGGCCATTGGTGTCAGACATGCTTTTCATTCATAGGCCCTTGCCACAGAGACTGGCTGTGTACACACCACACAGCAAGGCTAGTGACTTCCCTTTCTGTGTGTGCTAGCTAGCTTTTTTGGGGGAGGGGGGTGGTTGAGTCAGGGTTTCTCTAGGTAGCCCTGGCTGTCCTTGAACTCACTCTGTAGACCAGGCTGACCTTGAACTCAGAGATTCACCAGCCTCTGCCTCCCAAGTGGTAGTGTTAAAAGTATGAGCCATCACTGCCCAGTCTTTCTTTTTTTAACAATGATTTTATTCTTTTTTTATTTTATGTGCATTGTTTTTTGTTTTGTTTTGTTTTTTGCCTGCATTTATGTCTTTATGAGGGTGTCAGGTCCCCCTGGGACTAGAGTTTCAGACAGTTATAAGCCAGAATGTGATCCTGGGAATTGAACCTGGGCCCTCTGGAAGAGTATGCAGTGCTCTTAACCACTGAGCCGGCACTATCAGAGGGCAGTAGCCACTTTCTGGTCAGAGTGGGCAGTAGCTAAGAACACAATCCCCAACTCACAGTGGTTTCAGGTAGTCTCCTTAGACCAGGATTCTACTGCCATTGATGGGAACCAAAATTCTTTTTCAAGAGCTATGGAAACACCTTGGGCTACTGGTAATATTCTTTAAAAAATGTTAGCAGGCCCTGACCGG
Organism: Myodes glareolus; assembly: GCF_982192425.1. Taxonomy (NCBI): domain Eukaryota; kingdom Metazoa; phylum Chordata; class Mammalia; order Rodentia; family Cricetidae; genus Myodes; species Myodes glareolus. Next base: position 27,112,204 of record NC_142026.1, on the reverse strand, counting down.
GCAGCCGGCTCGCAGAGCAGCCGTGAGCCCGGCAGAGATGGCTGCCAGAGCAGTGCAGATTCCCAGCGGCGAGTGGCAGAGCAGTGACTCATCCCGGGCCGGCTGGTCCTGCCATGAGGCCAGGAGAGCCACCCAAGTGGGCGGGTGAGTAGGCAGCTGATAAAAGGCTTACAAGACACAGTAAATAGACATAAAGCTGAACATTTTTACTTAAAGGAGAGAGAGAAAGAGAGAGAGACAGAGACAGAGACAGATAAACAGGGAGACACGTATGCACACGTCAAGAGAGAGAACAGAAAGAGATTTAAGATGGCAATGGGAGGTCAGAAGTCGCTGGGAGTGGGTGTGTCTTGTCCCTTAAAGGGACCAGAGACCAAAGGAATAACAACTGGTAAAAATTCTGAGTTATGACATTATCATAATATTTGACAACCCGTGAGCCATGAGTATCAGTGAGTTCTTTTTACAGAGACTCTTGGTTTAAATTGTCAGGGAGGTACTGACAATGATGAAGATCTGGCTCATCCATACCTCCTGGAAAAGCCCATTTTCCTTCCCAGAGAGCTACATTTGGCTTGTGATCACCAGGGAAACCCTATCTCACTGGAACTCAAATCATTGTGTCCCTCATCCTGGAGTCTTGTGGAGTGACCCAGAATCTCTTCCAAGCACAGATGTCTCACTGTATTGTGCTATAAAACACTTCAGAAGATTAAACAGAATCCAAAATAAATAGAATGACATTTTATGAGAAGAAATAGAAGCTGGACGCTGGTGTTGCATGCCTTTAATCCTCACACTTGGGAGGTAGAAGCAGGCAGACCTCTGAGTTCAAGGCTAGCCTGGTTTACAAGAGCGAGTTCCAGGACTGCTAGGACTGTTACACAGAGAAACTGTCTTGAAAACCCAGAGAGAGAGAGAGAGAGAGAGAGAGAGAGAGAGAGAGAGAGAGAGAAATAGGACTTGAAGTAATGTTTCATATGAGACCATCAGAAATTATTCTGAACCCCTACTTTTACACTCCAGTCTCCCTTGAAAGAGAACAAGTGTGTGTGTGTGTGTGTGTGTGTGAGAGAGAGAGAGAGAGAGAGAGAGAGAGAGAGAGAGAGAGAGAGAGAAATTCTGCGGATCCCCAAGTGGCTGCAGTAGGCAGCAGGTCCAGAGACCATGCTGCAGGTCCCCAATGTGGTGGCAGTCAGTGAGCAGCAGGTCCCTAGAGCAACCAGTAACAGGCAGAAATGGCAGAGTTTCACAAGTGGCTGCAGTGGGTCATGAGGAGCAATGAGTCCCAGGCAGGGAGTCACAGCCCCAGGGGGAGAGGCACACCATGCAGAGAGAGGTTGGATATTTATTTAGTGGGTTATGGAAAAGGGAGAAGGAGGAAGAGCAGGGGGGAGAGAGAGAAACAGAGAGAGAGAGGAAGAGAAACAGAGAGAAGAGGAAGAGGAAAAGTGGGGAGAAGGGAGAAACAGAAGCTGCCTCTGAGAGAGGCAGGGAGAAGAAACTCAACTGGAAGCTAAGATCAGCTTGCCTCTGCAGACAGGAGTAGGAGCAGGCATGGCTTATCTCTTAAAGGGACAGAGTACACCATTATATTCCCATCTCTTTTTTATAATAAAATGTGGGAATTTAGGTACAAGAGGTTAAAGGAATTGGGGCAACAGATTCTCAAGACTGCTTCCTACTTATTTGTGAGCATTGTCTTGGGGGGAGGGTGACCTGAGAAAGCTGGGTGCTGGTCACATGCTGAGGTAGCTGTTCTGTTTGCTCCTGTCCTGTGTTTGTGGTATGAAAATATCTGTTATCTCTTACAGCTGTTTAAGGCATTGGCAGAATAGTGGACAAAGTTAAGTATAAGAAAAAAATAGGACCAGGGAATTGAGGGGAGTGTATCTGACTTGTTTAAGGTGGATCCTTCAATTCAGCTCCCCGTAACTCACAAGAATTCTTTGGGTTTGTGAAAACAGAAGTTTTAGACATACATGTTGTATAAACAGTAGTATATTTATGCCAGAATGACTGTGACATATTTTTGCACAATGAAAAGTATTTTTAAGGCTATGAAAGGCAGCATGAGAGAAAAATTTGATGACTTGTATCTGTCCTCACACCTTTATAACTTACAGGTACACATCTTAATAGCTTGTATTTGTATTTTACTGAAATTTGTGTAGTGAGGTTGTCCTTTTAGACTGACAAAACCTGTTAGCTGTCAAACTGCATCAGAGATCTTTGAGAAGGATGAAATTTTACTTGAATTAATGATTTTAAAAGGACAGAGCACTTACTTGGTTGGTACCTAGAGCTACTCCTCAGGGTCCTCCATGGTTGCTGAAGGTTGTATTTGTCTTTTGCTGTTTAGCACAGGGCCTGCCAGGCTCCAGAAGATCCTGTGAGCTAAGAAATCTATAGGAAGACAAGCCTACCTTGACCTGAGCTATCAATTCCTGAGGCTGTCAATTCCAGTGATTCTGTTGACTGTCTGGGAACCTTTAGTTTAGATGAAAGGCAGTTTTTCCAAGTGGTCAGTACTTGGCAGTTTAAACAAATTTCAGATGGATACAAGGAACATATCTAAATATAATAAAAGCAATATACACCAAGCCAACAGCCAACATCAAATTAAATGGAGAGAAACTCAAAGCGATTCCACTAAAATCAGGAACAAGAAAAGATTGTCCACTCTCTCCATATCTCTTCAACATAGTGCTTGAAGTTCTAGCAATAGCAATACGACAACATAAGGGGATCAAGGGGACTCAAATTGGAAAGGAAGAAGTTAAACTCTCATTATTTGCAGATGATATGATAGTGTACATAAGCGACCCCAAAAACTCTACCAAAGAACTCCTACAGCTGATAAACACCTTTAGTAATGTGGCAGGGTACAAGATCAACTCCAAAAAATCAGTTGCCCTCCTATACACAAAGGATAAAGAAGCAGGGAGGGAAATCAGAGAAACTTCACCTTTCACGATAGCCACAAATAGCATAAAATATCTTGGGATAACTCTAACCAAGGAAGTAAAAGACCTATTTGACAAGAACTTTAAGACTTTGAAGAAAGAAATTGAGGAGGATACCAGAAAATGGAAAGATCTCCCATGCTCTTGGATTGGGAGGATCAACATAGTAAAAAAGGGCAATTCTACCAAAAGCAATCTATAGATTCAATGCAATCCCCATAAAAATCCCAACAAAATTCTTCACAGACCTTGAGAGAACAATAATCAACTTTATATGGGAAAACAAAAACCCAGGATAGCCAAAACAATCTTATACAATAAAGGAACTTCCAGAGGCATTACCATCCCTGATATCAAACTTTATTACAGAGCTACAGTATTGAAAACAGCTTGGTATTGGCAAAAAAACAGAGACGCTGACCAATGGAATCAAATTGAAGATCCGGATATTAATTCACAAACCTATGAACACCTGATTTTTGACAAAGAAGCTAAAATTATACAATGGAAGAAAGAAAGTATCTTTAACAAATGATGCTGGCTTAACTGGACGTCAACATGTAGAAGAATGAAAATTGATCCATATCTATCACCATGCACAATACTCAAGTCCAAATGAATTAAAGACCTCTATATAAATCTGACCACACTGAACCTGACAGAAGAAAAATAGGGAAGTAGTCTGCAATACATGGGCGCAGGAGACCACTTCCTATGTATAACCTCATTACCACAGACAATAAGAACAAAAATGAATAAATGGGACCTCCTGAAACTGAGAAGCTTCTGTAATGCAAAGGACACTGTCATTAAGACAAAAAGGCATCCTACTGAATGGGAGAAGATCTTCACCAACCACACATCAGACAAAGGTCTGATCTCTAAAATATATAAAGAACGCAAGAAACTAGACATTAGAATTCTAAATAATCCAATTAAAAAATAGGGTACTGAACTGAACAGAGAATTCTCAACAGAAGAATTTCTAATGGCCAAAAGATACTTAAGGCCATGTTCAACTTCCTTAGCTATCAATGAAATGCAAATCAAACAACTTTGGGATGCCATCTTACACCTGTCAGAATGACTAAAATCAAAAACACAAATGATAGTCTATGCTGGAGAGGATGTGGAATAAGGGGAACACTCAACCATTGCTGGTGGGAATACAAACTTGTACAACCACTTTGGAAATCAGTGTGGCAGTATTTCAGAATATTGGGAGTTAACCTACCTCAGGATTGAGCAATACCACTTTTGGGAATATACCCAAGAGATTCCCAATCATACTACAAAAGCATTTGTTCAACTACGTTCATAATAGCATTATTTGTAATATCCAGAACCTGGAAACAACCTAGATGCCCTTCAATGGAAGAATGGATAAAGTGTGGCACATCTACACATTAGAGTACTACTCAGTGGTAAAAAGCAATGACATCTTGAATTTTGCATGCAAATGGATAGAAAAGGAAAACACTATCCTGAGTGAGAAAACTCAGACACAAAAATATGCATATGGTATGTACTCACTCATTAGTGGATTCCAAGCTGTTTTTAGTACTGTAACTCTGTAATAAACTTGATGTCAGGGATGGTGATGCCTCTGGAAGTTCCTTTATTGCACAGGCTTGTTTGACTATCCGAGCTTTTTTCCTGTATGAAGTTAATTATTGTCCTTTTAAAGTCTGTGAAGAATTGTGATGGGGCTTACATTGAGCCTATAGATTACTTTTGGTAGAATTGCCAATTTTACTATGTTGATCCTACCTATACAAGAACATGGGAGATCTTTCTATTTTCTAGTATCTTCTTTAAAAACTTAAAGTTTTTGTCAAATAGATCTTTCACTTCTTTGGTTAGTGTTACCCCAATATATTTTATGTTATTTGTAGCTATTGTGAAAAGTGATGTTTTTCTGATTTCTCTCTCAGCTTCTTTATCCTTTGTGCAGAGGAGGGTTACTAATTTTTTTTTTTTAGCTTATCTTGTATCCCGCCACATTACTGAAGATATTTATCATCTGTAGGTGTTTTCTGGTACAATTTTTGGGTCATTTATGTACACTATCATATCATTTGCAAATAATAAAAGTTTTACTTCTTCCTTTCCTATTTGAATCCCCTTGATGTCATTTTATTATCTTATTGCTATTGCTAGAACTTCAAGCACTATGTTGAAGAGATATGGAGAGAGTTGACAGTCTTGTCTTGTTCCTGATTTTAGTGGAATCGCTTTGAGTTTCTCTCCATTTAATTTGATGTTGACTGTTGGCTTGGTGTATATTGCTTTTATTATATTTAGATATGTTCCTTTTATCCCTGATCTCTCCTAGACATTTATCATGAAGTGGTATTGGATTTTGTCAAATGCTTTTTCAGCATCTGATGAAACGATATCATTTTTTTCTTTCAGTTTATTTATATGATGGATTACATTGATAGATTTTCATATGTTGAACCAGCCCTGCATCTTTGGGATAAAGCCGACTTGATCATGGTGGATGATTTTTTGATGTGTTCTAGGATTCGGTTTGCCAGTATTTTATGAAGTATTTTTGCATCAATGTTCATGAGAGAGATTGGTCTGTAACTGTCTTTCTTTGTAATGTCTGTATGTGGTTTGGGTATCAGGGTAATTGTGGTCTCATAAAAAGAATTTGACAATGTACCTTCTGTTTCTATTGTGTGGAACAATTTGAGGAGTATTGCTATTAGTTCTTTGAAAATCTTGTAGAATTCTGAGCTGAAACCATCTGTTTCTGGGGTTTTTTTTGGTTGGGAGACTGTTGAAGTCTGTTTCTATTTCTTTAGCAGTTATAGGTCTATTTAGTTTGCTTATCTGTTCTTGACTTAATTTTGGTAAGTGATATTTATCCAAAAAGTTGTCCATTTCCTTTAAGATTTCCAATTTTATAGAGTACAGGTTTTTGAAATATGCCTAATGATTCTCTGGATTTCCCCCATGTCTGTTGGTATGTCTGCCTTTTCATTTCTTATTTTGTTAATTTGGATATTCTCTCTCTCTTCTCTGCTTTTTGGTTAGTTTGGATAAAAGCTTGTCTATTTTATTGATTTTCTCAAAGAACCAACTCTTTGTCTCATTGATTCTTTGTATTGTTTCCTATGTTTTTATTTTGTTGATTTCAGCTCTCAATTTGTTTATTTACTGCCATCTAGTTCTCCTGAGTGAGTTTGCTTTTTGTTCTAAAGTTTTCAAATGTTCTCTTAATTTACTAATGTGGGATTTTCTCAGCTTCTTTATGTAGACTTTTAGTGCTTTGAACTTTCCTCTTAACACTGCTTTCATTGTGTCACATAAATTTGGCTATTCTGTGTGGTCATTTTCATTGAATTTTAGGAAGTCTTAAATTTCTTCCTTTATTTCTTCCTTGACCCATTGATGATTTAGGTGAGCATTGTTTAATTTCCAGGTGTTTGTGGGCTTTCTAAAATTAGTGTTACTGTTGAATTCTAGTTTTAAGCCATGGTGATCCAATAAGATACATGGGGTTATTTCAAATTTTTTGTATCTGTTGAGGTTTGCTTTGTTACCTAGTATGTGGTCAACTTTTAAGAAGGTTCAATGAGGTGCTGAAAGGAAAGTATATTATTTTATGTTTGGATGAAATGTTCTATCAATGTCTGTTAAATCCGTTTGAGTCATAACATCTGTTAGTTCCCTTATTTCTCTGTTCATTTTTTGTCTGACAGACTTGTCTAGTGGTGAGAATGGAGTTTTAAGGTCTCCCACTATTAGTGTATGAGGTTTAATGTTTTATTTAAGTTTTAGAAGTATTTCTTTTACATATGAGGGTGCCCTTGTATTCGGGGCATAGATGTTCAGTATTGAGATTTCCTCTTGAAGGATTTTTCCTGTGACTAATATGAAATGTCCTTCGTTGTGTCTTTTGATTGATTTTAGTTTGAAGCCTATTTTGTTAGATATTAGGATAGCTACATCCACTTGTTTCTTTGGTCCATTTGATTGGAAAATTTTTTCCCCAACCCTTTACTCTGAAACAATATCTGTCTTTGAAGTTGAGGTGCGTTTCTTGTATGCAGAAGAAGGATGGATTCTGTCTTCATATCCAATCTGTTAGCTTGTGTCTCTTTATAGGTGAATTGAGTCCATTTATATTAAGAGATATTAATGATGAGTGATAGCTATCTCTTATTATTTTAGTTTTCATTGTTGGTGATGTTATTTTGTGTATTTTCCCCTTCTTTATGATTTGTTGCTGTGAGAAGATCTATTGTCTGTGTTTTGTTGATGTGGCCAATTTCCTTGGGTTAGAGTTTTACTTGTAGTACTTTGTGTATGGCTAGGTTTGTGGATAGGTATCAGTTAATTCTGATTCTGTCATGGAATATCTTGTTTTGTCCTTTTATGGTGATTGAAAATTTTGCTGGGTATAATATTCTGGGCTGGCAACTGTGGTCACTTTAATGTCTGCATAATGCTCTGAAAACCATTTTAAAGGTAGAGCTGTTGGTGCCTTTAGAAGATTAGCAGCTGGTTGTGGCCTGATTTTGTACAACCTTAGTAGTCAGTGACTGTTCTTTATAATATCTTGTAATATATTCACAGAAACATATGTTAATTTATGGTTTGTTTCTAAGATTGGAGGACTATTAATCCGAGCATTCCATTGCTGTAGCAAATCACATCCCTGCAAATTCATTGCTATGTTAGCCACATACTGTTTTAATATTCTCCTCTGTCTTTTTGTCCCTATACATTCAACCTATCTTGTGCTCTGCTTTACCTGAGATAAGTCTTGATCCCTAAAAACTGAACATTTACTTCGTGAAGAGGCCAATTTGGATGACAAGATCCTGATGAAATTATTATTACATTTGTACCTGTGTACAGACCTTCAATGACAATGTCATTTATTTGTAATTTTAATTGTGGTCATTTTTTTCTTTATGAAAGTTTGCCAAAATACTCATTTCCTGGTTTCCCCTGAATTTTTTCTTCTCTCTTCTATAGCAGTATGGTTTCTTACAATAAACATTAGGGTTTTAAATTGCTCTGGAAAGCAATTTAAAATCCACTATGATAGCAGGAAATGATTGAACCCACTTTGACATAGGGGCCAGCTAGAGGCCCCTCATGGATTTCCCCAATGGCAAAGGATTACCTTGACTATCCCTTGTTGACCTACGTTCATTACTCCAATTGCCACACCTTCTACATAAACCAGAAGGCAGGGGCATTCTGGATGGATTGTGCTTAAGCTCAGAAAAAACATTGTTTCTAGTAACATCCTGTCTACAATCCTATTTAAGGGAACCTTGTTTGCTACAATTATAACATTTGACATTTCAAGTTTTCCTCAAACCTCTGGAGATCACCTCCCTCCTACCATGCATCATCATGGTCATGGGACACAATATTAATTGTATCTTGAAACCATTCCTCCAAAGGTGCTGACCTTGCCTTTAGCAGCCTAATTATCCTTTCGCATAGAGAATTAGCATTTTCAAAAGCCAGAGGTTCAATTATTACTTGTCTAACTTCTAAATTTGGTACCATTCTATTTATTTTTGATGTCAATCTTTGTAACAAACAAATCTCTGAAAGTTTCTTTTGAACCCTGTATGACTTTAGTAAACAATTTAATCTTTTTTTCTCTTTCGTCAATTCCACCCCAAGCATTTAAAGCTGTACGGCATAAAATCAGGGTGTGAACATCATATAGAGATTGCCTTTCTATAGTAGCACCATCTCCTTCTCCAGGTATCTGATCTTAGGGGTTTTCCATACCTCTAGTTTTTCTCTGTTGTTCAATAGTCTTAGCCTCTTTTCTGAACCAGGTACTTCATTGTAACTGTGAAACAGGCTCTAAAACAGCTTTAACCAACTCTATCCAGGCATTAGTGATAATTCTATTGCAAACTGACCATGAGGTTAACATTTACTTCACAAAAGGTGAGTGCATGCCATTTGAGACTATTGCTTCCTTGAATCTCCTTAAATCTAACATTGGTACAGGAGTCCAGCTAGCTGTAACAGAACCTCTGTGAGGTTATATTAAGGTTGGTTGTTTGAAAACATTAGGCTGTTCCTCTCTATTCTTACAATGCAATGCTGAAAATAGTTCTTCATTAAATTCCTCTGTCTTGATTTGAATATCTCTGTGGCCTGTTTTATTAAGTTTTTCTAAGGTCTGTATCTTAGCATTCAGATTAACCAACTTTTTAGTGATAAGGCAAAATGATAAATCTGATAATGTTTATAATTGATATTACATGAATCCCATCTAAATTAGATGGTCTCTCATTTTACCATTCCATTTTCAAACTGCCTAGCATATTATCATACAGAGACTCAAATCCCTCCAATGTAATGGTGTTTCTCACTTTTTAATGTGTTAAAAAAAACTCTCTCTTTTAACTAATTCCTCTCTTTAAGAATTCCCAATTGTCTTACCAAAACTGCTGATGATGTTGCTGAAGATGTGAGGCTGATTGCTGCTGTGTAGAACAGTAAAAGCCTGACCGGATTTTAAGGCAGCCACCTAGTTTGGTAGCAGCCCAAGAAGGGAGTTCAGGGAGAGCCCTCCAGGAAAGGAAAAGAGAAAAACCTAGCTGGTAGGGCAGTGACTCTGGCTGCTTGTAGCTCTGGCCTTTGCCAGTGACTGCAATGCTACAGGCAAACGGCTTTATTGTGAATTTGTATGCCAAGTGCTGGCACCAGATGTAGCAAGAATAATAAAAACCCAGAGACAGATATTGGGGTTCAACCTGAGGGTCAGAAAAGCCAAGCAGCCAACCACTGGCTCTTACCTCTACCTCAGACTGAAATGGACAACCCTGCCTCCACGTATCCTCAGACAGAGGCTGAGACTGAAACCTGTCTCCTTCCAACTTATATTCCTCTCTGTTGCTGGCATTAAAGGCGTGCACCACCGCCCAGTGTCTATGGCTAACTATTGTGACTGCTGGGATCAAAGATGTTTGCAACCACTGCCTGGCCTGTATGACTAACTGATTAGTGTGGCTGCTTTGCACTGATCTTCAGGCAAGCTTTATTTATTAAAACACAAATAATATACCACTATATAAGTCCTTTTTAAAATTTTATTTGGTGAATTGTTTGTTTGCTCTTGAGCTAGGACCTTGCTTTATTACCAGAGTCACTGAAACTCATCATGTAGCCCAGGCTGGCATCACATTTGCAGCTATCCTCCTGCCTCCGCATTCCAAGGGCTGGGACTACAGGAGTGTCTCACCACATGAATTGACATCTTGGAGGATTATGGTTAACTATGAAGTGCTGTCAGGAACATATGTGTCACAGGGGAAGCAGGGCCAGGCCATCTGGAGACAGCCTCTAACCTAGACCCTTGGGGAGCAAAGAACAGCAATCTATCACACCCTTTGTTTCCACTGGAGGCAGGGGGATGGACCACAAGACCTGGAGGTGTGACTCCCGGTTGCAGCTGTCCCCATGTGACCCAGAAAATCCCTTGAAGATGATGGTATCAGTAAAGAATGCTCAGTGCTGCAGATGGGAAGACCTGGCTGGAAAAGGACATGGTGCCAGGACACCAGCAGCATCTGTGACATCAGTCAACTGTTTTCATTTGTATCCTGAATAGCAAACACTTCCTTGAAATTCTTCTCAAACTCAGACTCCAGTCTAAGTCCCATTTGGCCAAAGTTACGGTCCTAGAAAACAACACGGGCAAGAATGATGATGCTCATTATCAGTGAGAGAACCATCTCCTCAGCACGTCTACACTCTGATGGAATCTGTTAACTTCGTGGTCCAGTCACGTGTAAGGTAACTCAGACTTTGCTATTTCTGAGAATCATGTTTATATAAAGTAACAACAGAAAATTTTCAGATTGGGGAGTTGATTCAGTGTGTCAATGCTCACCACATAAGTGTGAGAACCTGAGTTCAGATCCCCCAAACCCATGGAAAGCTTTATGCGGTAACACACATCTGTAATTCCAGCACTCCACAGTGGTGACAAATGGATTGCCTTATGTCAACAAGGTGATATATGAAAAGCTCCCACAGTTGCCCTCTAACTTGATCCTCATGTGTAGTATGACACACAGGCATCTGCATTTACACATGAACATACACATACCCATGTATACATACACATCACACATGTCCATAACGTACACACATATATATTTACACTAGTGTGAAGGTTTCCAAAAAATGGTCACCACAGGGAGTGGCACTATTGGAAGTTGTGGCTTTATTGGAGGAGGTGTGGCCTTGTTGGAGAAAGTGTGTCACTGTGGGCCTGCTTTGAGGTCTCCTGTGTTCAAGCTACGCCCAGTTAGACACAGATTCCTTCTGCTGCTGTGGATCAACATGTAAAACTCTCAGCACCTTCTCCAACACCATGTCTGCCTGCACATCATACACCATGATGTTAATGGACTAAACCTCTGCAACTGTAAGCTAGCTCCAAATAAGTTTTCTTTTTATAAAAATTGCATGCTCATAGTGTCTATTCACAATGATGGAAACCTTAACTAAGACAACTAGGTTTGGTGATCATGCAGGCTGCTATAACATTAGCTTTGGGGGATTTGAGGTCTTTGACCTCCACAGGTAACTACACTCACATGCACATACACTGTGGCATTTCTGTCAAATGCATATACGCACATGTGCATGCACACACATACACACACACACAGAGAGAGAGAGAGAGAGAGAGACAGAGACAGAGACAGAGACAGAGACAGAGACAGAGAGAGACAGACAGACAGAGAGAGAGAGAGAGAGAGAGAGAGAGAGAGAGATTAAAATCTTGTGCCATCACACCTAGTGTTGTGGAATAATCTTTTTTTACACTCTGAAGATGTGTCTCTGAATTACTTCAGCTACTTAAGGTGCCTTCTGATTGGTTTAATGAAGAGCTGGATGGCCAATCCCTAGTCAGGAGAGGATAGGTGGGACTTCTAGGAAGAGATGGGAATGAGAAGGACGAGGGATCCTCCAGCCAGATGCAGAGGAAGTCAGATTCACATTGCTGGGGAGAGGTAGTGAACTGTATGACAGAGCATAAATTACTAATTTAATCTTTAATAATTTAAGCCTTAAGAGCAAGTGGGGGAAAAAAAACTAAGTTAATGTCAAGCTTTCAAAACTAGGAATAAGTCTCCAAGTCATTATTTGGGAGCTGGTGGGCCAAAAAAGTCTGGCAACGTGTATTTTAAAATACATATATTTTCAAACAAACAAAAAAAGGAAGAGCATATATTTTTTAAAAAGATCAATCAATTAATAGAAATAAGTGCCCTTGTCGGAGGACATGCAGCTTCATTGTCCTCTTTCTGGTCCTCTATCCTTATAGACTGGGAAGGAAAAGAGCTCTGTTGTGCTGGCGACCTTTCCATTAGTGAAAACAGTCTACATATTAAATCAAAAAAAATATTGTTCACTTCCGGACATTTTTTTCCTTTGAGATAGGGTCTCATACTGTAGACAAGTCAGGCTTTGAACACAAGACAATCCTCCTGCCTCAGCCTTTGAAGGCTGGAATCACAGGCATGCCCCACTGTGTCTGGCACTCTCAGACTTCTTGCTTATGCAACCTTATTACAGGTACCAGAAATTAAGGAAAGAGTAACCAACCCAGAGGAAAGAAAATGAGATGCAGACAGAAAGGGATGCTGACCTTGAACGTGACCTTGTGGTTCTGGAAGAAGAGCCTAACGTCTTGCACAAACTCTTTCACGTGGGAGTAATCTCTCCCTTTAAGCTTTTTCTTGATCAAGTCCAACCACATAGGTTCCGTTATGCCCACAGACGTCTCTCTAAACTGGTGACAGAAATAACAACGAGAGAGTGACAGATATGGCTCAGCATTACCTTCCAGAGGGCCCCAGAAAGTCCACAGAAACAACAGAGTCTGTGGTACTGGGAGATTATGATCCCAATTCCGCAAATGGCCCTCACATTCATGTAACATCATAGTACCCAGTGATGGAAGACTCACCACCATTACTTACATAACAATAATATGGCATCTTGGCAAAAAAGGAACTCTCAGAACAGCAGTAGATTCTCAAGAGGACAAACTCACACTTCTACAAGAAAAGGAGACTCAATCAAAGTGATTTATTAAGGCAGAATCCATACACATACCCAGGAGGAAGGCACTCAGACCTATCTGGAATGTGCCCCAACATGAGTGTCTCTTGGTTACAGACTTATAAAGGCTGAGTTAGTTCTTCTGCCAATGGGTTGTGCGGTGACAGCAGCATGATGGAGTGTGGCTTGGAGGAGCAGGTTCCACTGCTGCTGTTCTGTCCCCAAGTCTGTCTGTGCTCTTCCATGGGAAAGGAGCAAGTGTGGGATTCACAGGGACTCACCAGCTGCTCCTGGGGCACCATCTGCCTCTGCAGGACCTCAGATTCCAGATGAGTCTGTTTGCTTCCTAAGGACTGCATCCTGCAGAAGATGCAACTCCATGGTGTCCTGAAAAGTTGGGCATGAAGTGAGCAGGGAAAAAGACCTGAAAACAGTCATTGTTCTATGCCTGCCACTGTGCTTTCAGAATGGCTGGTGGTGTCATCTGGGGAGAGGTCCCCAGGCTCTGAGGGACCCCTTGTAGGATCTTAAGCTGCCAGTACTCCCATCAGAGTTGTGGTAGGAGCCAGTCCTTAAAAAGTGGGATTTATGGTAAGTGGTAGGAACCATATTTCTGGTTTCTGGGAACAGAGAGGCCAGGCAATTAGGTCTGTACACAGAAAACGATCTTCCACAAATTCTGGGAACTTTAGACCTTGATTGATCCATTACAACCTGGGTAAATGTGGGTGGTGGTCATGTTTCCCTCTTTCATGAATAAGTACAAAACAAAAGAACTTGGCATGTGCTACTCTCAGTCCTTTGCACGAGGGGCTCTGGTGAATAACTTTGAGGAAAAGGTAGTAGTAGTTAGTGTGAGGACAAAGGGTCCAGCCTTTTTATCAGAGGAGATGCCTCGCCTAACACAGAGAACATCAACCTCTTGCTGACAGCATCTAGAAACAGCTCTCTGCATCTTCCTGTTTGGTGTCTGTTAGTAAGAGCTCTTGCTCACCCCCCACATTGAGGCATAAGTTCACAATCTACAAGGGTAATGTGTGTGACAAGGAAAGGCTGTCTAGGAGGAGACAGAAAAGGGACCACATCTCACTCACATCTCAACCTCCACTGCAGGGATGTGACACTCCTCGTGGAAGGCTCTGGGGCAAGTGTCACAGCAGAAGAGCATTCCTCCATCCCGGCACACTTCACATTCATCTGAATTCTGCATGGAGAAAGTAGAACATTTACATCACTGAGAGATGAGACCCACAGAGCCACTACTGTGGCAATCCTCAACGTGTAGCCATTGTATGAACCTGCAAGGGCATGGATACTTCTTCCTGGGACACTAAGGAACAGCTTGGAATGTAAATTGCAGAACAAGACTTGAAGTTTGAGGGAAGGGAGCCATGACCAATCCCAAAACAATCTTCCTTGGGGAACCAAAGATCCTGACACAGAAAGACAAGCAATGAAACAAGATTTTCTATAATCTGACAAAGTTTTTTTTAACCATATACAAAAAATGAGTTTCTGAGATAAAATATTACGTCCATTTTTCCATACAGAAATGGCATTAACTCATCAAAGGGAGATGTATTGGGAATCCAATTTGATGGAATAAACTAAGAGAATAGCACATCCTGTAATTGAGCCATGAGCAGGCAATGAATTGAAGAAAGGGTCTGCAGAGGAGTGTTTTAGACAGTGGGTTCTGTGCCTAGAGAGCCCTGAGCCTGTGGTGGGGACTCTAAGAAGTCAGGATATGAGTACAGATGACCAGCCAAGTGGGTACAAAGCAAAGGACTCTATGGCTATTGGAATCTTGTAGAAGATTCCACATGATCCCAGAAAATGTACATGTAAGGCATGGAGTCACCATCTCTAAAATCCAAGGACTGTAGTCATGGCAACCACCCAGGGTGGAGACTAGAATGGTTTTATTTGTGAACCTCTGGGAATGTCTAATAGAGATTATATTAATTACAGTTAGACCTGTCCACCATGTATTCCTGGAGTGTGTGCGTGGAGATAGCGCAGTGATCATAAACATTCATACATTAACTCATTGCTCTGTGCTCCTGGTGGTGGATGTGATGGGGACCAGTTGTTTTTATGTTTCTCCCACCTCGACTCCCCTGCAAGGATGGCCTGGAGCCTAGAACTATGAGTCTGTTAAGCCCATCCTCCTGTAAGCTGCCTCTGCCAGGGTATTTTATCATAGCCACAGGAAAGGAAACTGAGACAGAGACCAAAACTCTGCCATCATTTTCTTGAAACACAAAAGAGAGCTCTGTCATATTAAAGAGAAAAACCTTCCCAAATCAATGGAAATTGACCTTGCCAGGCCTAAAACAGAGGGTCTTTAGTCAAATTTGGCACAGTCACAACTGATGGGAAAAACAAAAGGAAAGCTGAGCCACATAATGGCCACCATGCCACCTTTGATTTTTATCTCCACCTGTTGTGTATTTGGAGGGCTTTTAATATTTGTACATATTTGGTGTGGGACAATGGTCTGTATTCTGTCAATTATATTTTAAATAAACACTGATTGGCCAGTATCCAGGCAGAAAGTATGGGTGGGACAACCAGACAGGAAGTACAGGTGGGGTCAATGAGAACAGGAGAATTCTGGGAAGAAGGAAGTCTTCGTCTCCAGTTGTGACATAATCACAGAAGAAGCAAGATGTGACTGCCTCGCTGAATAAGACACCGAGCCACATGGCCTACATAGACATGAATAATGGGCTAATATAAGTTATAAAAATAAGTAAGTAAGAAGTCTGAGTAAATGGGTCAATCAGTTTATAACTAATGTAGACCTCTGTGTGATTTCTTTGGGACTTAACAACTGCAGGAACCGGACAGGACAGAAAACCTCAGACAACACATATTGGGAATATTGGATTGATGGAAAATATTTTATGAATCATTTATGTCTTCTTCCAGGAGTACTGCTTCTGAACTTCCCCAGGAAAGTCTTGAACATACTACCCCTTCTGCTTTTAGGGAGATATCCTTATCTACCCCCAAGGTCTTCCTTGAGGTTGTGACATACAGAAAAAACCAGAGGTCTCTTTATCAGGCTATGAGATATCGTTGAAGCATCTGTCCCTGTAGTTCCTTGGGACCAAGATAATCAAAACAAAGCAACCTTAAAAAGGTCAACAAAATTCGGTAGGCTAGAGGAGTTGGCCACAGATCAGATTGCAAGCCTCTTCCCACTGTACACTCAAACAATTACGTGGCATATACAGCAACAAAGTTAGATTATCTGAAGTTATACTGATTGTCAAAGTATGGACTAAAGTGATGATAAAAAGAATGAGATGTCAGGATCTCTTTTCTTAGAAAAATTAGCATGTATAGCGTCGCTGTGGTGTAGTGTGACCAAGGAACAATAGAATGCCAGGATTAGATATATAGACAAATATAGAACTATAAAATATAAACATTGTATTATATCAGAATTTGAATAATAACTGCAGCAACTTTGGCCTGAAGACTTTTCTTGGGATGCCTCTAGATTCTGAAAAATTGAGTTATATGGTTTATGAGTAAAAATAATTGTTTTTAATGATGTCAAATCACGAGAGATAATGAATGGAAATGATAACTCTGTTCTGTCATCATTTATGAATAATGACTAAAAGATGAGTAAAAGGAACTAAAATACATGTCCCAAAACAAATACGATATGCTCTATGTCTTGGAACAACATGAATATATGCCTGATTACTAAATTCTGTATAAACAAAGAAACACTTTGACTGAGAGTCAGTCAGACTGCAAGATTCTCCTGACCACCGTGGCCTGGCTTACCTTCTTCCCTTGCCAACCCCTAACAACCTCTGCTGGGACCTGTCTACCACCAGGGATGGCCCCTGGCACAAATTCAGTTTTCATCTAGAGAAGTTCAATTTTGATAGTATTTGTACCTGGTTACTGCAAATTAAGGTTTGTTTATTAAAACCAATAGGCTGTATAGAGCAATGCTGAAGAGAGCAATGCATATCCACCGTATGGTACACAAATATATGTGTGCTCAGGTGTTTAAGTGGTTTATGACTGAACCACTGCTGTGTGAGAAGACTGGCACAACACCAACACTAAGGCTCAGTGTTAGGCACTGCCTCGATAGCAAGGAAACTTAGATATTTTAAGTGGAGTGCATGGATTAAGACACCCACTCAGGAGATTAAGGCAAAAAAAAATCATGAGTTTGAAGACAAGTTGAAACCTCTGTACCAAAAGCACATAACTGAGATGGTCTAAAATGATCTATAAGTTCTCTGCAGCACTCTCCTCCTATGGGTGAAGCCCCATAAATAGCAACCCCTATCATTCATGATTGACAGGTTACAGTTCACTGTCACCCAGATAACTATTCAAACTGGCACCTCACAACCTCCCTTGGGAAGCTGGTGGGGCTTTCTATGGTCATTGTTGACACAGGAACCAGAAAGTGTCTGAGTTCTTGTGTCCAGGAGCACATGGGTAACTGGTGCCACCTTCAGAAAGAGTGGTGACAGTTGGAGAACTGGGTGGTAACTCTATGCCCACATAGAAAACTCCCACATCAGACATGGTGGAGCATTCTAGGAATCTAGGCACTGGAAAGTTGAGACAGGAAGATCAGGAGTTCAAGGCCATCCTTGACTACATAGTAAGTTTAAGGTCATTTGAGCCTACATGAGATCCTATCTCATAAAAAAGAAAATAAAGAAAGAAGAGAGGGAGGAAAAGGAGGAGGGATGGTGTGAAAGAAAAATCTCCCATGTAGTCCATGTGATGCTTGGAAAACTTTTCTTTTTGTGACTGAGGGACAAACATGAGACTGACCTGAGGACTGGTCCACCACTGAATGAGTGATGGGAAGAAAGGAGGTAGGCAAGGTGAGAAGGTCAACTATTCTGTGCCCTCCTCCATCTCCGCCTTTAGGAGAAGCCTGACCTGAGGCATCAGTCTTGGTGGTTTCGCTCTATCACCTAAACTACTGGACCACTTTAGGAGAAGCCTGACCTGAGGCATCAGTCTTGGTGGTTTTGCTCTATCACCTAAACTACTGGACCACTTTCCTTCCTGCGTCCTTCTCTTCCTCCTCCAGACACAAAGGTTGGAGTTCCTTAGATTTCCATCCTTGGCCACAATCTATCCATATAATCAGTGTCACTCTCCAGCTGCAGGTTTCCCTTTGTGTCCTCTGCTTCAGGGTGCCTCATCTCTCCTCTGCACCCCTACATGTCCTAATGCTCAGCGATGTCTCCTCTGGGGCCCCCTAGATGCACCTCAAGCTCATCCCTTTAAACTGTAGCCATTTTCCTACTGTGCCTTTCTCTTTCTTTGACATTTCCATTTTAGAAAACACGCTTCATACACCTCAAACCTAGGAGTCCATACAGCTTCTCTGCTTCCTCTCACTTCCCAAATCCATCCAGTTCCTTGTCCTCAGAACACTAATTATCAAGTTCATTTAAAATTTTGTTTTGTTTACCAAGATCTGCAAACTACAAAGATGCTGGTGGGTGCAGAACATTGACAGGAATGGAAGGATTAGGATGACTATTCTTGGTTGGCAATTTAACTATATCTGAGATGAATTACAGTCCAGAAGTGGATGACACATCTGTGATTCAAACCTTGAGATAGGAAGACAATATGTCTTTGATCAGGATTTTGAGCCAGAATGACACACACATTTAATCCAGATCTTGAGGCCAAGATACATCTTTAATCTGGGCCACAGCTTCTGTTGGAAGCCTATATAAGGACAATGGAAGAAGGAAGAGATCATTCATTCTTCTCTTCCTGCTTGCCCTTGCCTTGCCAGCACATCCATTCCTTCAGTGGCACTGGAACCTTCTTGTTTGAGGTTCTAGCATATACAGAGGAGCAGCTGAGACAGCCAGCCTCATAGGACTGTGAAACTACTAGATTTTGGACTTTCCGTTCACAACTAGCCCTTGTTGAATTAGTTAGATTGTAGTCAGTAAGTCATCCCAATAAAGTCCCTTTATGTGCAGATAGATAGATTGATATATAGATGATAAACAAATAGATGATAGATAGGTAGGTAGGTAGATAGATAGATAGATAGATAGATAGACAGACAGACAGACAGATTCTTTCCATGAATTCTATGACTCTAGAGAACCCTGACTAATACAGATTTTGGTGCCAGAGTGGTTCTACAAAACAGAAGTAGAAGGATGAATCTTTTAAGTATCTAGAAGAGGTTTTATAATTCACCAGCCCCTTCAGGTTCTGAAGCCTCTCCACAGGCATGCCATCTCCTGGGATCTCAGAAAGTACTGAAAGCCCATAGTATGAACTGTATTACAAACTTAAAAATATAAATGCCCCTGACTATCTAGATTAAACAATTGTGAGTATCAAAGGATTTGGTGACCCTATGTATGAAACTTTGGACGGTTTGGGGAAAAATAAGAAATGATGCTGCTGGCCAGTTTCTCTTTGCATCCCTGGATAAACTGATAAGAGGACAGGAATGAGCTCCATGATAACAATTAACCAATTTCAGAATACAGTGAAGGACAATGTGAATAAACAGTCTAAACATTTCTAAGTGTGCCCTGGAAGAGAATCTTCCCGCCGGTAGCCACAGAGCTCAAGTTGTGGGCAAACTGAATCTCTTATTACAAGGTTGCCTGAATTAGAGCCTGAATTCAAGGCTCAGTCTCAGGGGGTCAGCATAGAAAGTAAGGACGTCAATTGGTAAAGAATGGGATCCTATGTCTTGGGGTAGGGATGTGGGGGGGAGCCTACTGAAGCTGAGAACTTCAAGGTTCTCAAGAGTTTATTTCACCTGAAGGAGGAGTACTCTCAATCCTACCCTTTCACCAGCAGTGACTTTCTCTGAAAGAAATGCCAAGCAAGACAATACTGATGTCCCTCAAGGCCTACCAATAGTTGCCTCTAGTCCTATAACCAGACTCAAGACAAAGCAGACTCCTAGAGCAGATGTAGAAAGTATAGTCCATGAAAAAATGTGCCACACTACTAAGGAGCTTAAGGATTTTGCTAATTCATTCAAGCAGAAATCTGGGGAATATGTGTGGATATGGATCTTAAAGGTGTGGGATAATGGTAGAAGGTACATGAAACTGGATGCAGCTGAGTTTATTGGTAGGGGCCCACTGAGTGGAGATTCTAGGTTTAATATGGAACCTTGCAGAGCTAAAAATAATATAGGCGTCAAAAGCTTGTTTGAATGGTTGGCTGAAGCATTTATCAAAAGCTGGCCTACTGAAGAGGAGTTGGAGATGACTGATATCCCTTGGCTCAGTGTTGATGAAGGAATTTTAAGGCTCAGGGAAACTGCAATGCCAAAGTGGGTCCACTGTGAGGAACCTAATCCTCCACAATGGGAAGGCCCAGAAGACACACCCCTCACAAAATCCTATAAGATGCAAAATGGTGGGAGGGGTACCCACACATTTGAAATGGTAAGAGGGTCATCTGCACATTTGAAGAGTTTTGTTGTCAACCCTTTCCTTGTGCCAGACCTTCGGGTTGGAGATGCTGCTGCTCAACTGGACAAATTAAATGCAATGAGCTTAATTGGAACAGTTCACAGCACTGAGTCTCCAGAGACTATTGCCAGGTGACCATAGCTATCATAATGGGCAGTATAGACAAAACAATGTTCATAATGGCTGAACCTGTAATGGTCAGCACAGTTTTACAGTGAATTTTACACTGGCATTACTCATATGGACCTTTGGTACTGGCTAATCAATCATGGTCTTTCCAGGCATGAAACAGATAAGAAACCTACTGCAGTCCTGTTTGACCTGTGTAAGTCAAAAAAATCCTCAAACATATAAAAGGAAGGCTACATTGTGTCATGGCAAAAGGCAATTCTGGTTAGTGATGTGGGATTTTCCTCTGTAGCTGTGATTACCATTAATGAATAAAAAAAAACAGCTTTGGACCTATAGCAGGGCAGAAGTTAGGTAGGTGGGGAAAACTAAACAGAATGCTGGGAGAAAGAAGGAGGAGTCAATAGAGAAGCCATGAGCCTCTGTGGAGACAGACACACTGAAACTTTGCTGGTAGGCCATGATCTTGAGGTATGACACAGATTACTAGAAATGGGTTAAATTAAGATGCTAGAGTTAGCAAATAAGAAGCTAGAGCTAATGGGCCAAGCAGCAATTTAAATAATATGGTTTCTGTGTGATTATTTCAGTTCTGGCCAGCCGGAACGAACAAGTGACCTTCCTTCAACAGGCCAGTGAATCCGTTTCCAGACTTGAGCTACTTTGCAGATCCAGAACGTCTTGAATCAAAGGATAGCCAGATTCCCCGATAAGACACCTATTAATGCATTTTCCTTGGTACCTGTCCATGAGGACAACCAGAAGCAATTTGCTTTCAGTTGGCAAGACCAGCAGTATACCTTTACAGTTTAACTCAGGAATGTAATAACTCTGCTGCCCTGTGTCTTAACTTAGTTAGAAGGGATCTTGATTGCCTGTCTCTTCCAAAAATGTCACACTGGCGCACTATATTGGCAACATTCCAATTATTGGGCCAAGTGAGCAGGAGGTAGCAACCACTTTGAACTCATTGGTAGCATATGTGTGTCAGAGGATGGGAAATAAATCCAGCCAAAATTCAAGGACCTTTCACCTCTGAAATTCTTAGAAGTCCAGTAGTGTAAGGCATGCAGAGACATTCCTCCTAAGGTGAAGGATAAGTTACTGCACCTGGCTTCTCCCACCATCAAAAAAGAAGCATGACATTTAGTGGGCCTATCTGGATCCTGAAGACACTTGGGTGTGTTACTTCAGCCCATATACCAAGTGCCTCAGAAAGTTGCTGCCTTTGTGTGGGGCCTGGAAGAGGAGAAGGCTCTATCACTTGGACCATATGATCCAGCAGACCCTATGGTACTTGAGGTGGCAGTGGCAGAGAGAGACATTGTTTGGAGCCTTTGACATCTCCATATAGGTGAAGAGACCTTTGGGATTTTGGAACAAGGCTCTACCATCATCTGCAGACAACTCTTCTCCCTTTGAAGGAAATCTTTTGGCCTGCTGTTAGGCCTTTGTGGAAACTGAACATTTGACAATGGGCCACCAAATTACCATGTGGCCTGAACTTCTCATCTTGAGGTGAGTGTTATTGGACCCATCAAGTTATAAAGTAGGAGGTGCACAGGAGCAATCTGTTATCAAATGGAAGTAGTATATATGTGATTGGAACCAAACAGGTCCTGAAGGCACAAGCAAGTTCCAGAAGGAAGCTGTAGCTGGGTGGTGGCACACACCTTTAATCCCAACACTTGGGGGCAAAGGCAGGCAGATCTCTGTGAGTTCAAGAGATGCAGTCTGGTCTACATAGTTAGTTCCAGGATGGCAAGGGCTGTTACAAAGAGAAACCCTATCTTGAAAAAAAAATAGAAGAACAAGTTGCCCAAATGCCTATGGTTTCTCTTCCTGTTACAATGCTGCCTGCTGCCAAGCATGCAACCTATAGCCTTACAGGGGTTCCCTATGATTGGCTGATTAAAAAAAGAAAAGACTAGGGTCTTGTTTATTGATGGTTCTGCATATTATGCAGGCGCTGCCCAGAAGGGAGCAGCTGCGGCATTACAACTCCTTCCTGGGACAACCCTTTATGTGGGAGTCCCCTCTATGTACTGTGATTACCATTAATGAATAAAGAAACTGCCTTAGACTGTTGAAAGGGGAGAACTTAGGTAGGTCGGGAGGACTGGACTGAATTCTGGGAGAAAGAAGGGTGGCGTCAGGGAATGCCATGGATCTGCCGCTGGAGATAGACATGCTGAAATTTTGCTGGTAGGCCACGACCTCATGGTGATACACAGATTAATAGAAATGGGTTAAATTAAGATGTAAGAGTTACCCAATAAGAAATTAGAGTTAATGGGCCAAGCAGTGATTTAATTAATACAGTTTCTGTGTGGTTATTTCGGTTCTGGGCAGCTGAGATGAACAAGCGGGCCCTCCTTGCAACAAATCCTGAAAGATACTGGTGAAGGAAAATCTTCACAGTGGGCAGAACTTCAGGCAGTACACGTGGCATTACAATTTGTTTGGAGAGATGGCCAGATGTGCAATTGTTCACTGATTCATGGGGTGTAGCCAATGAATAGTCAGGGACTTGGAAAGAGCGTGATTGGAAAACTGGTAAGAAAGACATCTGGGGAAGAAATATGTGGGCAGAGCTCTCCAAGTGGGCAAAGGATGCAAAAACACTTGTGTCCCATGTAAACGCCCATCAAAAAGTGACTTTAGCTAAGGAGGAGTTCAATTATCAGGTAGTGGTCAGTCTCTTTCCCCAGATATTCCTGTCATTGCCCTTGAATGATGATAACGGAGGCGGGGTTATGCCTGGGCTCAACAACATGGACTTCTGTTCACCAAGGCTGACTTTGCCGCTGCTGAGTGCCAGATCTGCCAACAGTAGACCAACGTTGAGTCCCAGATATGGCACAATTCCCTGGGGTGACCAGCGAGCAACCTGGTGGCAGGTTGACTGCATTAAACAATTTCCTACATGGAAGTGACAGTATTTTTTATCTTACTGGAGTTGATACTTATTCTGGCTAATACTTCTGCCAAAACCACCATCTGTGCTTACAGAATGCCTCATCCACTAACATGGTGGGCCACACAGTCTTGCTTCTGACCAGGGAAGTCACTTCACAGCCAGAGAAATATGACAGTGGGCCTACAACCATGGAACCCACTGGTCTTACCGTCTTCCTCACCATTCTGAAGAAGCTGATCTGAGAGAAAGACAGATTGGCCTTTTGAAGACACAGTTACAGTGACAAATAGGTGGCAGCAGGATGGAGGGTTGGCATAGGGGTCTCCAGAAGGCAGTACACGTTTTGAATCAGTGTCCAATATATGGTACTGTTTCTGCCATAGCCATGATCCACGGGAGTGGAAAAGGAAATAATTTTGCTCACTATCACCCTTGGTGACCCACTAGGAAAATTTTTGCTGCTTTTTCCCACATCCCTAAGTTCTGCTGGCCTTAAAATGTTGGTTCCAGAGCAGGGAGTGCTCCTGCCAAAAGCCACAGCAATCATTCCATTGAACTGTGTCTCAGATTTTCCCCTGGCCACTCTGGGCTTCTATCTCCCTTAAACCAACAGGCTAAGAAAGAAAGAACACTGTTAGGAGGAATGATAGATCCAGATTATCACGGGAAGATTGGATTGCTTCTGAACAGTGATGGTAAGAAGGACTATGTCTGGAGAGCAAGAGATCCTGTAGGGCATCTCTTAGTGCTACCGTGCCCTGTGATTAAAGTTAATGGAAAATTACAGCAACCTAATCCAGGCAAGCTGACATAGGGCACAGACCCATCAGGAATGAAGGTATGGGTCATTTTTCTGCTAAAAAGAACTAAGTAAGGTCTGTTGACATGCTTTCCTCGGGTAGAGGAAATACAGGAGAGGTAGTAGAGGAAAGCAGTTCTAAAAACCATCTAAGGCCACGTGATCAGTTGCAGAAATGAGGATCATGACCAACATGAGTATTTCCGTTGTATTTTTGCGAAGAATGTATTTGTACAGATATTTGTTCTTTCAATATCCTTATCATATATTATAACAACTAAGAAAATACTAATAGGATGTCCCCTAAGGGACATCGCCACCTATTCTGAATTTAAAATTTGTTTGTGGTTGTATGAGGGATAGTTATGTCATGTTAGGTGTAATTATGACTTGGTTTGCTTTAGAGATACATATTGATACAAATTTAAAATCAATTTTGATATATATATGTATATGTACATATATATATTTCTGTTCTTGATTAAAGTATTGTGTTTTGCAGCTCATTTGAAAATGTAATATATAATTAAGAAATAGAGGTTAATAGATAATCATCTATAGTAGTCAAGCTTATAGTCATGTTAGTTAGGTTTTTTAGATATATAGAGATATATTTCAGTTAGATGGGTTTTCTTTAAATCTTTCAGAGACCTTTAGAATATGGCATTTAAAATATTTAAATTATTAACTTAAGACATTTCATGACAATGAGACTCATCTGCTTCTGGCAGCACCAATCTACTTCAAGAGGATGATGGGCATCAAAGAGGTTCCTTATGGAGTTTGTTAGCCATTTGAGCAAGAAATTGCTCTTGCCTAGTCTGCTTAATATTATGTTGCATTAACTGGACATGCAGGATCCACAGAGAAATGACTGCTGAAGCTGGCTAAAGAAGGTGAGACAGTCCTTCACAGTTCTTGTTTCATGAAAGAGTCTGCCAGACATTCTGCAGGACACAGAAGAAAGTGACTGACAAACTGCCAGTATTGGCAGAACTGCCTTTGAAATTTCCTCCTTCATGAAAAAGTTTTCTGGACACTATGGGCCTGTAAGCTGAAGATAGGTGCCCTCAACGTTACAGAAGTACTTTGGGTGACTGTCCAGGCAGTAAGATGTCTCTGTCAATTCTAGAGTTTTGTAAGTAGCTTACAATATACTTTCTGTTAACTTAGATAATATTATATCTTTCTGGAGTCTTTGATGGAGTTGAAGAATAGGTAGTTATAGTTTTCCTTAGTTATGATAAGAGACAAAGTAGATATAAATATTGTAACTATAATTCTTGCTTGATAACTGTTTTGCTATATGTAATTTTACTGTGTTAAAGTTAAAACCATCCTTTTAATTTAAACAGAAAAAGGGGAATGGTATGGGAAATTCTTCTGTTTATGTTTTGCTTTTATTGGTTAATGAATAATGAAACTGCTTTGGGCTTATAGCAGGACAGAACAGAGCTAGGCAGGGAAAACTAAACTGAATGCTGCAAGAAAGAAGGCGGGGTCAGAGAGATGTCATGGAGCCACCAGAGGGGAAAGACACAGGCTGCCAGCTGGAACCTTGCCAGTAAGCCATGAGCCTCATGGTAAAATATAAAATAATAGAAATTGGTTAATTTAAGAGATAAAAATGAGCTAGAAATATGCATAAGCTAATAGGCCAAGCAGTGTTGTAATTAATACAGTTTCTGTGTGGTTATTTTGGGGCTGAGCAGCCGGGAACAAACAAGTGGACTCCAACAATACAGATTAATATATAATGTGCTTGTGCGTGTAGGTGGCATAGTAATAATGTTTAGGCATTATTATGACCTTGTTATTGTTCTTATTTAGAAATCAATCATGACATAGGAGATATGATTGTATGTCCAGTTGACAAGAGGTGGATTTTGAGGGCTATTCTTGGTTGTCAGGTTGACTATATCTGGAATGAACTACAATCCAGAAATGGAGGCACATCTCTGATCCAGATATTGTGGCAGGAAGACAGAATGCCTTAGATCCGGATCTTGAGGTGGAATGTCACACACCTTTAATCCAGACCTTGAGGTGGGAAGACACTGTTTATCTGGTCCAAACCCTCTGCTGGAAGCCTATATAAAGAAAGGAGGGTTGGTTCTTCTTTACCTGCTTGTCCTTGCCTTGTCAGCACATCCATCCCTTCATTGGCACTGGAGTGGAGCCTACTTCTTCAGGGTTCTGGCATGTACAGAGAGGCTGAGACACCCAGCCTCATGAGACTGAGCAACTTCTAGATTCTTGGACTTTTCATTCACAGCAAGCCTTGGCTGGGTTAGTTGGATTGCAGCCCTTAAGTCATTCCAATAAATTCTATACATATATATTAAATATTTTTGAAATTTTCATATATATATACATATATATATATATGAAGAGAGGAATTTCTTCTATAAGTTCTTTGACTCTAGAGAACCCTGATTAATACCTATGATTGAAAACCATTCAAGGTGACTGAGGGAAAATACCCTGTGAATTGCTCAGTGGTGATGGTTTGGTCCTAGCCAGATGGATTCCTAATGGTGCCTTTCAAAGTGACCCCAGGGAATTCATGAGGCATAAAGACCAACTTACTCTGCAAGTAACTTTCTGTAGGAAGCGGAGCGATCCAGACCTAGGATTTATGCATGAAGCCTGGCCTGTTCCTCCTGAGCTCTGCCTGCACTTGGGATGCATGCTGGGGAGGACAGTATTCCCACACACTGCCTTTTATAGACGCTGTCTCCTCTCATAGTTGTTCCTCACCCTTCATCCACAGCCAGCCATGCCCACTGCCACTCCAGGCTCTGTCCCAGGGACCCCAGAGATCTAGATCTCCATCTCTCTCCCTCACCTTTAGTGTAAATGAGAACATGAGAACACGTGGTGAAACACACGGTAGGATGAGAACATGAGAATACATGCTAATACATGGTAGGATGAGAACATGAGAAAATGTAATGAAACACATGGTATGATGAGAATACGTGCTAACACATGGTAGGATAAGAACATGAGAACACGTGGTGAAAGAGATGGCAGGATGAGAACACGTGTTAACACATGGTAGGATGAGAACACGTGGTGAAAGACATGGTATGATGAGAACATGAGAACACATGGTGAAGCACATGGCAGGATGAGAACATGAGAACACATGGTGAATCACACGGTAGGATGCTTCTGGCCCAAGCACCCACACTGGCTCCTCCTGCCTGGGTGGGGAACAAATCTGGTAATCTTTGTTCATCGCCCAGAGCAACACACCCAAGCTGACAGGGACCCCTTCAGGGGAGAGGCGACCACGACATAGGCAGTGCACCAAGGCGAAGGCTGGGACTTTCCAGGGATTGTAGCCAAGAGTCAGTACTTACCTGAGAGTTAGCTGGGGCACTGGACAAATCCTGTGTTCTCCGCTGAAAGAGAAAATTTGAATGACAATGTTAAATGTAAGATTTGAATGATAGTTGTTTAAATTAGTTTTATCACAACCAGCATTATTGATGTTATTTTTGAGATAGGTCTCGGGTAGCCCAAGATGGTTTTAGACTCACTATATAACCAACTGGGGCTGGACTTGAACTACTGATCTTTGTGTTTCTACATATGGAACACGGAGTGCTGGGATTCCAAGAATGTGCCACCATCCCTGGCTAAAATTAGTACTATTACTGAGAGTCGACTGGGTAGGAACAGCTCAAGAATTCCCATCTAACAAATTAAAGCTTAATGCCAACAGCAAAATCAAAGAAGCTACTTCAGCCTCATAAGGCCACCACCTAATCTCTCACCAAGGGTTTTTCATCATGATCACTCAAATATGTTTCTCAATTTCACTTTCACCTCAGCCTTTAGAAGCCATGGTCTCACACATCTGTAGAGGATTCCTAGAATCCTTCCCACTCGACAAGGGCACTCACTCTTGAATTATTTGATTGAAAATATTGGTTCAATTTATTCTGTCTAGAGGGTTTCTCTTAAATATATCTACTTCTTTTCCATACCTATTTTTATGAACCTGTGCATCTCTCCAGGGAAAGAGATGTTGTCAAACTATTATTGGACCCAAAGCAAGTTCCACTCCCTGGCTCTTGGTCCTCAGGAAGCCTTTGTGGAGTCAGGCAAAGAGGCAGCATCTGATTTTTATAGGCTGGTTTGAACAATTCTACCTGTCCTCCAACATTAATGGCTCTCGGCCATTTTTCTTCAATTTGACCACCCAGGATGTATCAGCCTTGACCACCAGCACCTCACCCCAGAGTAGCTAAAGTGAGCCTGAAGCTGCGATATACCAATCATAGTCCAGAACACATAAGGCTCAAAGAGCTCTGGAGTCTGGGTGATCCTAGAGAGGAAATCTATCACTTTCTGTAGCTCTCCTAGGGCTATAGCCCTGAAAATCAAATGAACCTAAGGCACCCAGGGCTGCAGCTCTTCCTCTTAACGGCCTTCTGCCCTCTATTCACAACTCAGAGCAGCGAGACCAGCTGGATGTTTAGAAGAATAAATGGACTTCACTTTGATTTGCACATTCATTGGGAAGATTTGTCATCCTTTCCTTCTGTGACACAAGCCATCTCAGCCCTTAACTCCAGTCCAGGACCGGGAGCTGGAGACAAGCATGACCTGTGGTACAATCACCCGAGAAGGGCGCTCTCACTGCCCACTGTTCTAGAGTCTCCCACATCACACTGTTTGTTATTCTGTAATGTGAACAGTGACTTGGACACAATCCTTGAGGTCCCTAGGGGCTACTGTTTCTATCTTCTGTGCAGTCCATGGGTGTTCTGTGTATACTTGGCAATTGTGCATTAAAAGATGAGTAAATATGGCTTCGCTTGGGAAAAGAGAACTCCAGATGTCTCAATGCAGATATTAGCATACAGAAATGGTGGTTCTGGTAACCATACCGGACTGTCTGACACACACCAGCCTTCACCAGAAAGCTTAAATGATCCTGTGTGAGCTGGGAATTGTCATGTGACACCAAGAGTGACAAGAAAGATTCCAGAACCCATAGCTCTGAGCAGACGAAGAGACCCTGGCAGGATTATGAAAGTGGAAATGCATCGTGGCTTCTGTTTCTCTGAGAATCCTGTTCTTACAAATAGAGACTCAAAAGAAGAGGCAAGTGCCCCTGTTGCTATGAAACGCTGCATCCATGGTTCTGTGGGTTGGACAATTCTAGCTCATTTGAGTGATTCTGAAAGAGATACTCTTAGAATTTAGAGGACGGTAGAGGATATAAACTTAAAAGTAGTCATTGACCAGGTTGGGAGGTAGTTTCCTTCTAGGAAACTGAGTGATTGACATGTCCCAGTGGCTCAGAGTCCAAACCAGTCAGACAATAATGCAAATGACACATACTACACAGGCCTCAAGTTCAAATCCTCAGTGAGCTATGAAGCCCGGTGTGGAGTGTTTCGTGGCCCATTGAAGTCTATGTTGGTGATTTTTTTTATCATTTCCAACTCAAAGGAGTTAACACTGAAGGAAGACCTGGCCTTCCACACAGCCTGAATGAAGACACGGGCAGAAAACATGAAAAGAAAGAGTAGAGGAAGAAAGGAGAGGTGACTTTAAGCATGACAACCCAACTGAGACACCATAAAATAAGAAGCTGTTTGAGTAAAATCACGTGATGAGAACTCACTTTTTTTCTCTTGCCATAAATCCGTGGTAAATTGGGGAGAAATTTTCTCTGCAAGATAGAAGGATCCGAGCATGTCATTATCTGTATTTCAGAGGTGTGAATTGGGAATTGCCAGCCTCCTTCCAGAAGTTCTGCCTGGATCTTCCATTCAGACCCTTGTTGTCTGACTCCATTCCCCTCTCATTGCATACAACTTAGAGACAGATGCTGTCCTGTGACAGCTGGAAAGACCTCACATCTCTCTTTCTCAGGTCCTGGGAATTTTCCCTCGCAATCCTTGTCCAACCATTACACAATCTCTGTTCCCACTGGATACAATTCAGCTTGCTCCACACCAGGACCAGGCAGCCAACACATGTGTGTTTCATTCATATAGGGTGTCACATGTTCTGATGAGTTTGGAGCACATAACAGAAATTTGGTTATGGGAGATAAAGGAGAAAGTTTGTGGAAGATACATATTCTCTCTCTCTCTCTCTCTCTCTCTCTCTCTCTCTCTCTCTTTGTCTCCTCTCTCTCTCTCTCTCTCTCTCTCTCTCTCTCTTTCTCTCTCTCTCTCCTTTTTGAGACAGCATTTTTCTGAGGAGGTCTGGCAATCTACTCGCACTGTAGACAAGACTGTCTTTGAACTCAGAGATCCAGCTGCCTCTGCCTCAGGAGTACTTGGATTTAAAGAGTATGCCACAACCACCAGCACTGAGAATCAACCTCCAACACTTTAAGTAGGGTCTCTGGGAGGTGAGGGCCCAGTCAAGAAGGGGTGAGATATTTACGCTAAGAATTCTAGGATAAAAACTAGCTTGTAGGATAGGGAGATGATGAAATCATGTCTATGGTAGTCTATTACTAATAGCATTATAGATGTGTCCTGCTTAGTTTGGTTGTCAATTTGACATACCTAAGAAGAGCAAGCATCATTTGAAGAATTGTCTGTCTCAGATAACCTATAGGCATGTCTGTGGGAGCATTTTATTGATTATGGATTGATATAGTGAGTCCACTGTGGGTGGCGCCATCCCTATTAACATGGGACTATAATGAATAAGAAAAGCAGTTGAACATGAGCCAAGGAGCAAGCCAGTAAGTACTGTTCTTCTGTAGTTCTGCTTCAGTTCCTGCTTCCATACTTCTGCCTTGTGTTCCTGCCTTGTCTTCCCTTCATGATGGACTTCTGCCTATAAGCCAAATAAACTCTTTCCTTCACTAAGTTGTTTTGGTTCATAGAGTTTATCATAGTAACACAGCAAGCAAAGTACAACCAGAGGCTGGGGTTAGCAGAGAGCTGATGTCTTCTTTAGCTTACATGAGATCAACCCCTTCACACCAAATAATGGTGACAATCACGATAATCATATATTTCATCGGCCATTTCTAACCTCAAGGACATCACTGATTCCTTGTATACATTTCAAATTTGAGATAATTTGGATGGCACTAAGTTCCCACACAAACATCCTGAATTGATGGTTTATACCACATAACTCATCCCCCTGTATCCACACAACTGCCTTTGGTGCAGCTGCTAGCAGGTCCTTTCTCTAGATTCTCTTTCACTTGTCTGACAGTCAACTCCTCCTTTGGTGTCAATGCAGAAATTTCTCTGCAAGAACCCCTATCCAGAATGGCCATTCCCTCCTCAGAGATTCTGTATCTATCATTTGCTGGATGCACCAGCAAGGTGCATCCCCCAGAAATGAGGCTATGGATGTGGGCCGCCTCTCTCATGAGTGATAGGAGAACCTGATCAGCATCAGGCGTTTCCCGTATCTCATAGCTATTTGATCTGGAAACAGTGCAAGAAGAAGAGGCACTGATCCCCCCTCCCCCCTTCACTGCAATACCTGGATCAGCAATTTCAGGGGCCAATTGTAGCAGCGCACACTCAATTTCCAGTTCTTTGATCGTCCATGACCTCCCAAGATTTCAAACTCAGTGGGTGTGTACCAGTCCCCAGCTTCACTCTGTATGGACTTCACGGAGACCCCTGTAAGACCACAGTAGACTGATCGTGAGCCTGCTTTGTCCCTCCGTGGAACTCAGATGCGTGGCCACTCACTGCACTAGAGCTGGAGCCACCCAAACTGTGCTCCAAGTCAATAGCAGAAGAGTCGGCCTCCTCTCTGGCTTGAAAATCCCAGTTCAGGCCCAGAGTTCTCTAAAATACTTTGCTGAAGTCTTTCATGTTTCTTTGATTTTCATGCCTAAAGGAAATGACAACTACTGCCACCAGATACCTTTTTCAAACTACTTCAGGCTCATGTAGAAAGGGACAAGGTAGTTACTGACTGCACAGGGTGCCTGGATTTCAACCTGGTGTTGATCTCTCAGGATGGAGAACAACCCGTCCCAGGAGGCCCCCGGCAAGGTGGAAGTGGAGTCCTCGTCTTAGAGCTGAAGGTGTAGTGGAATTTTGCAACTTGGGAGTTCTTGTGGCATCATCGTCTACCCAAATTTATGAGACTATTGAACAGGTACTTGACCATCACTGCAGTTGGAGGTAAGTACTATTAAGCATAAGTAAATATTGTCCCATGAAAATACAGACTACGGTTAATAAAAAGATGGTCATATTTTGGGCATCTTCATTGTTATAAAAATGCAAGCAAAATCACAACACCGTTTCACATACCATCAAGATGACCATAATAAAAAACAAGAAATAATAGCTATTTTTTGTAGGGAAATTGAAGGTCTCACACACGACTGGTGCTATAAAACAGTGTAACCACTACCAAAAACATTTGGTAATTCATTACTGGCTTTAACATATAATCATCATATGACCCAGCAATTCCACTTCTGTGTATGTGCCTCAAACTCAGTGTTTATATCACATAAATGGTATACACAAATTATCAAAACAATATTATTCATTATAGCCCAAGGCAGAATAAGGCAAACTGAAGAATAAATGAGGGAAACATGAAGTAGTCATACAATGGAATATGACATTATTTGTGAGTTAAAACACATATTGCATAAACTGCACAGATGAGGCTTGATCTCATCATACTAAGTGAAAGCAGGCAGTCACAAGTGACATATACTGCAACATGTCACTTGTATAAAGTGTGTAAGGAGGCAAATTTACAGGACAAGAATTAGCTGGGTGGGGCTGGAGAGATGTCTCAGTGGTTAAGAGCATTGCCTGCTCTTCCAAAGGTCCTGAGTTCAATTCCCTGCAACCAAATGGTGGTCCACAACCATCTGTAATGAGGCCTGGTGCCCTCTTCCAGCCTTCAGGCGTACACACAGACAGAATATTGTATACATAATAAATAAATAAATATTCAAAAAAAGAATTAGCTGGGTGAATGTTCAGAAGAATGAAATGGGAATGAGTATCAACTCCTAATAGACAGAGGGGAATAAGTATGTTCGCATGGTAATTTTTTCTGTGTACCAAAAAAGAAACCCCCATTGATCATGGACTCTAAGTGCTGAATTATATGGTATATGAATTATAACTCAATACAGATGTTAAAAATAGTGACAATGTATTTCTGTCAACTGCCATCCACAGGCTCATAATAAAAGAGATCTGAGATGAAGTCCATCATAGTAGGTTTTGGCTGGGGGTGGGGGGATTTTTGTGGATTTTGTTTCATTTTTGTTTTTTGGGTTTTTTTTTTTGCAAACCAGAATATGTTATACCAATAATATAAGCTAATCCTCATGGATATACCATGGATCAGGCTTTATATTATTGTCCTCCATTTAACAATGAGAAATTTCATGCCCAGAAAGCCTCTCCCACATTAGAGAAAGAGACCTCCTCTCTTGGCAAAGCTGAGTCTGGAATTTGGGTTCTCTGATTCTCAATCCTGTGATGCTCTCACCCTGACAAGAGCCCTGCCCCGGTGCTACTGACACAGGGATGTGAAGGCAGAGGCTGCGGGCCTCTCCCCATTTATGTCTGACTGGAAGGAAAATATGCAGTAATTTCCATCTCTGGATGGACGTTTCTCTGGTTCTCTGGGCATCTCGTGGCTCCATCCATGTTACTGTGAGCATCTACTAGGCATAGTTTCAAGCGTTAGGATCCCTCCTGTTTTCAAGCCACGTCCCCCAGTTCCTTAAGTAATTCCTTTATTGCTTGTGATGTTTTTATTTAGCAGTTGTGAATTAAAAACCACGATCCCTACCTTGCTTGAATCTGTCCTTGTGTAATGTTCCCTTCACGTCACCACATGTCACAGGAAGCAGTTCAGCACTGAAATCTGCATTTTCATTTCTGCGCCTTCTTGGAACTGAAAAAGAAGATTTCTTCTTCCGTCTCTTTGCAGGTGTGCATGCTTCCCCTTTCTTTAACACTAGGAACACTTTGCTCCTCAGATCTCTAACTGCTACATCCACGGCTGTCTCGCCAGTGTAGCAGAAATGCTGACTGGATGGGCAAATATTGCCAGAAAGATCAGGATTCGCGCTTCTCAGAGTTGTGTCCTGGGCTGTCCCTTGGCAATCAGTTGTGGTGTAATGCTACCTGAGTTGCCATTTGTACTGACTCGACCTGACTGTACTTGGTGCTATATGTCTGTCTTTTCCCTTGTCTGTGTGTTCTTTGTGATCCTTGCATATTGCTAACAGATCAGACTATTCCAGGCAGTTGCGGATACAAACAAGACTGCTGAGGACATTTTTGAGTTTTGCGCCCCTATTCATTAAAGCCTTTAAAGAAATAGCCAGTTCTGGAAATAGGGAAGTCATCGTTAATATAATTCCTTAATGATGTGGAGCAAAAGGAGTTGCTCTTATCAGGAGAAACCTTAGAAGCCTTCTGTAGGAAAACAGCTGCAGCAGCACTAGATGTTTGCCTGAGAATTACGTGCAGGAGGCCTATGCAGCCTTCATTATGGCCAGAATAAACCTAGGCTAATTACAACATCTGACCCTGAGAGTCAGGGAGGGAAGAAAGTTGAGATTTATGGTATGAAACCAGATTCAGACAAGTTTGAGATCATGTCTAAAATTTCCTAGCAGAAAGTTTTCCCAGGAAGATAGTGGCCTTCTCCTCTCACACCCCAAGATATTCTGAGCACAAGGTCACTTAGCCCTGCCAGCCGCCTGGTACAGACTGGGCGAAAGTCCTTGTGCCCAAGTCAAAGCATTTTCAAAGATTCTTTTTGTAAACTATTCTATGCTTTTTTTATGATCTGATGATGTATGCCTTTGCCAAGTTCTTTGTTTGTAATAATATAAAAACCTCACACTGAATAAGTAAAACACAGCAGCATTTTCAAAAATACGTTGAAAGTGGTCTGTCTGTCAATTCCTCCGCCGTATCCTGATTTCTCCTGTGCCTTCACCCTGATTCCCTCACGGTCTGAGTGGCTCCCCTGAGCCGGTCCGTAGCATCTAACTTCTAAGTCTTTCTTGCAAATGGCATATTGGATACATAATGACAAATATTTTACCCTTAATTTATTTAAAAAAAAAAAAACCCCAAGCTTTAGCAGAATCTTTTGGCTTTGATAAACTGTACTGATTCTCGCTCCAGTGACCACACTGATTGCTACATGGCCATGTCTGACTGTTCTATTGTACTAATGATGGTAGGCAGAGATGGTCCTCTTATCTCCCCCCATTTGAGCTCTGACTGGGCTAGCAGGGAGAGGAGATGATGGGCAACCTAGCAGAGTTGGGTGGAATTATTCCTCTGAATGTCTGCTCTGCTCCATCTCTCCCTCACAACAGCATTTTCTGTCTGTAACTGAGAGAAAACCCCAAAAAGTTCTAGAATAATCTGGAAGCTCTTATGTAGAGCAGAGCTGCAACTCCATAGAAATAGAGATGAAAATTCCTCAAACAAATTTCTGGGAGATGAGAAGCTACGTTTGCCCTGCCGGTCATCAGTGCGGAGACCGTGATGGGGGAGGGGAGCGCCGCCTGTGGTGCCGACAGTATTTGAGCAGTAGCTAATCAAGACTACAGTGGACATCGGATGGTTGACATAAATCACCCTCCTCTTTAGTAATGGAGAAACTGAGGAAAGAAGAGCCAAGGGATAGGCCGAAGTCCATGTAGTCATAGAAGAGCAAGCTTGGACCCAGGTCTCTCCCACCACTCTGGGCCACCGTGATGTGCATTCGCTGGTGGGTGATACCCCGCGTCTGGCAGAGATTGTCTCCACTCTTCCCAGCGAATGGAGGCAGCATTACAGTGGCCCAGAGCTCTGGGTCTTATTTCAGCTGCATCATCAAGATTCTAGTTTCTCAGAGACAGTGAGTAAACAGGCAATGTCTCCGTGGTTAACTCAGCTACATAAAGCTCTCATGGAAACTAACGCTCTTGCTTCCTCTCTGTAGATGGTGGGACCACCTGCAGCAGAAGGGCTTCCACTCAGGAACAACTTTCCAAGAGAGTCTCCTCCTCCCTCTCATCCAGGATGTCACCAGGACTCTGGAAGGGTAAAGTATGCCTGAGAATACCTCCTTCCTCCCTTTCCTTCTGACAGCCCACACTCACAGCCCACTAGAAAGACTTATCCCTGCAACGGTCCATCCTCCATTCCAGCTCTAGGAACTGGGCTCAAGGTAAGAAAGAACTCACCGAAAGGGAGGAGGATAAGGACTATGAGAGAGTACATTTGCTTTCTGCTTACAATTCACCTAATCTAGACATTTTAATAGCCAAAGTGTAAAGGAAATGCATTTTCATAAAAATCAGGTTCAACTCAAAGGTAAGGAAGAAATTAGGACACATAAGATTGATGATATAAGTACAGTTCACATTCTTGCTCCAAACACCTTTGCTTTTAGATTTTGCTGCTCTCAAAATTAATAGATAAGTCTGAGGAGGAAATTTTAAGACTTTAGAAACCTTAAAACCTTAACAAAATCTGTGTGTACTCAGGGGCGAAGGGAAAGACCCACAGAGGCCATCTTACCCCTGGTCTTGGCAGAACGACCTGGATTCTTTTCTGTTTTCTTTCTCCTGAAAGCAGCCTGGCGACCAACTCTCCTGCCATCTAGGAGAGACACAGGCAAATGCAGATTGAGCCAAACAACAGCTGATAATGGAACGGAGCAAGGGAGCCTCTCTGTTATGTCAGAGTACCTTCTACACACACTGTGGATGGGAGCTCACAACAAGGAGCTGTGTCCAAGCAGGTAGAAGTCAAAGTTAAAGCCTACGAAGGATTCTGTTGTATTAACACTTTAGAAAGCGCTGTCTACATAGAGACTTGAATGAAAATGTGGTTTCCAAAATATGTGTTCGAAAAATAAACACAACCATCATTTCTCCTCTCTAAGCAAAAAATATACATATCAATCAATAGCACAGTTGGGTCATTGTCAAGAGTGTAAGATTCTTAGTTTGGTGAAATTAATATTGAGTGGGATTCCAAAGCCTGCTTCATGGATCTGATGCAAAATTGATAATCATTTAAAAACAAAGACATTCAGTTTTTGTCCAGGAAAAAGAAATCCCTTAGACTGTTTCTAAAATCAGATGGTAGGGAGCTGTTTGTAAATATATACAAGTTATAGGAATAAGATTGTAGGAAACATCACCATGTAAATACTTCTGTGATTAACTTGTCTCACACCCTCTCTCGCTTGCTCTCTCTCACTCTCTCTCTAGAATGCCTCTAATGACAAAGGTTGATCATATTCAATATTTTAAACAGAAATAAAAATATGGACATAACTTCTATTCTAATAGCCAACTATAACCAATGCATGCATTTTTGCATATAAATGTGTACATGTTGTGTTCCTTTGTATGTACATGTGTGGGTGTGCCTGAATGTGTGTGGGGAGGCCAGATACCAAAGTTGAGTGTCTTTGTCAGTAGCTCTCCATCTTAACTGTTGACAAGGTCTGACACCAAAACCAGAACTCACCAATTTGGCTGGCTAAGCTTGCTGCTCAGCAAACCTGGTGGATTCACCAGTGAAGGATTGTAGATGTATAATCATGCCCAGATTTTTTAAGTTGGTGCTAGGAATCCAAATTCATGGCCTCAAATTTGTGTAGCAAGCACTTTACCACTGAGCATCTCATCAACCCTTCAATGAACATTTGCGAAAACGGACTGTCAATTATTTTTCTATCTCTAAATACATCTCTCTCTCTAGACAGATACATAGTTACATTAAAAGACCTGAATTTATAAGCAAAATGAATGGTTTCATGCTGTGGAATATTATTTTAAGATGTGTTACGTTAGTTTATGCTGTGGGACATAATGATGCAAAGATGTATTGCATTCTTTTATGTTGCATTTGTTTAACTCTGTGAAGCTGTGTTGCTTTGCCTGCCTAAAACATCTGATTGGTCTAATGAAGAACTGAACAGCCAGTAGCAAGGCAGGAGAATGGATAGGAGGGGCACATACACACATTTGTACATATACACCTGCAACCTGTTTGCTTCATTCAACCTTCTTTGGAACATTTTTTCAAACCAACAAAAATTTTATACTGAAGACGACAGCACCTCCCTTTCAACGCTGAACCACTTACTTCTGGATGACTGCATGTATGAGAAACCAACCATTTGTAAAAGGCATTGCAGTATCACAACTCTGTTATAACGTCTTAACTCATGTCTGAGAGAACCTACATAAACCTGTTGTGGGAGGGTAGAGGTTGCTCCGGGGCTAAGAGCAACCAGTGAGCAAACATAAGTACCTGAGTTCTGATACCAGCATCCACATAAAAAATTTGTATGTGTGCACCTATAATGCTAGTGTTAAGGGACTGGAGACAAGAAGCTCACTGGGGTTTACTGGCTGACAACCACCAAGGGAATAAGGAAGAGAGAGAGAGAGAGAAAGAGAGAGAGAGAAAGAGAGAGAGAGAACAGGACATTCAACATCCTCCTCAGGCCTATACTTGTGGGTACAAGTACGTGTACCCACATGCACAAGTGTGAATACAACACACATACACTCACTCACATACACCACACACACACACACACACACACACACATACTATTAATGCTCAGAAATGCACAGGACTCCAAGCATGCAAACAGGCAACACCTTAAAAAACTCAGCAGCTGTAACTCTGTCCGGTTGCTTGCTTACTTTTTGGCAGTACAGCTTGCGGCCTTCTCTGTTTTACTCTTGACCAGTTGTGACCTTTCTTTTTTCCTACAAAACAAAAATAATAAAATTAATTATTCAGGGATACAGATGTAATTCTCTAAGCCTTATATGTCAGCCATATTCAGATACTGTTTTCAAACTTCAGATCCTAGAAATGAAGAAAAATTCTAACAACCAGTTTATTCATGTGAGGGTTCGTGGGGGTCCAGCCTCATTGAAATTCACACATTCCGAGGTAGAAGCACAAGGATTAGAATTATTGAGCAATGGGAACAGAGATATCAAAGAAATAAAAGGCAGAAACACAGAACAACATCAGGAGGGAAACTCAGTGTGTGCTGAATTTATTTATTTTCTGTATGCTTATACATTTCACTCCAAAAGGGGAGGGAAAAGGCAACAGACTTCATTAACATGATATAAGGAATGAACAAGTGTCCAGTGGCTTTGATTGGTGAGTTTTTTCCCTTTTTCTCAGCTTAATTGCTTCTCTGAATCCAAGGACTTGACCATTGATCTCCCAGCAACCCTATGGTGTTCCTAGAAACAGTGAGGGGAGATGCCCCAAACCACGACCTTCATGACTATGGTCGAGTCCTTCGCTGGCATTCATCTCTGGTTATTCCCCATGGCTAAGGACTGAGATTTGACTCCTCACCACTCTGACTTTTGTCCTCGTCTCTCAGACTGTTGTCCTCTCTTGGGCAACTCGGAGAAGTCCTATCCAGTCCTCAATTCCTGATTGACTTTGACCTAGCCCTCGACCCTCGCTTTATCCCAAAGATGTTCATGGTTAATTGCCATTGGGTCCTCGCCTTTCTCACATTCTTAGCCATGGGAAACAAACCCTCAAAAACTATCAGTCCACCCTCCTTCCTGGGATGTCCTTTAGAGACCCTAAAACCTCAAAACTTAATGCCTTAATGATTCCCAAGCTTATCCACCTTTGTACCAAGAAATGCCCTAAGTACACCTAAGATAATAACCGAAAGTGGCCACCTAGCAGCACCTTAGATCCCGATATTCTGAGGGTGCTTTCTAACTTTTGACAGCGCACAGGCAGATGGAAAGAGTTATCTTATATCCAAGTCTTTTTCTATCTAAGTTCTAAGCCCTCTGTCCTCGCAAGATGTTCACCTGTTCACATGTTCCTGACTATGCCAACTAAGACAATAGGAACATCCGTTTCTACTCTGGACCCTGCTAATGAAGCCCTACTTTTTAAACCTCAGCAGTCAGCTGCTTCTACCTCTCCAGTTCTCTCTCTCTCCCCCACCAACTGCTCCGTCAGCCCCTCCGGATTCATCCTCCTCTCTAGTGCCATGCTGCGGCAGCCGCCTGATTCTAGCACTCCCTTTTACCCCTCCTCTCATGCACATGCATGCTGCTAAGGAGCCTGACCCTGACCAAACCAGATCAGCAGCAGTTGTGAGAAATTCCCAGTGTGGATAAAATGGTCAGGTACACTTCGGTTTCTCATGCTCAGAACTCTCTCACATAGAACAAAAAAACTATGTTCTTACACATCTAATTCTATCTCTTTCATAAAACAACTCCAATACATTACCCAATCTTAGAGTCTCACCTTTCATGATATTTTTATGACCCTAACTGATAATCTACTTCCTGAGGAGCACAGGTGAGTTTGGGAGGAGGCCAGAGTACATGCAGATGAGGTTCACCAGACTAATGCAGCACACCTCCCTGGGGCAGAGGCGGTCCCTGAGTGGGCTCCACACTGGGATTCTAACACCCCAGGTGCTATTTTAGCTAGAGACTGGTTTACGACTTGCCTCCTGGCGTATCTCTTTAAGGCTGCCTTCAAGCCAGTAAACTATAATAAACTCTTAGATGTTGTTCAGGATACAAATAAAAATCCATCTGCATTCTTAGAACACCTCACAAAGGTTCTCTTGCAGAACACTAATTTAGATCCAGAGATCTAAATTTTGCCCTCTGGGGAGGGCAAACAGCTCCTCATGACCCATTTCTTTTCCCAGACCTTCCTCAACATTAGGTCTAAACTTAAGTGTTTGGAGAAAGGCCCCTTGACCCCACAGGCAGAAGTCTTAGGGCTGGCTGTTAAGGTGTACCCTGGAAGGCATGATAAGAACCCTAGACAGAAATGTCAAATGCTGACCAAGGCCATTCGACCAACTTAGGCAACTGACCACCCTGTCTGTGCCACTCCCTTGTGCCCTGGGGCACATGTTTCAAATGTGGTAAAACTGAATATTGGGCCTGGGAATGCTCTAATCCTCATATTGGTCCAAAGTGCCACAGGGAAGGGCATTGGGTGATCGTGTCCTTGTGTACATTGTGGCATGGAGACATCAGATCCAGACAACTCCCAAACCAACCTTCTAGGTCTAGCCATTGACGATTGAGGTTGCCCAGGCTCCTTTGACCTGACCACAACTGTCATCTGTAATAGGTAGCCATGGGTAAATATCACAGTTATCAAAATGGGCCATCTTTCTTTCTGACGGACACCGGAGCCACATACTTGGTACTGAGAGAGTTTGGGGGACCTACATCTCCTTCCAGTTTCCCTATTGTTGAGGTAGGGGAACAGCATTACCTACCTCATCAGACTCCACCACACAATTGTATTTTCAGGGGTACTCCTCTCACTTGTTCATTTTTAGTCATGCCAAGCTGCCCTGTACCTCTTATGGGAAGAGATTTTTTAGTTGAAGTGGGAGCTTCTATTTCATCTGCTCCTTCCAGTCACCTCACCCCAGGCTCTCCAACAACTCCTCTCTGCCTCCTCCTAGCCTCCCAACCTCCAAGCTTCAGTGTGTCTTTTCCTCTCAGGTGGACCCCCAAGTCTGAGACAACCAAAACTCCTCTGTTACTAGACACTACTCCCCTATTGTCACCCAATTACAGGATCCTACCAGGTACATTACACAAGCTCAGTACCCACTCTCACTCCAGAGTCTTAGGAGACTTAAACCTATCATCTCTGACCTTCTAAGAAATAAGCGACTTCGCCCCACCTCTTCTCCTTTTAACACTCCTATACTTGCAATTAAAAAAAGCCTAACAGAGTCTATAGCCTGGTTCAAGACCTCCGGCTCATTAATTCTGCAGTGGTCCCACTTTATCCTGCAGTACCTAATCCTTACACACTTCTTTCTACTATTCCTCCAGGTTCTGGATCTCAAGGACACCTTTTTCTCTATTCCTCTCAGCTCTCAATCTTAAGATATCTTTGCCTTCGCCTGGACTGACCCTAACACTCACCTCTCCACACAACTCACCTGAACTGTCCTGCCCCAGGGCTTTCAGGACAACCTACATCTATTTGGCCAGGTTTTAGCTTCTGATCTACTCTCACTGTCTCTCCCTAAGTCTAAACTCATACTGTATGTAGATGATATTTTACTTTTCAGTCCATCCCTAGAGATCAGTCAAACTACCTCTGCTCTTCCGAATCTATTGTCCAAAAAGGGCTATAGAATCTCACCTTCTAAGGCCCAACTGTCTACCTCTCAGGTCATTTACTTGAGATTAACTATTACCCCAACCCAAAAAGTTATTACCTTAGACAAGGAAAAAGTAATCCAGTCTCCTGCAGTCCCTTCTAAAGTAGGGGAGATTTTGTCATCTCTAGGAATAGCTGGTTTCTTGTCTTCCTGGATTCCCTCTTTTTCTCTCCTTGCCCACCCCTTATATAAGGTTGTTCTCGGTTCTCTGCATGAGCCACTCCCCCAT
Organism: Myodes glareolus; assembly: GCF_982192425.1. NCBI lineage: Eukaryota > Metazoa > Chordata > Mammalia > Rodentia > Cricetidae > Myodes > Myodes glareolus. The sequence goes on along the minus strand of NC_142026.1, from coordinate 27,069,411 downwards.
CCCATTCCAGAGACTCCATCAGGCCCTTATCGAGGCTCCAACTCTCCATCTCTCAGACCTAACTCATCCTTTCTCCCTCTATGTAACACAATACTGCGGGAGTACCTTCCGTTGCTTCAGCCAATAGTCGCTGAAGCACAAGTCCACAGTGCTGCGGAGCGCCTTCTGCTCCATCAGCCAATAGCCGCTGAAATACCAGCCCACTGGGGCGTGGTATATTTCTCTTTAAACGAAGAGCGACAAGCCTCGGCTCGGCCTCTTGGTCCGGCTCCTGCTCCAGTGACTAGGCTCCTTTCCTAACCTAATATTGTGTATATGTAAGTTTTACCCCCCAAAATAAATATCCCCTTTAAAACCTAACTGATGTGGCATTGATTCGCCATTAACACGAAAGGAGGGATATGCCTTTGGGGTCCTATGGCATCAGTTGTGACCTTCCTTTGCACCTGTAGCGTAACTGTCAAAGAAGCTAGACCTTACCACTGGGTGCTGGGCACCCTGCAAATACGCTTTAGCAGCTGCTGAGCTCCTTATTTGTGAGTCAAAAAACTAACCTTTGGGTCACCCATCGCTATCTTCTCCCACCATAACCTGTCCCATCTCTTGATTTACAAAGGCTTACAAGCTTTACCTCCTTCCCGAGTTCTTTCCCTCTGGGTGGTACTAGTGGAAGATGCCACACTCACTTTCCAATGCTGCCCACCCCTTAATATCTCAAATCTCCTACCTCAACCTAATACTGACTATTTCCCATCTCACTCCTGCATAGAAACCTTAGAGGAACTACTACCCCACCCCTCACATATACAGGAAGGCACATTGGTCCAGGTCACTTATACCTGGTACACGGATGGCAGCTCCTTTTTATACAAGAGGACCTGTAGAGCAGGCTATGCCATAGTGAATTAATAACCCTCACCAGTGCCTTCCAGTTGGCATAGGGGCAATCCTTAAATGTTACAGACTCCAAATATGCCTCTCATATTCTCCTGTCCCACACAGCTATCTGGAAGGAGCATGGGCTTCTTACAGCAAAAGGAGGATCTACAACTAACTCAGGCCACATTATGGACATGTTAAAGACCTCCCATCTTCCCAAAGCTATAGGAATTATTCACTGTCGGTCTCATCAGACCAACAGCTCCATTATTTCTAAGGGAAATAACCAAGCTGACCAAGCAGCCAGGGCATCGGCACTCCGGGGCCCAAATTTACTTCAATCACTTCTGGGGGTTCATACAGTACAACCCACATTCTCATAGACACCCCCTGACACTCGACAAATTCTGTCCTACCTACATCAGCTCTTTCATCCTAATAGCCAGGCCATGTCTCACCTCATCAAGGCTCACCTCCAAACCACCCCCAAGAACTTACAAGTTCTTAGAAAATATCACTGCATCTTGTAAAATCTGTCAAAAGTCAGATCCCAAGTCCAAATCTTGTAGCTTCCCTTTTCCCACCCACCAGGCTAGGGGCTCCCTTCCAGGAACTGACTGGCAGCTTGATTTTACTCATATGGTCACAGACAGAGGGGTTAAATATCTTTTTGTTTTGGTAGATACAATGTCTGGATGGATTGAAGTGTTTCCCACCACTAACAAGTGGACCCAGACAGTTTCTGATGTCCTTCTCTGGGAAATTATCCCCTGGTTTGGAATTCTAACCTCTCTTCAGTCAGACAATGGCCCAGATCCCTCAAACTTTGTCTAAGGCTCTTAGCATTCCCTGACATTTTCATTCACATACCATCCTCAGACCTCAAGGAAGGTAGAATGAACTAACCGTTTCTTTAAAAATACTCTTGTTAAGATGTCACAGGAACATCACCTTGATTGGGTAAAGCTTTGGCCTCTGGCTCTCTTCAGGCTCTGGCCTCTCCCCTAAAGATCCCTTTCCATCTCACCCTTTGAACTCATGTATGGGTGGCTGGTTTTGACTCCTAGCCTCTCACCTAAACCATTACACCATCCCTGATTACCTGCTTACCCTAATTGTTCCCCCTTGTGGGATTTTACTGACTACTCATACTTCAACCATGTGCCAAGCCCTGCCCACCTCCAATTAAAACTGGGGACCAGCTCTTTTTCTCTCCCCCAGAACAACACCTCTCACCCCTTTCTCCTAAGGCTTCTTTATAAAGTAATTCTCATGACTCCCACAGCTGCCAAGCTCAAGGACCTCCCTCAATGGATTTACCAGTCTCACCTTAAACCTTTTACTCTTCCAGCTCAGAACACCCTCTCCTCCTATATGGTAACTCAAACAGGGCCCTGTTCCCTTAAGTTCCAGAGGATGGCAAGATCAGTTGCATTGTCTCCAGTTCAGTTCTAGAAGAATAAAGTCTCACCACCGTACTTAATTCTCCTGTACCAGAAACCCCATGTGTTCTCCTTTCTGATTATCCCTTTATTCTTCTTTCTCCTGTCTGCTTTACCAGTTTCTCTGTATCTCCAATGTCATACTTAAATTTTCAGTTAAGTACTCAGCTGTTGTTACAGGGACTATCATTAAATAGTTGGAAGTGCAAAGACTGTCAGATGCCCAAATGGTAAAAAAAAAAAAAAAACAGTAACAATCTGGGGACATTCGCACCCCAAATTCCAAAGGGAGACTCACAAAATATTTTTGACATAATAGGTTTATCACTGACTACAGCAGTGTTTCCTGGATATTAAGGTAATACCATGATGGTAAAAGGAACAAGTGCCTTAAGGTTTGCTTCAGGTAAAACATTAAAAGGTCTAATAATTCCCCTTTCTTCTCTTCCCTCCTCTCTCACTATACAATTATCAATAATTTTCTATCCCAAAACTATACTATCATAACCATGAGTTTTTAATGTGTCTAAAATTTATCTTTTTATAAATTTCAACATTGTCATAAGCTCCAGAGAGCCAAATTGGACCCAAACCCAGCCCGGGGCACTCAGTCCTCCACATGACTTCTGCACCCACAGGCCCTGTGAGAACAATAAAAATTGCCTCTTGCTCTTGCATCCAGTGACTCGGACTTGGTTCTTGGGCAAGGGTCTCCAAGTGTTATAGACACCCTCTGGGGGGTCTTTCAAACTGACCAGACTGGCTTAGGGTAAGTATCATTTAACTCTTTCCTGGTCACCCAGAATAAGAATCATTTAATTCTTCTCTGGTCTTGGGACCCCTGGGAAACCCCCTCCTCCATCTCTGGAAGCCTGGGGAACCCCACTCTATCCTATATCTTGGGGCCCTCCTCCCTCAGTCACCAGGATCAAAATTTTTCTAAACATAATATTCTACCTTGCCAGCATCTTTTCAGGTCCAAACTGCCAGCCAGACAGTTACACAGGGCCTGGAAAACACGGAAGTAACTACCCCAAGATGTGGCCAAGCACCCTAATTCTCTGACACCCGCCAGCCAGCAGGAAGTAGCCTCGAGAGATCCAACACCCCATTTCCCACATCGGCTACCTCCAATCCCCACCAAATTTTTGTAATAAACGAAAGGTGAAATGCTATCATTTCCATCCCCCAGCAGTTTGACAAAATGTCTAGCCACCCCAAGTGCTGGCACTTCCAGGTTCCCTGGCCATGCATGTGCCACCAAGAGCTCAGGCAACTAACATAGCCACCCAGGGCCCTCAAGCCCCACGTGACCTATGTGTAGCGTGGTCACATGATTTATTCATGATGCAACTACGTTAGCCCCTGTGCGCATGTGCTAGGCAGCCTTTAACCGTCCTCCACGCATGTCCAACTCTCTCTTCCTGCACCAACTTCCTCAGGCCTGTGCACGTGTCTTTCTCTCTCTCAATAAACTCTTAAAGTGGGTTTTGTTGTCTGTCACATGATCTGTTCTCGGTTGCACCTAGTAATTTCAGAATGTCTTGTTTAGAGGTACCCAACTATTATAAACGTGTCTTTTTAGGGACGTGTTTTCTCAGGACCTGTGTGAAGGCCAGACATTCCACATATCTCCCCCTTACAGAAACAAAGAGTTTCACTTTAGAGATGTCAGAGACAATCAGAAATTATACTTTATAAACTTTGTTAAATGCCACAGGGAAAAGGTCACATTTGCCACCGTTGCCTTATAAGACAGGGACTTTCGGCATGCCATGCCCTTTGTTCCAACAGAGACCTGTGTGTGCAGCATCTACATGGCCTGCTTCGGATCACAGTCCTTGTGGATCTCGGCAGAGGGATAAGAAGACTTCTACCCTGTAAGAATATGAAAGCACGGGGCCTCAGAGAGGCTTCTGCAAGGATGCTCCTAAAAGCCTCTTCATAATATCCCAAGTGGGAAACGTCGAAGAAAACTCACAAACAAATTTGGGCTATTCAGACAATGTATATACTCATTAGCAATAAAAAGAGCCAACTGGCACTGTGTTCCTCACTGTGAGTTAATTGCAAAGTCATTCTGTGGAGGGAGGGAAACTTCACAGCGAAGAGCATGTTGGGAAATCCTACTTATAAAGCACTTGCAAATCAACCTAAATCAAGTCATCTTGGAACAAAACGTGACTCCCTTGATGTGGTAGGGGGCAGAAAGGACAAAGAGAACCTTCGCAGGCTCCTGTTTGTGTTCTGTGTCTCCATAAGACATTTTAAACGTAATTTGTTTATTTTATGTGCATTGGTGTGAAGGTGTCAGGTCCCCTGGAACTGGAGTTACAGACAGTTGTGAGCTGCCATGTGGGTGCTTGGAACTGAATCTGGGTCCTTTGGAAGAGCAGCCAATGCTATTAACCACTGAGCCATCTCTCCAGCCCCTCCATCAGGTTTTTATTGTAAAAATAATGCAGTTAGCAGGATTCATCAAAGGGTGTACTTAGGATTTGGGCCTTTCACTATAAATTTTATCTTAAATAAGAACTGCAAAGGACATTGAGCCCTAGTTAATGACCATGTGGTCAAATATCAAGAGGATATGAACTAAATGAATGTAGGTTTTCTCCAGAGTGCTTGCCACTTCCTCCTGAGTCTTTGAATTCACTGCTTGGGGGCATTCTAAGACTTTTCTAATTTGAGTAATTTGAAATTACTCCTCAAGGGCCCAGCAACTGAGTGAGGCTTTCCTCTGATGTTAATATTCAGGAGGCAGAGGCGAGCAGATGTGTGAGTTCATGGCCAACATGATCTGTCTACACATCAGTCTCTAGATCAGCCAGAGCTATACAGTGAAACCCTGTCCAAAAAAGACAAATGACAAACAAATTCTTCAGTCTCTCCTCATTGCCTTATTTCAATACTACTTCTGAATATTTAGGAATATGGTAGGGCTATATTTCACTTTCAGCAAATTCATTCTTTGCGTATTAATGGGGTACCTTCTGAAAAATGTGTTGTTAGAATCTTCTCGCTGTGTGACCATCAATGTACTTACAGACTAAGTCAACTGCAACCCTGCACAGTAATGCCATCTTATGAGACCGCTCTCATATATGTGGTCTGTCACTGTCATGAAGATTGTTACATAATTCCTCACTATTCCAAAATATGTACTACTCTTTACTTCTTTGAGAACAAATTACCAAACATTTAGTAGCTTTAAACATCACGAGTTTATTTAACAATTATGTCAGTTCTATATCTGATGTGTATCTCACCAGTCTCAAGTCTAAGTGTCCACAACCCTTCATCTGCTCCTCGAGAAGACCTATTCCCTCGCCTTTTCCAGGTCTTCAAGGTCACCCAACTTCCTTGGTCCCTTCCTGCATCCTCAGACCCAACAGTCTTGCATCCTTCTGAGGACTCCTCCACAGCCATTTCCTCCCTCTGTATTTAAGAAAAGTTCCTCATTTTTGTTTGTTTGTTTGTTTTGCTTTTCCTGACAGGGCTTCTTTGTGCAACCTTGGCTGTCCTGGAACTTGCACTGTAGACCAGGCTGGCCTCAAACTCCCAGAAATCCGCCTGCCTCTGCCTCCTGAATTCTGGAACTAAAGGCATGCGCCACCACCTAAAGTAGGTTCCCCACTTCTTCAGACCCATAAAATCAGAGTGGCTGCCCCTACACCAACAGTCAGGCAATGTCCCCACCAATCAAGGCCTTATCTTAATCATTTGTGTAGGAGGTCTTTGTCGTTAGGATTACAGGTTCCAAGGGCAAGGAGGAACTCAGGTGAGGTCACCACAGTCTACCCCATTGTCACACACAATAACAATAATAATTGTAGCAGTAAATAACTTATCAGCAACACCAAAAGCACATAAACTCTCATTCGTTTCCTTACTTCTCTTCCCCCTGGATTTTCTTACAGTAGGGTTGTTCCCAGTCTCCATGGTATCTAGAAAACAATAAATGGCAATGAGGTAAGAAATAATGAAGAGAAATTACAAATCTTAGGATACTCCAAAGGCTTTGCTTACATCAGTGTTCGAATCATCATTCCTTTCCTCCTTCTAGAAGAACTCAAGATTGCTGAACTGAGAACTGGGAATCCAGGGAGGACGCTGACCATTTTTGACTCCCCCATCCCCAGTGGGACATTTTAAATCATAATATATTTTTTTGCACAGATAAAATACTAATTTTGTGGGGAAATTTCTGGGCAAGCCCTGATTAGTTCTTCGACACACTTGAGGAGTCTTGGTTGGAAATGCACACTGGGTTGAGAAGAGTTGGCCTGAACTCTTTCCTCCTCACCAGCAGCGGGCTCATACTTGATCAGGTCCTTTCTAAGGCCATGACAAAGCAACTCCATTATCTAGCTGCTGTCTTGGTAGACAGGGAAGAATGGGTGCAATTCTGTACATCAAGGTATCAGACAAGGTAAGTACCGGTTTTAAGACTGCATTGCTTCTACTTCATCCACATATGATCAACTGACTCCAAATGTGGCTTTACAAAGGGTTCCTGCTTCTCTCCAGCTCCAAGTGGGCAAGTGCAAAGAACTGGATTCAGGGATGGACTGGACCACAAGCTGGATCCTGTGGCACTCACTCAGCCATGCCTAACCCACAACCTTGTGCAGCCTTGTCTGTTAGTTACCTGTACGGCTGCTTCCCATCCTTGCTTCCGGGTTCTCTGGCACGAATGCTGGGGAACACATGACACAGGAACACATCTCATTTTCACTCGTGGATTGCTCTGCTCCTGTGCCAAAATTGTTGGTATCAGTTTGTTTGTTATTTAATTTTGCAATACTGGGTACCAAATTCAGAGCCTCATCCATTCTAGGCAAGCAGTCTACCACTGGGTTACACCCTCACATATTTTCTTTGTGTTCATTGTTAAACATGGTGCCAACTGATTTTCCTGGATGGCTTTAAACTCACTCTAGCCCAAGCTAGCCTTAAACTGGGGTCTTCTATTGTCATCCCAAGCATCTGACACATGGCCTTTTTATATCTTAACTGAACCACCGCCTTTTCTTTTTCCTCCAAAATGTTTTTTACATTCTCCTTTTGTCTGACTTTCAGTTCCTCTTTTTTTATTTTTTGCTCTCCTGTCTTGCCCCCTTTATCATAACAGCATCTGTGTGATTATTTTAGGTCACAGGCGCCTTCTCTGTCATGGAACAGCAGGCTTGAAGCAAGCTCTTCTAGTCCCTTTCATTCTTCACCCGGTGATTGAGCATTCTGGCTAGTAACCCTGACTAAAGCATTACTGTCTGTGGATCCTGAGACAGAGACAGATAAGAGCCCCCACTGCTCTCTGACTGCACAGCAAGGTAGATTCTGAACGAACGAGGAAGCTATTTTCTGGGGAAACAAACAAACAAATGAAAAACAACAAAAACTCAAAAACAAACAAAATCTGCTGCAGCAGTCACACCCAGAATCCAATGGAGCTATCTCTTTCCACAATGTACATTATTTTCCATTTTTCCACCTTTAATTTGCTACATGTAGTTGTAAGGAGATTTTCAAAGTTCTTATCTTCTGTGATAAAAAATAAAACTGTTCTTTGAAAATAGTAAAAGATAACTTTTGCTAGTTTTACCAGTTTCAAACCCATCCCAAATTGGCCAATGACTACCTAATCACTAAAGATGCATATGAAATCTAGCCAATCAGAAACAATGATACAAATTTAAATTCCAGCCAATCAGCAGCAATCAGCCTCCAAACGTTGGGTTGATGTCTCCATAGCAGCCTATGCTAAGCACTTCTGCTTTGTAGAGTCTATGCCCCTGAACTACCTTCTTCTTTAAGCTCCAGGTGAACCTAGCTGTGGCCTAGAAGCCATGTGCTTTGAACACAATCTTTCTTCCCACTCCCGCCAGGGCCTTCAATTAGCAAGCATTTCACTTCAGACATGGGACTGATGATCTCACTTCTAAGTATGGTGTTCCCACCAAGATCCTCTGAAGACCTGCTGGGAGTGTCCTACAAATGTAAATTCTAGACCTCTTCTACACAGCTCAGGTGCAGTGTTCGTAAACCACTGTCAAGTGACTTGGTTTCAACAGCAACTTGTTTCGTTGTGCTGTTTCTGAGTTAGGTTAGGTAAAGATGCATATGCAATTTGATGTTAAGAAACTGCTATCCAGGGAGCATCAAGATCATGATGGGGAAACCCACAGAGACAGCTGGCCTGAGCTTGTGGGAGCTCAGAGACTGGACTGACAGCTAGGGAGCTGGCGTGGGATTAACTTAGGACCTCTGCATCTGGGTGACAGTTGTGTAGTTTGATCTGTTTGTTGGGGCCAGGACCTGTCCCTGATGCATGAGCTGGCTCTTTAGAACCTATTCTCTATGGTGGGATGCCTCACGCAGCCTTGATGCAAGGGGGAAGCGCTTGATCCTGCCTTAACATGATGTGCCATGCTTTGCTGACTACCATAGGAGGCCTTACTCCTTCTGAATGGAGATGGAAGAGTAGTGGATAGGAGGGTAGGGCAGAAAGGAGGTGGGGGAGGGGACGGGAGAAGAAGAGAGAGGGGAACCTCTAGTAGGTATGTAAAATAAATAAATAATTTTTTTAAAAAAAACAAATTGCTGCCTTGATTTGTAGGTACAGTATTTAGCAACTATTCTGTGTTTATTTTTGCTTCATTTCATCTCATTAACTTTTAAAGTCTTTTATCTTGTGTCTGCTCCTGATTCTTTATGAACATTGGAAGATGATGACCCCACCCACCCACACACCAAATAGACAGAAACAAAAGTGGAACACGTCCCCAACCTAAGCCATTCTCAAAAGCTAATGAATGTGGATCCACCCGTCAGGGGCCAAACTGTGCAAAGACTCTTGGTCCTACCCTAACTTGGGACATTCACAGACATGTGGGAGCTTGTCAGTCTGTCAAATAAGTCCTCTTTCTCACTGTGTATGCAATCGTGAGTCAACTACTGTCATGGAATCAATCACGTGTCCCCTTTCAGCCTCTATTTCTCTCAAGAACCCCAGTACTTCACACATGGCAACACACTCTTCACCCTTATAACCAAGCATCCTCTTTCCATTTATCATGGGGTTCTTTTTTTCAGAGCCGCAGTCTCCTATAACAGAACTTTCACTTCCTTCTTGTACTCTCACAATGACTCTGCCTCAAGCCCCTAATCCACGGCAGGAGCTCACTAATGATTCCACTCTACAATGGGGGAACTCCACATGTTTGTCAAGTACCTCTATAAAACAAGAGAGGAGGTCTCCAGTGTCCCCATGTCCCACCTAGTAGTTGTCATTCCAGACCATGCTCTGGAGAACGTTGCATTCTTTGACAAACCCCTGTAAGCTTGAGGTTGAGACTTTTCTGCAAAATGAACCTCCAGGTTAAGCAAACACAGACATCTTTCAGAGGTCTGGAAAGGTTCGCCTGTACATGTGCCTGCATAATTGGTCTGAGCCACCAGCCCCTACCTAGGTGTGGTGCAGGTCCTCAGCCCATCCCCAAAGTGCCTGATCATGGTAGTCTCTCTGTCTCTTCTAAAGGAGAGACATTCTCATCTTAGCACATTCATGGTCTACTTTTATTTGGTGAACCCTGTAATGTCACTTGCTTGAGAAATCAGTGGCTCATCCAGACATTTATTTTCTATAGGGTGTCTTGAGCTCTCTGGTGGTAAGTAGAATTCTAAGATGGTTCTCTAAGAGCTTTTTCCATACTCTTGGAAACTGTGAACGTGATAAGCTACTAATCGTGTGCTTAGCTTAGGTCATGTGGCAGAGCTGGCCTTAAAAGAGAGTAGGCCTCAGGATAGGCCTGGTCTAATCAAATAAGCCCTTTACAAGCAGTGAAGGTTTTTTTTCCAGCTGGTAGCAAAACAGAAAATCAGAGAGTGGAAGCATGCAGAAGGTTCCAGAACCTCCTGCTTCCTTCAGTATGGAGGGTGACTCCTGTCGGAGAAAATGAGCAGCTCTGGGGAGCTGAATGATCCATGGTAACAACCAGTAGCAAAGTTGTCATCTCCGTGCTACAACCACAAGGGGCTGGATTTTATAAATAAGTCAATAAATAAATAGCTGAATAAAATTGGTTGTAGGAATTCGCCCAAAGCCTTCAGAGAAAAGCTCAGCCTGGCTGACATGGTGATTTCAGCCTGGAAAGACTGATAAGGGAGCTAAACTGAGCATGTCCAGAAATCTGACCTGTGGTACTGAGATCACATATGGATGTCCAGTTAAGCATGTATTTGCAACATAATTTGTTAAATAATGAATAAGATTTGCGTGTCGTCTCTGTTCCAATACACACGTCACTTCCTTGCAGAAGTTACTGAGCAGAGAAGAAACTTATAAGGACGAATTCTAGTTTTGTGAAAGTCTGTTTTATCTTCTCACTCTATCAGCCAAAGAAATTATAGTATCCAAAAATGACTCGAACACAATGATTACAAGGCAAAATGATTTCTACAATTCACTAGGCCTTTAAGAAAGTGAAACTCAATAATTTCTGACATGATCTCCCTATGGTAGATTTTGTTGGATTTTTGGAGCTGTTCTTCAGGAGGACAAGAACTGAGAAGACCTTCATGGATTTAAAAATACTCTTTTATCAACTACTTATACTGGAATAACCCACATTATCCTAATCCTTTAATTCTGTTTGATTGTTAAAATATATAAATGTTTGTTTATATTTAAAGGGGTAGATGATATAGAGATCAATACTTTGCATTGATATGAATCTTGGTTTATTGATACAAATTTAAGATCAATTTTGTTATATTTATATATATACTCTTGATTAAGATATTGTATTTGTGCAGCTCAATTAGAAATGCAATGTTTAATTATAAAATATAGGTCAATAGATAATCATCTATAATAGTCAAGCTTGTAGTCATGTTAGATAGGTTTTCCAAATACATAGAGATATTTTAGTTAGATCGGTATTCTTCAAATCTTTCAGTGACCTTCAGAATATGGAATTTAAAATGTTTTAAGAACTTAGACTTTTCATGACAATGAAAAATATCTGCTCCTGGCAGCAACAATTACTTCAGGAAAAAGATAGGCATCAAAGAGGATCCTTGATGAGTTTGTTAAACATTTGGGCAAGAAACTGCCCTTGCCTAAACTGTTTGCCTGAACTTGCATGACCCACAGAAAAATGACTGCTGTAGCTGGCTAAAGAAGGTGAGACAGTCTTTCGGGGTTCCTGCTTCATGAAAGAGTCTGCCAAACATTCCTCAGGACACAGAAGAAAGTGACTGACAAACTGCCAGTATTGGAGAAACTGTCTTTGAAATTTCCTGCTTCATGGAAAAGTCCACCGGATGCTATGGGCCAGTAGGCTGAAGATGGGTGCCCGCAACATTAAAGAAGAACTTTGGGTGACTGTCCAGGCTGCAAGATGTCTCTGTCAATTCCAGAGTTTTGGAAATTGCTTACAATACACTTCTGTTTACTTAGGTAATACTATATCTTTCTGGAGTCTTTGATGGAGTTGAAGAATAGCTATAGTTTTTCTTAGTTATGATAAGAGATAAAGTAGATATAAATATTGTAACTATAATTCTTGCTTGATACCTGTTTTGTTATATGTAATCTTGCTATGTTAAAGTTAAAACCTTCCTTTGTATTTAGACAGAAAAGGGGAGGTGATGTGGAAAGTAATGCATGCTGTGAATATGCTTTACTGCCATTGGTTAATAAAGAAGCTGCTTTCGGCCAATGATTTAACAGAGTAAAGCCAGGCTGGAAGAGATATATTGAGAGAGTAGGCAGAGTAAGGGAGAAGAAATGTAGCCACCTACAGAAGACAGATACATCAGAATCTTGCTGGTAAGCCGCAGCCACATGGCAATACACAGATTAATAGAAATGGGTTAATTTAAGATATAAGAGTTAGCCATAAATATGCTTAAGCTATTGGCCAAACAGTATTGAAACTATTATAGTTTCTGAGTAGTTATTTTGTAGTCTGCGCAGCCAGGAATGAGTTAACAGCTTCCCCCAACAGCCAGACTCTAGGGCTATGAGTTCAAACCATGAGAGACATCAGGGGCCTGTTGCTCATGGCCACAGCTTGTCTAGTTGCCTCAAAGCAATGAGTGATGGTGGCTATTAGCCAGGCTTTGTTCTGGAATCACCTTCAATCATTATGATTCTGTAATGGCCACAACTCTATTATGAGTTGGAAACTCTGGACAGTTTTCTACCTTCTGAGTAGAATAGTTAGCATTCTAACTTTGCTCCCAGGACTGAGATCAGGAAGTGGGTACAAATTCCCTCTAACCAAGAAGCTGTTAGCAATTGATACCTGCTAGAAGAGGAAAAATCATTCCCCCCCCCCAGCAGAGTGGCACTGGGTATATCAACCACATTCCAGGGCAGGCCCTGTGGTCAGGAGTAGTTGGCTAACACAGACTTCACCATTTCTGTGTGTGCTTCTTTAGCTTTCTTTTGTGTTTTTTGTCTTGTGTGTTTGTTTTGATTTTGTGAGAGAAAACAAGATATGCACGTGTATACACACAAAGAGGAGAAGAGATGGAGGGTAGAAAGGAGGGAGGGAGGGAAAGAGGGAAAGTAGGAAGAAAAAAAGAAAGAAAAGAACATGAAGTTGTATGGGTAAGGATATAGAGAGGATTTCAGATGGGTTGGGGAAGGGGAAATAATAACATCAAAAGATAATTTATGAAAAAGTATTTTCAGTAAGTAACTTAAGTTAAAAATATTTTAACTTCTCTTTTCTATCCCTATCCGCAGACACAATTCTTTCAAACCACTGACCTATAACTCTTACTCAGTGAAGAGACTTCGAATTTTGTACTCAGTGTCCTCTTACAGAAAAGGTAATTTTGGTAAGAACAATACTCTCTGGCAAGCCTCAAATGACGGACTTCCTAAAGGAGAAACTAAGAACTGGAAATTCCTGTATCAGAGCTAGAAAGATGGCTCAGCAGTGAAGAGCTCATATTACTTTTCCTGAAGACCTTAGTTCAGTTCCCATAATGAATAGCATGTGGGTCACAGCCACCTGTAACTTAGCTCTGGATATGTTACCTTCTTCAAGTCTCTGGGAGCTCCTCACTTGCACAAAATCACACTTAAACATACATGCATTCACGTAATTTTTTTTAAAAAAGTAATCTTTAAAGGTTCCCATACTCCTAGGGAGATGCCTTATTCATTAACCATATAAAGAAGAAGTAACCAAAATAATCCTAATTGTGAGTCCAGCAAACGGATTTGTATAGCCAAACGACCAGTCATATTGTCATGCTTCTGACAGCCACACTCTACTCACCCACTAGAAACCAGCTAGTCCCCTACAGTCACTTATGAAGGTTCATCAATTGATAAGTCCGATGCTTGCACATATACTCTACAAGTGTTCATTCAGAGGGAACAGGACGTGGCCTTGCTGCAGCAGAGGTGCAGGTTCTGCTCCAGACGTGGCCCTGGGAGGTGACATGATGCCGTGGCCAAGTGCACCCCTGGCCAGCCCCAGCCCACCAGGAGAGGACAGGACTCACAAGCATAGCTGTTCCTCGGTTAACACTAGGTGGTAGCTATTTCTCCTAGCAGCTCCATTTTCAACAATGCTTGGGAAGGCCTTTGTGCCTCTCACTAGCTTTCTGGATTTTCTCTCCCTAGCGTTTACTGTCCTCTTAACCTCTGCAGTATGCACCACATTTTACATTGCCTTTGTGTTAATAGTTCCTAGCACTATCCTTCTGGGACTCTGCTATCTCATGCAAAACTACATTCTCATGCTTTCTACTTCCCTGTGATGTTTTTTTTTCCTCTGCTCTCTTTAAGCAACCCTATTTGCTAAGTAAAACCTCTTTCTGATGGACCCTTGTGGGCTCCCCTGAGTAGGCAAAGACATAAACTCTGGGTTTAGATTGTGGGAATCTAACCACCTAGAGCCCAGGCGAGACCATCTGGAAACTTGACCTCTGATCTCCTTGTCATTGTCAAGTTCTGAAACAGACCAGAAACTTCTAGAGAATTACAACTCTAACAATTCCTCCCTTGACAAAGTGCTAAGGGTTTTAAGAATAAAGTGAAGACAGGATTGCATATGTGTCAAAGAATGTAGGGAAAGTGCCCAAATAACGTGAAAAATACTTATCAACTTTGGGTTTCATTAAATTACATCAGTCAGATGATACAATACTTCCTCTTTGAGAAATTTGTATATATATAAGGAAAAAGTGTATAGAGAGTCACAAAATAAAGTTAATGCTTAAAAAAGAGTAAAGTCTTTAAAGAGACAAAGTACAGATAGGCAAGAATTAAAAGTAGTAGAGAAAAATAAGTCATGTAAAAATGGAAAATTCAAAGAGCGTCTGGATTATGTATATATTATTGTGTTATCTTTATTTTTTTGACTGTGAATGAGCTAAGTGCAAAGAGACATTTCATTGTATGGGCTGCTAAGCTAAACCAGCATGGATATTATAAAGGTATCATGACTTCCAAATTTGGGTCTAAGGATATGATGCTTTGGAAAAGAGGTTCTTCTCTTGTTTCCACAGAGGATGAGAACCTTTAGATTGCTTCCAGACTGGTGTGGTTTGATGAAACAAGAGCCCCCTGAAGGTTGCCTTAAACACCCCTCCAAAAAAAATTATTTCACCTGACTGCTGACTGAGATAAACCTAACACACAGAATGCAGCATGAAGACCTGATTAACAGTGCCCACAAACAGCAAGAAGCAGTATGGACAGAACTATGCCCATATTCCCAAATATTGTTCATAATTGTTTGTTTACATTTAAAGAGGGATATGCTATAGAGATGAATGTTTGCTTTGGTACGGATATTGATTTATTGATACAAATTTAAGGTAAATTTGGTTACACTGTAGATTTCTGCCCTTGATTAAGGTATTGTGTTTATGTAATTCATTTAAGAATGTAATGCATAAGTAAGAAATATAACTTAATAAATACTCATCTATAATAGTATATTATATATACTATTATATTATATAATATATACCAATATATTATATATTATATATAATGTACTATATATATAGTACATGACTATAAGCTTGTAGTCATGTTAGTTAGATTTTCTATATGTATAGAGATATATTTCAGTTAGATAGGTATTCTTCAAATCTTTCAGAGACCTTCAGAATATGGCATTTAAAATGTTTTAATAACTTAGAACTTTTCATGACAATGAGACACATCTGCTTCTGGCAGTACAAGCTACTTCAAGAGGAAGATGGGCATCAAAGAGGCTCCTTATGGAGTTGTTTAGCCAACTGGACAAGAAACTGCTCTTGTCTGGACTGCTCAATGAACTGGACATGCAGTACCCACAGAGAAATGACTGCTGAACTTGCCTAAAGGTGAGATGATCCTTTGGGGTTTCTGCTTCACGAAAGATTCTGCCAGACATTCTGCAGGACACAGAAGAACGTGACTGACAAACTGCCAATATAGGCAGAACTGACTTTGAAATTTCCTGCTTCATGGAAAAGTCTGCCAGATACTATGGGCCTGTAGTATATATATGGTTGTGAGCCTAGCCTTTAACAGTTGAACTCTCCCAACTTCTTTGAGCACTTTAGCAAGTTTATGAAAAAAACAACAAAAATGATCAGCCTGCATAGAAGTTATAAGTTATAAGCTTCCTAGTTTCCATAGAAAATAAGAAATGAGAGCAAGAAATTGTCCTATGGATTTGATATAGTATGACCTTAGTCCTGTGGAAAGACAAAGGCAAAGAGTGTTGTCTGGCCCCGCAGATTCCTACTAAAGAGATATGTGAGTACATAACCACAAATAATATTCCTTCATGATGTTTCTCAAGACATTTTTTCCTCCCTGAATTTTCCCCAGAATGCCGTGGGCAAATATGAAGAATAATAGCCAAGGCATGAACATCTCTTCATCATGATGTGTGTAGAACAAATGCAGTAGAAAACACCAGCTCAGAATTCAGTGTCCAAAACCCTGCAGACCACACCACACTCCCCTTGCTCACCTGCTTCAGGTCTTGGTGGGGAAGAGGGTGTGTCATCCTGGGGCTCTTGTTCATCAAACATTCGTTCACAAGAACTACTTCCCTCTGTAGAAAAGAATGGAAGACTCAGTAGATTTAAACAGCCAAGGAAAAACACAGCAGGCAAGCGACCAGTGACAACCAGGAAAGTCAAACTGGCTTAGTGTCTCCTAGAATGAAGGTCTCTGTTTTGGGACTCTGAAGGGGAGACTGACATGACTCCTAGGTCACCAGAGGCAGAACATTGGCCACCAATTTGTTCCTTTCCTGCACACCTCATTCCCCTTTATTTCTGACCCCCATTGCTACCTCTATGGTTTCTTCTCTCTGAGAATATAAAGAAGAGGGTAAGGGAGGGGGGTAAGGAAAGGGGAGAAGACAACTTCTCTCTTGCAGTTTCACTAGCTAAATGGTAAGTAAAGGCTCACTCACCTCCATTGCATTGTGGGAGGCTAGGTACCTCCTCTGTCTGTTCATCATTCATTTGGGAACTTCCAGGAATACAAGAGGCTAAAAAGAAAGAAGAATACAACAAATCATGCAGGGGGACCTCAGTTTGCTCAGGTGAGAACCAGGAAGCTAATGGACTATAAGAAAATAAGGAGGACAAGGGATCAAAATGGAAACATTTACTGTGCAATACAAAAAGTGAGTAGAGCAAGGCACCGTCTTTCCCCAGCAGCCACTACATCAACATGAACAAAGCATCCACATAGTCTACTCCTGAGAATCGGGTTCTTCCAAACGGGAGTCACAAGCTTTTCTCCCTGTTCCACACAAAAAGGCAAAGGGTCCAAGAAGAACCAGGGAGTCAAAGTAACTAAGAAAGTTTTATACAATCTATTCTCTTGAAGAACAAGAAAGGCAGACAGGAAGGTGGGAAGTTTAGGGAGGAAAATGAACAGAATTCTTATGACAGCAAGAAGTTGTTGAACTAAAGGGGAGAGGAGGGTGTGCCACCTGCATGTCTGAGTGTCTTGTAGAGTTGGAGACAATGCATTTGATGGAGCAAGACTGAGTGAGGAAAGGCATCTGAGACTAAGGACTGTTTCTGAAGTTGTAAGGTAAAAACAAGAGATCTGATGTCGAGGGGGGTCCTATGAAGAAGGCTCGGTAGTTAAGAGTGCTTGCTGCTCTTCCAGAAGACTCAGGTTCAATTCCCAGTGTCCCTTGGAAACTCACAACTGTCTGCAATTTCAGAGGCAAGGGGTTTGACACCCTCTTCTGTCCTCCTAAACACCAATCAAGAATGTGGTGCAGACAGACAGATAGATGCAGGCAAAACTCTCATACATATAAATATAAATTAAAATAAGAGAGCAAGAGAGAGAGAGAGAGAGAGAGAGAGAGAGAGAGAGAGAGAGAGAGATATGATTTTTTTGTTGTTGGAAAAGGGAGAAGATGGACAGGGGTGATACGTGGAAGACTGAGCTACACTGGTGAGGGGCAGTCACTAACAACCCATGCTGAGACAGAGACACCAGCAAAGAAGGCAGGTCCGCTGCCAAAACAGACACTATGGGCAACTGTGCAAGCATCTTCTTGGAGAACATCTGGATAGAGGAGTCTCTGAGAGAGTTGCGTGAAGACATCCAAGCCTGCAGATAGGAAACTGACAGGCAAGTTGGGGTTTGTATTTGGGAATTACAGATGGGAGCAGATAAGAGTGCCTGGGAGAGATTGATCACCCTTGCACATTTTCCAAGGCTGCTTGAAATGTTAGCAACAATAATCTGAAAACTCACAGTTAGCATGCTCACCTTAAGTCAAGAGTTGGGTTTGGCTAGGCCCTTCAGTGTCTCAATCTGTTTTCTCTCTCCATGAAGATAATTTTTGCTCTCAATTGAATTAAAATTTTATTGTTATTATTACGTTGTAGATGTTGTTGTTATCGTATTTATATGGGAATGGGAGAGTGTTGCACATACCATGACACATACATGGAGGCCACAAGACAGCTTACAGGAATCAGCTCTCTTTATCAAACTCAGGTCATCAAGTTTGAGAGCACATGACATTTAACTGGCCTTCTACTGGGTTTTAGTTCATTCTTCTTTATCTTTTCTCTGTGTGTAGGTCTGATGACTCCCCTATTAGCATCTATTAGCATCTTCCCTTTACATAATTTTCGCCACATTTTAAACTCTGTGCCTTGTTTTATAATTGAGATTAGCTCTCTCTCTCTCTCTCTCACACACACACACACACATACACACACACACACACACACATACACACACACACACACTGTTCTCATTTCTCTAGTTCAGTCTGTTTTCTTTAGTTAACTTGCTGTTTTTGGTTTTTCCAACTTAAATTTGAATCTAAACCTTTCTTTTCTGCCCTTTCTGCATGTTCTGTTTTATAATCCTTTCATGTCATAGGAAGGTCTTGTTCACCGTGGACAAAGAAGAGGACCTTGCCAAGTCCTCTTCAAAGGTCTTCTCCAAGGGTTTTATCAATTTCAGTTGTACTCCCCATTCCCAACCAAAGGGAAAGTAGCTAAAGGGGATCAATCCTCCTCAGTACTGTACCCAAAATGGTGATATTACGATTCCATGTCTATTTAGGTAAAACCAGTAATCACTCAGAGCCCCAGATTTGATGGCTCCATCTGGAGTTCTCAGCTTCCCTCTCTTGATGTACAATCTGTACTCAAGAAAATCTCAACCAGGCTGAATTTTGATTTCTGTCCTGATTGTGTCTCCTGAAAACAATTCAAAAGCTAAACATAATCTGGCCATCTGTGGGGAGGGGTGGGAGAAAAGAAAAGAATGGAGGGTTGGAAAGATGAATGGATGGATGGTTGAAAGAATGGATGAACAGATGGACAGACGAATAGACAAGTAAACAGACTGACAGGTGGATTGGTATGTGGGTGAGTCAGTGGGTGTGTGCATAGATGGATTGGTAGATGTATAGATCAGCAGTAGATGGATAACTAGATGGCTGGGTTGGTACATGGATGACAGATTGGTGAACAGGAAAGGAGGTAAAAGGAATGAAGGTTCTTCTCTGTGACAATGGAAATAAAGCTACTTAGAAAATAGGTCATTGAAATCTGCATCACTGGGGCTGGAGAAATGACACAGTGGTTAAGGTCAGTGACTGTTCTTCCAGAGGTCCTGAGTTCAGTTCCCAGCACCCACACAGTGGCTCACAACTTCAGTTCCAGAGGTCTGACACCCTCACGCAGAAAACATGCAGGTGAAACATCAGGGCACATAAAATAAAATTAATTAATTAAAAGAGAAAAGAAATTTGTGTCACCTTCTGTACTTCTGATTTGCCTCCTCCACTCATTGTAAAGAAGGTTTCTGGGTCATTAAAGAGAAAAAAACATGAAAGACAGTTGGTAATGACCTGAATTCATACCTGATGTGAATAGGCGGGACTCTGAGAGAGTATCAAGTCACTGCCTAAGAGTGGGCATGCTTGCACCTCCAAGATTTGCCAATGTCTGTGAGCAGCTCACCTGGCCCCATCTCCTTTTCCCGTCTCCAGCACCATCTTCCCACACTGCTGTCTCTACACCATGCATCTATTTATGGAGTTCATCGATTTGACATTCTCTTGCTGACTGCTGCCCTATCTTTCCATTTCTGTCTTCCCTCTCTTCATCTATTTTTATAGATTTTGCACATTTCCCCTAATGCCACATTTCATTGTTCCTATGTGATCTCTAGCAAATGTGTTTAAATTTTTCACTTTCTTATCAGACTCCATCCTGAGAACACATTCGTGTGACGTATGATAACATTTTAACATAGGATGGACCACGTTAAGACAAACATCACATAGGCTGATATGATCAGTGAGTGAGTGACCCAATAACTGGAATCTTTAGGGGCAGAGCACTCTACAGTGTCAATCAATAAAGAACTCACCTCATGACACATTTCTCAGAAATTCTTCCCATTATTAAGTGACACATGGCTATATATTAAGCTACATTGATTTAGATAAACTCAAGTCTGCTTAGGAATCTCCTGTTCTTGCCTCTAATCTCTATTTTTATGAATTTGTACCCTTTAAATACCCAAAAGCTCTTCTATTCAGAGACTCACCCTCCTTCCTTTCTTGTCTCCCACTGGGGACAGCAACCACAAGCAGAACAAAAGTGTGTGTGTGTGTGTGTGTGTGTGTGTATTTTTGTGTGTTGTGTGTGCATGTGTGCACAAATGTGTGCTTTGTGTGTGCATGCATGTGCATGTGTGTATGTATGCTTGCATGTGCGTGTGCCTGTGCATGTGTTGGGAATGGTGAGGCGAGAAGGGTGAAGACAGGTAAAAAGCATCAGTGAGGTAATTTGCAATCTAAGAACGTAATCACCTTCTCTAACACCTCCCAGCAGTCTGGGCCTCTCATCAGCATCTCTTCCATTTATCCTATGATTGTTGGACCCTGAAGAGAAATAAGACAATGACCGATTCAGACAGCATTGAGGCAGAGACCTCCAAGCACTCTTCCAGAGGGCCGGCCCTCAGCATCTCATGTGAGATGCTTGCTCCCATCCACCTAGAGTCCTGCTCTGTCTCTTTTCTCTCTGCTCATTCCTATTACTTTCTTCTCATCTTTTGGTCCCCAGTGCTGTTCTTCTACAATATAAAGCATCATGTCTGCCTCAGCCTTTTTCTTCCTTGTTGATCTCAATGCTCTTAAGCACATCCTCCTTTCATCTCTGAGCTTCCTTTGACCCTAGAGCTCTTATCTCCATGTGACAGGCTCCAGTTCTACCATCTCTCTGCTTCACCTTTGTATCAGGCTCAGCACACTCCTCATGTCCCCAAGATCTCCCGTGA
This sequence comes from Myodes glareolus, assembly GCF_982192425.1. Taxonomy (NCBI): domain Eukaryota; kingdom Metazoa; phylum Chordata; class Mammalia; order Rodentia; family Cricetidae; genus Myodes; species Myodes glareolus. The sequence goes on along the minus strand of NC_142026.1, from coordinate 27,048,267 downwards.
GAACCATATTCAGTGATCCTAGTCACTCAACTCTAAAGGCCCACCTTCTTTTCATACTCTACGTTGACACAGAGAGCCCTCTCTGGTACCTGGGTCCAAGAGGGGTTTCCCTTGTGATGTCTATTTTTGTCAAAGAAGGAAGTTGATGTAGGACTCCACTGAATGGTAAATTTTCTGATGCAAGGGGCATATTTTTATTGTTGGACATGTCTGTAAGCATCAGAGACCCTGCTCCTTTCTAAGGAAACTTGCCATTTATAGTGTGTCTTAATAATATGAAACACAGGTTCGAGCTGAACACTTATCCCCATGTTACATGGCCTATGTGTAAGCTCCTGACTACATGGGCCATGTGTATTTCCTACATTAGCCCTGGGTTTGGCATGTCATAGTCCCTCAGTAAATTCTATGATAACTATCAGTGAAAAAAAATGAATGAGTAATTGAATGAACGAATGAAATTGCCTTGAACTCCCAGAAACAGGTGAGAGCTATAGTTACCATCTGGAAAGTTTCTTAGAGTCTCCTTTAAGTCTGGGTAGGCCTTCAGATGCGTCGCGCTGAATATCACTTTGAGAAGCGATAGGCTAAACTCGTTCTGTAGGTCACTGAGGATGTCATACACTACCCTTTCCGGTGGGATCAGGTTTTCACAACTTTGTTGAGAATTCTTAAAAATATTGAAGGAAGAATTATGTCACAACGGATTTATGAATTTATAAGAGAGGCTTAGAGTGGTTCAAATGCCATTTGATTTCTTGTGAAGTGTCTGAGTTTTGCATTGATCAGGTGACATCTTACATGTCCTCTCTGTAATGACAGACCCGTGCTTATCCGAGAGCAGCTCTGGTGCTGACACACAGTTGACAGGAAAGAGTAGCTCTGAAGAATAATCAAAAGATGTGTCTGTAAGAGCCAGGCCAAGATGCTTCACTGTGAATTTAACAGGCCATGAGAGGCTGGGACCAGACAGTAACTCCCCAGAGATTGACCTGGTCTGCAGGGCTCAAGGCAACCAAGTGAGCATCCTGGCCATAGGGCAAAGGCTTGTTGTCATTATCCCCAGGGGACCCCGTCACCAACCTTTACTACATTCTAGTGCCTCAGTGGTGCTGGAACAACAAGGAACAATTGGGAGAGAGAGAAGCAAGCATGACTTCTGGTTCTTTTCTCACGTGACCCAACTGCCTGTGACTTTCAAAACTCTCAGGCTCCAGGATTTGGAATAAGTAAACTTTGTAAGGAAGCACTTCTTGGACGTGTCCACTTGCATTCTATTTTCTGTTGTTACACTGCACAAGTAAACCTGGGGTTCCCTTCCCTTTAGAGCATTCCCACACCCCATCCATCCCCTGTCATCATGTGCCTCAGCCCCGATTACTGAAAGGACCTATAGGAATGTTTCTTGTGATGCCTGCTTTTCCTGTCACCTCTGACTTCCAAGAAGTGGAGGTTCCCACTCCCTGGAGGCCCTTCAGCCTGTTGGCAGCATCCTGAGGTTCAAAGGAATACAGCACAGGGCAAACTTATTGTCAGGGCTGAGTTCCTTCTCCTCACTCACCTGGAACTTCTGCTCAGAGATGTAGCCGCGGTCTCGGAGGCTCATAAGGAAAGGAAAGGGCTTGGTGATGGCGCTCGCGATCTCCACCTTATTTTCTCTGAAGTGATTGAAGATGAGCCCATAGTCAGCTGACTCCTCTTCGCTCAGGTACCCTGAGCTTGCCCTAAGGGATACATTTCATGTAGAAATAGAAACTGGTTTACAGAGGCTACCAATGACTGGATAACTTCTGGTATGAAGGATGGTCCACTTAAAGGAACAATTTGAAGTACAATTGAAACTTTAAACATCTACAATGGTGGTGCAAGTTGTGATGCTTTGGGTTTTATTTGTGTGAGTCAGGCTACCACCTGTAAGTCTGGCTTGCGTGGAATTTGCTATGTAGACCAGGCTAACCTCAGAGATTCTCCTGAGTGCTCCACCATACTCAACACAATGACTGATTTTAATTGTCAACCTGACATACTCGAAAATCATCTGAGATTGTGTGAGTCGTAAGGGACTGTCTAGATTAAGGTGGTCTATGGATCCATCAGTCTGGGTGTGTCTTCATTATGCTAATTGCTAGGGGAAGATCCAGCCCACTGTGGGCAGCACCAATTCCTAGGTTGGAGGATCCTGGGCAGCCTTAAGTGTCGGGAATAAGTTGAACACTCACAGGCACTCTTGCATTCTCTTCTCTCTGCTCTGGATTATGGGTATGACCAGTGGCTTCAAGGAAGCATTGCAAGGAAGCCTAGACTTCCCTTCAATGATGAACGGTAACCTGGACCTATGAGAGTATAAGTTCTTTCTCCACCAGGTCACCTTGTGTCAGGGTCTCTTATCACAGCCACAGAAATGAACAATCCATTGACGGCAAGGTACAGGGAAACAGCAAAGATTGGTACATCCTCTTCTTCCAGCTCATGTGTGAGGGCAAAACTGATAAGAGGTTGATGCAGGACTGAGAAAGCGTTCTATCCAAGCACACACTGAGTGGCTCATCCTCTAATGTTTCACATGTTTTCTTCTCTCCTCCTTGCTCCCTACTTCCCTGTAGTGATGGGTGGGGGTCTCTCTAACAACTCAGAACCAGCACTTATTAACCATGTCATCCTCAGCTATGGTGCCTAACATCGCAGGTGGCTGCTGCTCTCTGCCCAAAGACAGAGTCCAGAAAAAGGACCCTCTAGGGAAGGGAGGGTCCAGAAGCCCAATGAGACTTGGAAGCTGTTTGTTCATGCTATCGAGCCCATTCTGGCGGACAAATGGAAACAAATTATGTCGGATAATACAATGGCAGAAGCAAGAAACCTGGGCATAGTACAAGGGTCTGTAGTCATGGCATCCTGGAGGCTGAAGCAGAAGGACCATCATGGCCTACATAGTGATTTACTTCCTTTATAATATTACTGAGTATTTCCACCATCACAGTATTGGCACATGTAGAGATCAGAGGACAACTTTGTAGAGTGGAGTTGGTTCTCTCTTTTCACTCTTTTACGGGTTCTGGTCATCAAACTCAGGTTGCCTGGTTTGCCTGGGACGCTCCTTTACCCACTGAGTCATTTGTTAGCCCTGACCTAGTGACTTCAAGGCAGGCCTGAGCTATATAGCAAGACCCTGTCTCAAATAATGAAAAAAAGAAATCAATACCAACCAGCAAATTTCTACCACAAAACACATGGCAGGAGGGCTATGAGTTGGTTCCGTGGACAAAGAACTTGCCCTTTAGTGTAATGACCTGAGTTCAACCCTGGAACCCACAGGGTAGAAGGAGAGAACCAGCTCCTGCAAGTGGGGGAGGAGAAGAGTAAAATCATGATACGTAAGTATGAAGATGCCGTGATGAGCTCCACTATTTTGTACGCTAACCCAAATAATGAATAAAAACATAAAAAACATTAAAATGGGGCACATTTTTCTTTTTGCCTTTTGTTTATTTTAGAATTTTATCATGTTTTTGAAAATTTCAAACATAAATACTGTATATCATTTCTACTTCTTCCTTTCTCCCTCAAGTCCCCCATGCTTTCCTTATCCACTCTCCCTCAAATACCTTCTTTAATTATTATCACATATATATTTATGCAAATACATATACAGAGATAGGTAGATGATAGACAGACCAACAGACAGACAGATAGATAGAATCTGCTGAGATCTTTTAGTGTTATTCCTATGTATATGTGTTTAGGGCTGACCACTAGGCACTGGACAACCTAACAGAACGAGGTCATCCCTGGAGGATACTGGTTAATTCTCGCCTTCTCAGAAGCCATCAATTCCCTGTAGCTCTTCACCTAGGGGTGGAGCCTTGTGAGAGGCCCTCCCCCATCCACACCATCACATCAACTGGTGCTGTCACTCAGGGTACAATTTTTTAAAAAAAAAATGTTTAAAATGTCACCTAAATGCTAAATCATTGAGAATGGTGACTTTCGGGGCATAATCTGACCAACACTGACACTGCTCAAGACTTTTACAGATGTCACTGAGGACACGCTCTTCTCAGACTAATACTGAAATACCATCTGCTCTTTATCTCTTTCCTTCTCCCGAAAGTATCCAGCGCACTTCTCAGAGGTTCACTGGGCTATGCCATCATAGCAGATTAGACACAGAAGTAACCAGGGACACCTAGGAACTTTGCCTAAACAGGAGAGTAAAGGCATTTTCAAGAACTTAAAGCAAGATTACATCCTCTCCTTTATTGTTATTTTAGAAAATATTGTTATTTTCCATAAAAATACATTACTTGTGATAGTCATTGGCCTGTTGCTACTACTTTTAAGAATAAATATTCTAAAAGTCTGAAGTTTATAACTAATAGTAACTCATATTAGATTTAACCCAGAAAACTAGCTTTAGACACTCCCCATAATTTTTAAGAAAAAAAGGGGGTGTGGTTATGCACACCTCTAATCCCAACACTTCAGAGGCAGAGAGGCAGGAGGTTCACCATGAGTTCAAGGCCAGCCTGGTCTACATAGTGAATTCCAGGCTAGTCAGAGCTACATGACAAACAAACACAAAGGGTATCAAAGATATCCAATGTCCAAAATCTTCAGAAGCATTATGTTTCACAAAGAGTCTATATTCCACATGTAATATAATAACAAAATTACACAGTAATTTCTATCTTAAACTTAAGGAGGTTTTGTGTGTGTGTGTGTGTGTGTGTGTGTGTGTGTGTGTGTGTGTGTGCTCATGTATATGTGCCTGGTATTGGGGTAAGGGGTCCAGGTGCTCTCACCTTTTTTTTTTTTTTGAGACAAGATCTTTCACTGAACCTGAATATCATTAATTCAGCCAGAGATTAGCTGGCCAGTGAACTTCAGAGAGCAAACTGTGTCCACTGCCCTAATTCTGGAGTTAAAAACACACCTCACCACATCCAGATCTTATGTGGGTTCTACGGATCTGAACCCAGCTCCTCATAAGTGAACTGGAGCAAAACCAGGAGTTAGAGCTGAATTATTTCACAGAAGGTAAATTAAAACTGTGCAGTTTCACATTGGATGCTGCGACCAAACTAAAGGAATGCAGCAAATTAACCAGAAACCCAAGAGTGCCATGGTGTCAAAACTAAACTACAAATGCCGCAAAGCAATAAGCAGTGAAGAAAATAGACTGTTTAGCAAAAACAAAGAATTGTAAGATACAAAGGTTTCTCCAAAAATCATTCTCAAGAGGATGCCCAGAAGAAATCTCCAGTACTAAAAAAGAAAAACAAAACAAGACCAAAAAGAAAAAAAAAAAAACAATTGATGAAGGACTTCAAGGAAAAAAGAATCATAAAGTGCTGTGGACTAAAGTAAGTAAAAAACCTGAAAAGAAAGTGTAGTGATATTGTGTTTGTGTTTTAATCAATAAAGCTTGCCTAGAGATAAGAGTGCAGAGCTAAGCCACTAGAGGCCAGGCGGTGGTGGCGCACACCTTTAATCCCAGCACTAGGGCAGTAGAGAAAGACAGGGATATGGCTAGGCAGAGAGAGGAATGTAAAGTGGGAGGACAGGAGAGTGGATGTAGTCAGAGGACGCTGTCTGGGGACAGAGGTCAAAGGTCTCTCTAGCGGCTGGCTGCACTGCTTTTCTGATCTCTCAGCCATCAACCCCCTACTATCTGATTCCAGGTTTTTAATTGAGAATATTAGAGTTGGTGCTACAGAAAAGGAAGGCCGAAAAAAGTAAAACGAAATTATTCATAAACGTGGCAGATGTTGCCCTGTGTTCATAATCAGTCTAAATGTGAATTGTCTAAATATAACCACTAAAAATAGAATACATTTGAAAACTGCAACTAATGTTGTAAAGAAAAGAGAGTCACTTTAGGAGCTGGTGAGATGTCTCAGTAGATAAAGACCCTGAGCCAGGTCTAAGCCAGGACCTGAGTTTGATCCCCGAGGCCTACATGGTGGAAGGAGAGAATCCACTCCCACAAGTTGTCCTCTGATCTTAATATACACACTGTGTATATAATATATGCACTTGCACACATACAATAAATGAATGTAATTTCAAAATAAAAAACCCTATGGGTGTAAACAGGTAAAAAGATGGCCCTTTCTCCTGCTCTGAAGTTAAAAAAAAAAATTAAGGCTGATTTGCACCAAAGACAGTGGCTCGGGGAAAATGTGTAGCATGAAATGTGTGATCAAATCTAAGAGAGGTCCATATGAAAATCTTCTGAAGAATCAGGAAAAATAAGAAAAGCAATTTCATCCTAAATGAAAACAAAAAATGGAATAAAAATTCATGTAGAAGTCCATAAAATTAAAATGAGTTAGCATTGTCCTTACACCAAACTACTCCTTTGGAAATATTGATAAAGTTATCTTTATCTTTTTAAATTATATCTCTAGTCAGGTTAACAAGGAACAAACAAACAAACAACAAGACACAAGCTATGAATTCCTCAGACATTGAAAGGGCAGCAGAGACGATAGAGCAGCCATCCCTGTATCTGCAGATTGGTTGACGGCAGCAACAAAAGTGACCAAATGTATTTAAAAACTGAAACTACCAAAATTCACTATCGAAGAGACGTGTCACCTAAACAGACTTGTAGTAAAGAAACTGAACCAGTAATTTATACCACCCCACTCCCAAAAGAGACAGCAGTCTGTCAGTATCACTATTGGATTTGACCAAATTTCATTAGAGAAACGATGCTTTCTTAGAACTGTTGCAGGACCAGAAGTAGCCTTGACTGAGTCCCCTGTTAGAGGACAATTAGCTCCATACACTTTTGTCTTAATTCTTCTATTTTCTTTTGCAATTGTGTATGTGTGTCTGTCTCGATGTGTGTCTCCGGCATGGAAGCTCAGTGCATTTGGGGGACTTAAGGGGATGTCTGGTCTCCTGGAGCTGGAGTCAGAGGCAATTGGAAGCCCCAGGATGGGTGTTGGGACGCAACCCATTATGAACTCTTAACCACTGGGTCATCTCTCCAGTCCCTCTTCCCATGTGTGTGTGTTAGATAATTTCGATCCATTTCTAATCACTATGTAGCCAGCATAGGTTAAAAAAAAAAAGTTTAAGGCTTAAAGACAGCACACACTCCGCATCTGCTTCCATTAGTCATTGGTCTTCATCACCTTTTGCTTCCTCCATGAACTGACCTAAGCCACATAGGAGGACTCAGAGCTCAACTGTTCCCAACTCAGACTGAGAAAAACTTGGCAACAGAAGGAATTAGGTTTTCAGTTTGTCTTAATGGTCATTTTTGGACAAAGTTATCTTTCAAAATGATAATTAGGGAAAGATGAGTGGTCAGAGCCCCAATGAACCAGCCACTCCTACAGGAGCTCCCAGAAGTCCACACAGTGTCAGCCCAGTTATGTGGCAGGAGCAAAGAATGAAGTGAGGTGAGTTGAGGTGGCTATAGGACTCTCCAATAGCTAGCCAACAGCAATGAAAACTGCTGTGCCCCCCCCCAACACACACACCTTTTTTTGGTTTTTCACAACAGGGTTTCTCTGTAGCTTTGAAGCCTGTCCTAGAACTAGCTCTTCTAGACCAGGCTGGTCTAGAACTCACAGAGATCCACCTGCCTCTCCATCCCGTTTGCTGGGATTAAAGGCATGCACCAATACTGCCTGGTTTGCCCCAGTTCTTAATCTCCTTGTCTCAAGTTCCCGTGGATCCATGGACCCAGCCTGGGAGGCCCTAGTAACACAAATAAACATCGATCTTAGCAGAGACACAGGACAAGGGGAAGGGAAAGGATTTACCTGCTACTGGATCCATTGTCCCCTCCTGCCATCCCCTACACAGCCCCGAAGGTGCCCTGAGCCAAGGAGTGTACCACCTCTGAGCCTCTGGGATGTTCAGAAAGAACCCTTTCCAGGTCCTTCAAAGAGGAGGAAAAAGAAAGTGAAACCCACTCAGCTGTGACATACTTGGCTGCATTCACACTTGCTTTGGTCCCTTATGTCTGGCGGGCTTCCCCCCTCCACCCTTCCCCCTCACTCTGCACGCTCCCCATCCTGCCTCTGGCCAGTCTCTTCCCAGAGGGGAGGAGCAAAGACAACTCAAGTTTCTAGTAAACTGGGATCCCTGGTTCACTCCAAGGAAAGGTGGGAGAGTCTGTCAGCTCAGGGCTCAGAGCTGTCTGAGAAGAGGTGGCTGCGAAAACGGGAAGGAAGTGGCTCCTTTGTCCTTTGCTGGGGTGGTGCCTGGAAGGACAAGGAAGAGTAGGTTGTCCATATCTCTCAGACCTGTGACTGTCCTGGCACCTTAGTGAGCCAGAGCTATAGAGTTGGACCTGATATTTCAGCCCCAGACTAGGAAAAGCCTGAAGGTGTGGCCTCCTAAAGTTCTTGGAACTTCTGAATGTAGGGAGACTCAAGAAAGCCCTCTCCCCTGCCTCCTCCAACCAAAGGAAGTTCAGAGAACCCAGGCAGAATAGGTTGTTCAAGTATGCCCTTGAGAGCTGGGCAACAAAGGGCTTCAGCAATTTCACCTAGTTATTTGAAAACAAGAAATTTCTTGTAGGATGTGGACAGAATTCATAGCTAGGGCTATAGCCCCTCAAGGACAGGACAGATCTGAAGGATGGGTAGTGTAGGAGAATTGTTTGTATTCTGTCAATCAGATTTTAAATAAATGCTGATTGGCCAGGCAGGAAGTATAGGTGGGACAGGTGGGGCATAGAGAACAGGAGTGTATTCTGGGAAGCAGGAAGCTCCCTCAGTATTTCTGCCCAGATCACGGAAGAGCTGGAAGTGATCTGCCCCTCTGAAAAAAAGTACCGAGCCATGTGGCTAACATAGATAAGAATAATGGATTAATATAAGCTACAAGAGCTAATAAGAAGCCTGAGCAATGAGCCAATCAGTTTATAACCTATGGAGACCTCTGTGTGATTTTCTTTGGGACTTGCAGGCTGTGGGAACTGGGCAGGACAGAAACCTCAACAAGCCTGGCCCTCATGTTACTGGGCTATATAAATTATAAGAGCTAATACGAAGCCTGAGCTAATGGGTCAATCAGTTTATCATTAATATAGACTCTTTGTGTGATTTTCTTTGGGATCAAACAGTTGTGGGATATGGTGGGAGGACAGAAACCCCAACAAGCAGTCCCTCATGCTACAGAATGGTGCCCGTGTCGATAACTGCATCCACAGAAAGTCTGAGAAAGCTTGGGAAAGAGTAGATTAAAGCATGTTTTCTTGCTAGCAACAATTTCTCGGGTCTACTCTGCTTCCTAGAGGCAAGCAAGAGCTCTCATCTAAGAGAGGCTTCCTGACTCAGCTTTAGCTGCAAAACCCTGCAGCTCTTTAAGAGGTCCTGCCATGAAACACTTAAATGGTGTTGATGAAAAGTTGACCACATGCTTTTTGGTTTTTCAGCCATAGCAGGCAAAAAGCCACACCCTTTGAAAATGCTGGCCATCATGCCATGACAAACTCTGACTCTTTCAGTCAGACAATCAGAATTTGTATTATTTGGCTGTAGTTTGTGAGGACACTGCTGCAACTTGCTTGCTGCTGGGGACCTTGAAATGCCATAGAGTTGTGGCAATAAACATGGCTACAGCCCGTACCTCCGCCAAGAGGCAGAAATCACAGAAAGCTAAGGAATGGGCTGGATCCAGTCATCAAAGCCATGGCTTTAATCCTACCCGTATTGCTTGGTAAATTTAAAAGTCATGTGGTCAGAAAAAGAGAGATATTCAGTAAAGAGAGATTCAAAGACAAAAAAACCTCTTAATGGTTTACTGTGTTTAAATATATATGCAGGCTAAAGTCTAAAGTCCTTAAAATTAAAAAAAGAGAGTAGTTGGGTGTGGTGGTGCACACCTTTAATCCCAACACTTGGTAGACAGAAGCAGGCCAACCTCTGTTAATTCAAGGCATGGTGGTGCACACCTTTAATCCCAGCACTTGGGAGGCAGAGACAGGCAGACCTCTGTGAGTTCAAGAACAGCCTGTTCTACAGAGGGAGTTCCAGGACAGTCAAAGATGTACAGAAAACCTGTCTCAAAAAGTAAAAGTTAAAAATAAAAGAAATAGAGGTTAAAATAAAGCCACATAAAGATGGAAAATACACAGAAAATCTGGATACTGTATGTTTTTATGCTCTTTGTTTGGAATGCTGAGAAAGGAGAAACAGCTGCTAAAAGATATTTGCTTATAGATGCTGCTGAATTAATCCAGGATAGGTATTTTGAAAATATCTTGACTTCAAAATTGAAGTCAAAAGGTATATTACTGTTACTGAGTAAAGGTGGGGCAATGAGAACAGGAGAATTCTGGGAAGGAGGAAGACAATTCCTCCTCTGTTCTGTCTCAACCACCTAGGAAGCAAGATATGACCTGCCACATTGAAAAAGGTTCTGAGCCATGTGACTAATATAGATCAGAATAAAGGGCTATATAAGTTATAAGCGCTAATACGAAGCCTGAACTAATGGGCCAATCAGTTTATCATTAGTATAGACTCTCTTTGTGATTTTCTTTGGGGCCAATCAGCTGTGGGACCTGGTGGGAGGACAGAAACCCCAACAAACAGGCCCTCATGCTACAGTTGAGTGTATTAAATTTATTTTGTACAACTTTATCACTTACACCTAAGCCTCCAGTAAGTTAGAAAAATAGCTTCAAGTGGAAAGGTAACGAAAGAGGAGTAAGAGACAGTGGCGGTGCACACCTTCATTCTCAGTGCTCCAGAGTCAGGGAGAGTCAAACTGCAAATAAAACAAACAAACAACAAACACAATATGGAAATACAAGCAGAATACAGCATCAAAGACAAGGTAGATAGGGCTGAAGTCCTGTGCTGAATTCAAGGGTCAGACCTCTGCTGAAGAAGAAAATTTCTGGCCTTCAGGAACAGGTCCCAAGAGTACAGCGATGAACAAACAAAACCGTACACCAAAAAGTACACTTAATGAATATTTATTTATATGACATTTTCATACCAAACTTAGCTGTGTAACAGTCAATCTGTGGTTACCTGGACCTGTAGTCCAGGAGGGATTTGTTTTTGCCAAGAATAGGGGTATTTTTTCTGGGCAGGGGACACGAAATTGGGGAGATGACCTGTGTCTTCATTGTGGCATGATTTTATTTGGTGAAATTCACCAAAATCATTGCTTTAGATGAATACATTTAACATATCTATAAAACTGTGCTAAAATATATAGTCTTAATAGGCTCTCACTTGGTGTGAATGACCAGGAGAGGTTTTAACATTAATACTATATTCTTGAGTATGTTGGTATATAATGACGTCTTTTGTCCTTATTTATATCTGTCTACTGGAATAGCTTTTCTTGCTCTAAAGTTTTCTTGGGGTGGGGCATTTTTCTGGTTCACAAGCCTGCCCTTATGCCCCCACATACTCTGCATGAACTTGAACTTGCCTTGTACCCCCTCCTCTCTCAGTCCCCATCCCTGGGAGAGTCTGGGTCAAGCCTGCTGCTCTGATTCTACTTGGCTGGAATGTGCCTATCCATGTGCCCACAGGAAGTACAGAGGGGCTCTCTCCTATGTGGGCTAGCCTTGGTCCAAATCTACAGCCACGGAGTCCTTGTGGGTGTCCTGGGAGGAAGTTCTCTGTGGGTCAATACATTTGGGAAATGTGAGACAGTTGCACAGAACTCTCAGTTGAGGCTTCTCAAAGACCCTGGTTCAGGTTCCTCAGGGATCTTCAAAGGGCTGTGCAGTACCAAGCTACCTGGCTTCATCTGCTGGGGATGCGGTGGGGGAGGGTTTCTCTTCCTTGCCTTTTATTTCAATTTTCTTCTTAGTTATCCTGACAAACTCTAGGCATTTCACAAATGTCAGCTCTGGTTAGTGTTATTGCTCTTTCCTATTTGACGATTTCTAGCAAATTTATTCTCAATCCAGTTTGAGAACATTTCAATGCTCCACAAAGATTAAAACGAGGTCATGAGGGAAATAGAGACGGATTGAAAAGGAGACAGTGGAAACCCTCTTCCCATGTTCTACAGGGCTGGTCCTTAGGCTCCCCGCATCTGTCACTGTTGGACTCTAGTGTTCAAACCGAGAAGAAGTCACCCCCAGAGACCACCTCATACACCACAGCCGATGCAAAACCATGAGGATTTTATTAATTCTGTCATGACAGGGTCCCTCAGCATTCGGGAAGCTGAGAGACCCTGAATAGCTGGTACAGTATACTTTTAAAAGAGAAGGCCCCATAGAAACAAGAGGGGTTGTTCCTTGACCATTATGATTGGCTTATTCGGGAAGGGCTAATACCAACAATTGGCTGGAGAGCTATTGTCAGATCAGATGAGGTAAGAGGTCATTTTGACTCCGTTTCCCAGGGGACTGAGTCAAAACATACGTGTATGGGTAATTGTCCAGGAACTGAGTACGTGCATGTGTAGCTGTTAGGTCCTTGGTTCCCAGGGGAGGAGGGGAAGCACTAAGGCAGGAAGGCTGAGAGGGTTCAGAAATGGCTTCAGAACTGTCTTAAAGTCTTACATCACTACACTCCAGAAGGACCTGGATTCGCAGCAGTGCCTCTGTAACCCAAACTACTAACCCTATTGGTGATCCTCACCAGGCCAGGGGGAGGAGTGCAGGGGGTGGGGTGGGGGGTGTTGGAAAGAAGTGGCTTGCTCTCTTTCTGCTCTGTGAGCTGAGATCTCTTTCGGTTTTCTTTTCTAGAAATCCAACACAGCAAGGCCAGGGCAGCAAGATTTCCCAGAAGGCCTCTCCAGGCAGGGTCCAGGATCTCCTTAAAGGATTCCTGGCTGCTTTAGTGAACCTAGGAGACAGGTGACAGCCCAGCATCCAGGTGCGCTCTGCTCTTGGGCTCTGCAAAGCTGGAGTCTTCATTCTTGGGGATCAGCTTTTATCTGCTGGACCTTAGGGTCCCCAGGCTGTCTCTTGACAAAGTAGTGATTTCTAGAGTTTTGGGGCAGGTGCCTAAAACCTACAAGGGGGTCAATAAGGGGCCGGGAGGGGCGTGCAGTGGAAGGTAAGACACAGTGTCTTTTCTGAAAGTTAAAGACTGCTGGGGACAGTTTCCTGGGCTTGCTTCTGAGGTTGAAACCTGCATGTGCCCATGGTGAGTGGTGCCTTCAGCGTCTACCAGGCATTTGCCTAATTTTGAAGCTAACGAGAAAGAGAAAAATACAGAGTGTTTCTGTAGCCTGTCATGAGGTTTCGGGTTAATTTTATTTTGGGGAGGGGGTTGTTTGTTTTGGCTTTTGTTTTAGTAAATTTATGTTCATTTCCTTGAAATACATTGCTGCTTGAAAATTCAAAGGGATTCGTATATTAGGGTTCATAATACTGATTACCAAATGAGGCACGGAACCCTTGAGCTGGTTTACGTCTCCACCATTATCAGGGATTGTGACTACCGTTTTCTGTAGGCTACTTTGATATGACTATGTACTGTCAAGTCGTTCCCACTTTTCTGGCTACTCCCACTTGCTGTATTTTAATGCACTTATTTGTACACGTGGCTTATGTTATTGATTGCTCATGTTTAGGCGTTGTCTTTCTTACTGTGTTTGTCTTTTCCTAATTTATTTGTAAGACCCTTTAACATAATAAATATTTGAATGCAGGTATCTATGAGATACAGTATCTTTTTTTTCTTCTGTTTGTATTTCAGGATAGCTCTGGCTATCCTGGAACTTACTATGTAGACCAGGCTCACCTCAGACTCCAGAGATTATGAGTCATTTTGTCGGGTTTGAGATGCAGTACCTAGCACAGTAAAAAACCAAAATATTAGCGCCAGGCAGACTCTGCTGTGCCATTGATTTTTCTTGGGCTTTGATACTTAACCCTTCTGGGGTCTGGTTTTCATCATTTGGAAACCAAGGCAGGTGACAAATGAGAACACTGTCACTGTCTTAGTCTGAATGTTGCTATGTAGTAAGTCATCGTAAACAGAGCGCAGAGTATTTGTCCGTCCTGGACTCCCCTGTCCCCACATGAGCTTTGTCTACAACTTTCTCTCACACCTGTCCTCAACTGCCAGGATTTTCTAGGACTAAAGGCTGCTGATGGTACATCGTCCTGTCTTCCAGTCCTGTAGTGGGTGATGATGTTGCTGCTCCTTTTTCTCCTTTCCTTCTTTTTTCCTTATTTTTTTTCTTACCAAGGTTAAGGAATTTGGAAATTAGTAAAAATGAACAGAACTGCTTAATTTGCCAATGGGATTAAATCCCTGGAAATACTCACTAATTACAATTTAATATTCCATATAACAAAAGATGAAAGGGGTATCCTTGTCTGCTTTGTGTTTTAAAATAAAACAAAATAATCTTCAGTGTAAGCTGGAGACAGTGTAAGTGTAAGTGATAGGACACTTACCAAAGAAGCACAAAGGCTCAGTCCTCAGTACTGTCGAACACCAAGAGCTCCCCAGATGATGGCGCTGTTTACTAGGTCTTCTGCCTTTACAACACTTTGCCAATGCTGTGTCACCTAGGAAGTTTTGGTCCTGTGACAACTGACTGGTCATTTCCTCATGATCTGGAAGTGGTCGATTTTTATGACTATCATATGGGTATGGGAAAAGACACAGGTCTGTCCTGAAGAATGAAACAGATTTTCAAATCCAAACGGTGACATCACTTTGACCAATCCTATTTTTCACACCCTTCCTGGTTTTATTTTGTGTAACCTGTTTGTGTCAAAATATGTGGTTCTTTTCAGTGTCTAAATATGGCCAGGTTTCTAGCTGTCCACATTTGGTGGTCCCTTTTCTTGAGAACATTGGTACCAGATGGGTTCAGCTGCAGTGTGGTGATCTGTTCTAACCCTGCTCAGTGTCAAGCACTCATTCAACTGTAAACCAGCACCAGAAAGTCAGGGTTTGGTACCTCCTCAGCCCGGTCCACATTGTATCATCTAGCATGAGAGTTACCCCACCTTTGCCTGCATTGGAGCTTTCCACAGCACCATAGTTGCAATGACAGTGAGCATCATGCATACTTTGTGAACTCAGGAAGTTACTACCAGTGAAATCCTAAAACAAAGGCTGAACATAACAACCACTCAGAGAATAACAGATATTTTCAAAAGCCACTTCATGCCTGAACATGCCTTTGAGGGTGGTGGCATGCTACTGTCTGTCCCTCTCAGCCTCTGTGGTCGCTGGGCACTGCCTTTGTTTTCTGTATGCACACATCTTTAAGACTTGGGTCGATAGACCAATAAGGGATGCTTGAGGACTGGGATGGCTACCTTCAAGTACCCATTCCAATAAGAACAACTCTCCATACTCTGAACAGCCTCTGCCTCTGTCTCCTCAGCCTGCCTCTTTCCCCAGGATGTTCATTATGATAAAGGGTATTGAGGAGGTTCTTCTCCAGCACTTCATTCAGATGAAGCAGGACATCGCAGATGCCATCAACAAGCCTTTCCCCTTCTTTGAAGCCTTCCAAGACCACTACTTCATCACTGAAGAAATGTACAAGGCAGTCCAATCCCCACTAAGTATGCTCCACTATTGAGATCTAGGCCTATAACCCACCAGAGTTTCTCTGTATAGCCTTAGCTGTCCTAGATCTCACTATGTAGACCAGGCTGGCCTCAATAGAAAACATTCAAGATCTGACTCTTTGTCTCCTAGGATTAAAGACAAGTGTCATCAAGCCTGGCTTTTTTTTTAAAATTACAATCATATATTTGTTTGGGGGTGGAGGTGGGCACATGCATGGTGTGGGGTTTGAAGGACAACTTGTAGACTCTGTTCTTTCCTTCCACAATATGGATCCTGGGGATCAGACTCCTGTCCTCAGGCTCGAAGGCCAACACCTTCACCCACTTAGCCAGCCTCACCAGCCCAAAGTAGCTTTCTTATAATATAGAAAACCACAAATATAGAATTCTCAGCTCAATAAAGAACTATTCAAACTAATTCATCCTTGCTTCACTCATTGAAGAATTCTCTGGACGCCTGTCAAGATATGGTCCCTGTATCCAGAGTCATGCTCAATGTTCTCACCAGTCTGGAGCAGACTTTCCACCCATCACTGCTACTTATTGTTCAGCCTAAGCGAACACCCCAGCCTGGGGGCAATTTGCAGAAGCTTCAAAAATGGCAAGGTGATTTCTCCGATATCTTTTTCATGTGCAGTGTTACGGTACTAAAAGCCTGGGTTTGTTTCCAGTGTGGAATATGCATCCCAATGTCTGTTCTTCCTGTGAAAAGGTAAACCACACTCACTCACAAAAGCAGCTTGAGGGGGATAGCCTTTGCTGCCTGGATCTCGGTTGTCCCAAGGGGAATTTTTATAGGACACAGATGTTTTTGTAGCAGTTACTCAGTGAATTTTCACTCAGGTATAACTTTGTTTGTGACAGGGTCTCATGATGTAGTCCTTCCGCCTCGGCCTACTTTCCAAGTGCTGGTGTTACTGGTGTGAGCCCGCCACACCATCTCCAGGGAGCCCATCTCCAGGGAGCACCTGAAATGACAGAAATGCCAAAAGTCAGATGTGGAAGAAAAACAGGGAGCTCTAGAGATGGAGAACGAGGAAACGGGTTCAATGTGCATCTCTCTGAGACGGCGTCGTTGTGCCGCACAATTTTTATGATCATCTCATGTGTCCTTAAAACAACCTGTGACATCATTGTTAACTGTTCTAGACCGACAAGGAAAGTTGGGCAGGAGCTCCCACAGTCATTTGTTTTAGAAGTAGGACTGGGAACGCCTATATGGATTTCCCAATACAGAGGCCAAGATAGTGACCACTATGGCAACAAAGCCAGCAGGAAAGCAGCTTGTAAGGCTGGAGGAGAGAGAGAGAGAGAAAGAGAGAGAGAGAGAGAGCTTGCAAAGATGAGGGTGACAGACACAGACAGGGAAAGAGAGGGTAGAAGAAAGAACGGAGCGTGAGGGGTGATGGAACTGGAAGAACTGGGACTTTCGTCAGAGCCTTATCTCTGGCGCACAATGCCCGAGATAATTTAGCTCACAATGAGAAAAGGGGTTTGGGAGGGTTCTGATCTGACATAGTTGAAGCCTGTAGCAAGGCAGTATGTCACAGCAGGAGTGTGTGACAAAGTAAAACTGCTCACTGTGTGTTCTGATAATGAAGAGAGACTTGGATTCCATAATCCCCTTCAAGGGATGCTCCAGCGCCCACACAGGGCCACTCAGTTCACCTCTTCAAGTATCACCCTTCCCCTGTAGTGCGGTGGTTCTCAGCCTGACTTGCTAACGCTGCCATCCTTCAATACAGCTCCTTATGTTGTGGAGACCCCCAGCCATAAAGTTATTTTCATTACTCCTTCATAACTGTAATTTTGCTACTGTTACGAACCATAATGTAAATATCTGAGGAACAGGATAGCTCTGTGAAAAGGTCGTTCGAGCCCCAAAGGGGTTGAGACCCACGTCTGTAGTGTCACCCTGGGATCCAGACCCCTAACACCTAAGTTTTGAGGGGACATTCGACATCCAAACTATAGCAGCTGGATAAAAAAAAGGAACAGAAAGAGGGGCAGAAAACAGGTCTGGCAAGTTGAGGTGGGAGTGAGAGGACCACCAGGCACTAAAACCATGGGACACTGGAGAGAACAAACCCAGCTGAGTCCAAACACAGTCACACTGCATTGTGACACTGTCGTCGCTGGGTCACTATGGATGACCCTTCACCATCTAAAGGCTCCTTCCCAAAGGAGAGGTGATTCCTTAAGCTAAGGGAACAGTGGAGGGTAGGCTTCCGCTCGAAACCAGGGCAGCTGCCCAGGCATCTGGCCCCTGCAAGGCCAGGAGAACACGAGCTTCCAGTACACGCTGAGCTCCTCCGAGACCTGACCGGGCTCATCCTGGCCTGTGCAGCTCTGTGGTTTTGTTCTGAACCTTGTTTGTGTCCATGACTTTTCCCGTTTGTGAGTCAAGGCATCTTTATTTCTGAAATAAATGATGAAGAAGAGTCTTAACAGAAACCAACCCCAATCTATTAAAGGGAACGGTGTGTGCGAAGCCAAGGGCCTGGTGTTGGGATTGAAAGGAAGGTCATAGGTTAGTCCCACTGAAGTGGCCAGGTCGTAGGGTACAATAGGACCTGCAGGAATGGGGAGAAACCAGAAGATCAAGATCTCAATACACTCTGCTAAGAAGACTTTGTTTCATTTACTACTCCAGGGAGATGTATTTATCTATTTAAATATGGACATTTGTTAAAATTGCACAATTAAAATTGTATGTTAAAATTTCACACAATTGACTAAGTTGTATAAAAATAAAATCATAGGAAATTACATCCCTGGGTACAAAATATCCAATTTTATGTGTCAAAACCCAGTTTTGCTTAACTTTCTTCTATTTATTTATTTACTTTTGAGGTCTTTTTCAAAACCTTTCCATACATTTGGTCACATCCTATCCCCTCCTTCAACTCCTCTCAGCTCCTCCCACTCTACCCACCCCACTTCATAGCCTTTCTCTCTCTCTCTTAGAAAACTCAAGCCCAGTATAGGCTTTTATGCCCATGCCCAGCACTTGGCAAGCAGAAGCAGGTGGATCTCTGCGGTTTTGAAACCAGCTTAGTCTACTGAGTGAGTTCCAGGGTAGCCAGGGCTGTTACAGAGAGGAGACCCTATGTTAGAAAAAAAACAAACAAATAACGCCCCCCCCAAAAAAAAACCTCAAACCCAAATCAGAACAAACAGACAAAAAGCATATATAGGCACAAATAAAACTAAAAAAAAAAGAAAAAGAAAAAATGGAGTCCATCTTGTACTAGCCAACGACTCCTCAGCATGGGGGCCTGACCTGGAGTGTTATTGATTATCTGTAAGGAGCCATCCAGATATCGCCATTACAAGATGGCACTAGCGGTCCTGCAGCTTGGAGGTAAACAAAGTCCTTCTTTGGTATTGCCGCGTGGGGCTGAGCGCCCTTTGCTTGTACATGCGCAATTGAGCCTTGCCCCTAGCCAATCCTGAGGCTTCGGGCATCAGCAGACTGGTATTCACCAATCAGGACAGTACCCGAGTCCCTTCAACCTATATAAGCAGATGCCGCTTGGCCTTCACGTGCTCTCTCTCTCGCTTCCCGCTCTACCTTTAACCAAGAGGCTCCAATAAAGTGTGATTTGAGAAGAATCCTCGACTTCGTGGTCGTTCTTCCTTGCTGGTCAAGGGGTTCGCCACAATTATCCAGTGTCATTCCATTGAAGAATACTGATTTTCCCTTTTCCATCAAGTATTAATTGCAAATACATTCTTTGTTAGGAGTGGAACTTTGTGCCATTCTCAGTGCTCAGATATTTGTCTGGTTTGAACTCGGTCTTGGGCATGTTGACTCATTCTCTGTGAGTTCAGCATGCACCAGTCCCTCTGTGTGCAAAAGAAGCTGTTTCCATGGAGTCATCTGCCACCTCTGATCATTGCACCTCCTTTTTAGCATAGATCCCTGAGCTTTGAGGGGAGGACGTGACAGATATCCCATTTAGGACTGAGTACTCCAAAGTTGAGGAAATGCGGCCATGAGATCCAGGTGAAAGGCATTTTCTTATTTAGTGATCTACTGGGGAGGGTCCAGCCCATGGTGGGTGGTGCCATCCCTGGGCTGGTGGTCCTAGATTCTATAAGAAAGCAGGTTGAGCAAGCCATGGGAAGCAAGCCAGTAAGCAGCTTCCCTCCATGGCTTCTGCATCAGCTCCTGCCTCTGGGATCCTGCCCCATATGGGTCCTGTCCTGACTTCCTTCAGTGGTGAACAGCAATGCTGAGGTGTAAGCCAAACAAACCCTTTCCTCTCCAACTTGTTTTTTGGTCATGGTATTTTGTTGCAGCAATAGAAACCCTAACTAAGACATCTCCCACTCTCTGAATGTTGTCCAGCGTGGATCTCTGTGTGAATTCCCATCTTCCACAAGAAGAAGCTTCTCTGATGAGGGTTAATTAGTGCAGTGATCTATGGGTGTATTAGGGTTCTCTAGGGGGACAGAAATATTAGAATGAATCTATTTATAGAAAGAGGATTTATTAAAATGGTTTACAGGTTGTAGTTCAGCTAGTCCAACAATGGCTGTCCACCGATGGAATGTTCAATAATACAGTAGTTGTTCAATCAAGGAGGATGGGTGTCTTGCCTGGTCTTCAGTATACTCTTAAATCCCAAAGAAGTAAGCTCTAATGCCAGCTCTTGCCAGCAAGAACAAGCATGCAAAGAGAACCAGCCTTTTTCTTCCATGTCCTTTGTATAAACTGCCAGAAGAAGGTGTGTCCCAGATTAGAGGTGGGGCTTACCACCTAAAAAGATCTAGATTTAAGATGGGGCTTCCTACTTCAAATGATTTAATAAAAATACCTCGCATGTGTATCCAGCCCCTTGTGTTTTAGGTAATTCCAGATGTAGTCAAGTTCATGGCCAAAAATATCCATCACAATTAGCATAGCAAAACATTATTAGTAGTGATTGTGTTGTTATGCTCATTTAGAAAATTAATGCAGTAGGTTTAACTTGAGATTCATGACCTATCTAGTCTTAGATATTTGGATATATTAACAGTGTTGAATGTGGGTTCATCTCATAAAACTGCCCTTACATCCAATTGAAAGGTAGTTGGTCACCCTTATAACATTTGTGCCACTATTCCACTAGTGAGTACAGCAGGTTGCAGTATTATAGCTCACGGCATTCCTAGCTGGGTGAGACTGATGATGACTTTTCACCTCTGGTAATGTGCATAGAACCTTCTCCAGCACTAAGAATGCTAGTCCGTGGTAGTGAAACTTCTAGTTGAACACTAGCATGATTTCTTCATGCAGGATGGCATAAGTGTGTGGTGCATTGAGCAATAGGGTCTTATTAGCAGATTATGGAGAGTAACCAATAGCACTGGCAATGATCTGTAATGTTTGGGGCAGAGGAACCTCTGGTACTTCTTTGGCCAATGACTCAAAAAGATGTGACACATTCCTGAAACTAGGAGTTTTTATTTGGTAGCATATGATATCTTCTCAGGGCATTATCTCCCCTGCTATATGATAATTTTGTTTAAATTCCATTTAAATTTGTATACATTTGAGGGAGCTTCTACAGTAGCAGGTTTCTATATGGTCAACCCAATTTTTGGTGATATAGCAATGACTAAATAGCACTGATTATCCAAATGAAATAAAAGCCAAAAGCTGCCACAGAATGGACATGGGTGGTGATGAACCCATTCTGTGCAACTGGGGAAAATCAGTAACTCTGCCTCCTGTGCTGTGGGAAAAGATGCACTAGGCAATCCCATCTGCCAGATAACTTCCAGGATCATGATATGTGCTCCTTTGCTAATTCCAGTTGTTATTGCCAATGAAGGGAAAAAGAGAAGTGTGCAGACCCTTCTCCTCCCCAACCATCCCCACCAAGCCATCTGTCCTCTGCACCAAGAGTCAGTGAACCCCGAGCAGCGTCACAGCAAATCACTGAGATTCTGGATGAGCATCCCAGTCCTTCTCACCCAGCTGTGCCTACCCCTGGCTTCATTCAGGAAGGAAAGATTACTCCAGGCAAGAAACATTTGGGGGGAGTGTGGGCATAGTTTTCAAGGCTACTTCCTGATGATTTGGGGTGCTGATAATCTTATGGGGACCTAAAGAAAACTTAGAATTATGATCAAGTCCTGACTGGAGTATCCTTTGAGACTTGATTATCTCAGGCAGCAGTCTTGAATCTGTTCTGGATGTAGAACTCAGACATCTGGGCCATCCACTCCTATCAGAGATTTCTCAGGGGTTCTTTTTGTGATCAAACCTGATTTTATTTAACCCAGAATGAATCCACAACCTCTCATTTCCTGTGGCAACAAAAGCAAAATCTCTTCTCCAAAGTAACATACATTTTGACTTCAATTTTGAAGTCAAAGTATTTTCAAAATACCTATCTTGGATTAATTAGCAGCATTTATAAGCAAATATCTATTAGCAGCTGTTGCTCCTTCCTCAGCATTCAGACAATTCAAAGAGAGCATAATAACATACAGTATCAAGACTCTGTGTGTTTTCCATCTTTATGTGGCTTCATTTAAACTCTTATTTCTTTTATTTTTATTTTGAAATTTTGGTTTTTTGAGACAGGGTCTCTCTGTGTATATTTGTCCTTGAACTCACAGAAATCCACACACCTCTGCCTTCCAAGTGCTGGGATTAAAGATGTGTGCCAAGAAACCTTGAACTCACAGAGATCCACCTGCCTCTGCCTCCCAAGTGCTAGGATTAAAGGTGTTCCCACCACACAACTACTCTTTTTTTCTTTTTCCTTTTAAAGACTTTATCCTTCTTTTTTTCTTTCAAAAGTCTACATATATTTTTAAACACACTGTAAATTGTTTAAAGGCTTTTTTTTGCCTGAAACTATCTTTACTGTATCTCTTTTTCTGTCATGTGAGTCTTTAATTTGCTAAGTGATATGTCTATGATTAAAGCCTTGGCTTTGGCTGGATCCAGCCCATTCCTTAGCTTTCTGAGATTCTAGCCTCATTATAGTGGCACTGGCCAGAGCCATGTTTATTGTCACAACTCTATGGTGTTTCAAGGTCCATACAGCTGCCAAGAAGCATGTTGTAAGCTATTCACAAATACCATTTAAGTGTTTTGTGGCAGAGCCTCTTAAAAGGGCTGCAAAGTTTTTGCAGCCAAAGCTGAGTCAGGAAGCCTCTCTTAAATGAGACACATTTGCCTCCAGCAAACAGAGCCCACCTGAGAAAGTATTACTATCAATAAGCCATGCTTAACTCTATCCTCTTCTGTCTAGAATTATTTCCCAAGCTCTCTCAGGCTTTGTGTGGATGCAGTTGTCCACACATTGGGTACCATTTGTTGTCTGAGATTTCTGTCCTGCCCAGTTCTGGAGCCATTCAATCCCAAAGAAATACACAGAAGCCTACATTAATTATTAACTGGCAATCAGCATTTTATTAAAAATAATAGAAGTGAAAGGATAAAAGACTATTGTCCTACAGCAGTCCTTGATGCTTGTTCCTTCATGTTCAACCTCTGATCTCTCCTTTCCAGCTGATCCTTCAACAGGTTAGGGTTGAGCTTGGAGAGCTGTCTCAAGGTTAAGGCACACACATACACATGCATGCAGATACACACATATACACATACACATGTACACACACATACACACAAGCATACATACATATGCACACACAAAACACATAAATACACATGCATATACACACACAATTAATGAACAAAAATATTATTTAATTTTTCTAAATAAAAAAGATTGACAGGTTTATATTTGTGACTATAAGAGACTTTGTATTCTTTCTTCTTAGCAAATAAAAAGCAAAGGAGGCATCTGGTCAACACCCAAAAGAAAATGTCAGAAGAAAAGTCCCACAGAAGGTGAGACGAAGAGGCAAGAGGATGCTGGAGCAGGCTCCTGAGGGGCCAAAGATCTGGTGGAGAAGGAATGGAGTTTGCTCTCAACTCAATGAGAAGGCACACAGGGAGCTCTGGATAGTGCGGTGATCTGGTTTTAAATTTCACCTGACCAGTTTTGTCACTGAGAAACCAGTGAACTCTGTTCTGATGGGAGGTGGCAGTGGTCCAAGGTGAAGGATGGAGAGTGACTGGTTTCCTTTCGATGTTCATGAGGGCACCATCCTTCCAAACTAAAAGGAGAATTAACAGCTTCATTCTGTGAGATAAAATGTAAAAGCCTGGGTCCTAGCCCTGAGGGGCCATGTCTTAGAGTTGCTTGGCTGTGAAGAGACACCATGACCACAGCAACTCTTATAAAGGAAACACATTTAATTGGGTGGCTTACATTTTCAGAGGTTTAGCCCAATGTTATCATGGTGCAGGCAGACATGGTGCTGGAGAAGTAGCTGGGAGTCCTATATTTTGACCTGCAGGCAGCAGGAAGTGGTCTGAGACACTGGACATGGCTTGAGCATATATGAGACCTCAAAGCCCACCC
Source organism: Myodes glareolus (assembly GCF_982192425.1). Lineage (NCBI taxonomy): Eukaryota > Metazoa > Chordata > Mammalia > Rodentia > Cricetidae > Myodes > Myodes glareolus. The sequence continues at coordinate 27,024,342 of NC_142026.1, read as the reverse complement.
CTGCAATGACATACTTTCTCCAACAAAGCCATACCTCCTAATAATGCCACTCCCTTTAAGGAACATTTTCTTTGAAATCACTACAGTTAGCTCATGGTACAAGTGCAAGAAGAGCTCTGGAGAGGAGCCCTGTGCCAGTGGGCTGTGGCTATCCTGTGATGTCCACTTCCTAAGTCCCAGCAATGAAAAGCACTGTGCTCTCCCTCTCCTCAGTGAAACCCAATGGTCCCCCCAGCAGAGCCTCTGGGTCTCAGCCACACCCTCCAGTGGCACTCCTGGGAGCTGCCTTCATGGCAGGCACTATGCCTGTCTCTCCTGTACTTCTGTACGCTTTACCCATGAAAGGTGTCTCGCAGTCTTTGGATGTTGTCTGTTCTGCACATGAATGCTACATGGAAGGCTCTCCCTCCACTCCTGAAGAATCCCAGGGCTTTGCCATTTGACTTTGATGGTACCACCTCATGGTTCAGGAGTCTTACAAACATGAAACAAAAAGCAACACCCCAACCCTTCAATAACCCCATATTCATCTAGTTAATACTACTGAGAGCTCCCTGGGGTGAGAACATATGGAGAACATATTTGGGGGGGGGAAGCATGGTGCACATCAGAAAAAAAAAACAGTAACTTAAACTGAGGCATGGAGATCTGGAAGGGAGGGTGCAATGGGGAAAGAAATCTGTGAAAGAAGGGAAGTTCCACTGGGGACGTCCATTCCTGAGTCTCTCTTGGCCCAGGGGTGGCCTCACTTGGACAAGGAGTCCAGAAGAAGCTCAAAGTGGTGGACCAGAGGACTCAGAGGAAGAATGACTCAACCAGGAACTTGAAGATGGTGACCAGGACTCAGAAGGCAAGGACTGGACATCCTCTGATTTCTAAATAAGGTACGGTGGGACCTGCCTTACACTTTTCCTGGTGGGACCTGGAAAGGCTCAGTATGGCAGGGTCCCTTAGACCTGGCACAGCAGTGGGGGAGATTCATGAATTCAATATTAGGAGAGAGAAAGAATGAGGATAGGGGTCAGAGGGGCAAAGAGAGGCAATGTTCTACTGTGGCTGAGGAGGTTTTGGTAAAAGAACATAGCCACAGGTCATCAGGTCATAGCCACAGGTCATCTCAGCTGAGACATAAGACAAAGAGAGGGTCTTCACCCTTTAGATTTTACAACCTTAAAGATAACTAAGAACTTCCAAAGGTCTGTGTCCATGTTTATGTCTACCTATGTGCACATTATTCATAGCTAAAGCCAATAATTTTTAAAACTTTACATAAAGTGAAATAAGTTGTTTGGTCATATAAACTGTATAAAAATGTATTACTGAGCCAGGTAGTGGTGGCACTTACCTTTAATCCACACACTTGGAGAACCAAACTCAGGATCTCTAAGTTCGAGGCCAGCCTGGTCTATAGAACTAGTTTCAGGACAGAAACCCTGTCTGGAAAAACAAAAAGCAAAAACCAACAATTACAAAGTATTTCTGCAGCAAAAACAAAATTAGAAAATTGGTGTCAGTCTATGTTCCTGCAGGCCTCGGTAATCCCGGGCTGCATAACAGACAGGTGGAGTCTTAGAGTTGTTCCCGAATTCACACAGTTATGAGTGGCTGTGGCTGAGGACAGGAGGAAAATCTCGCTTCACAGAGCCATGGAGTTGAAAGCGTGGGGTCTTCTAATCGTCTGTTAGGGTATCTGTGGGCATTCATCCCTAACACTACATAAACAACCAACCAGTGGTAGTTCTTTAAAGACTGAATTTATTTTTAATTATGAGGGTGGAGGATATATGTGCATGCACAGAGGCACATGTAAAGGCCAGAGCCACCAGATGCCCTGGAACTAGAGCTACAGAGGGTTGTGATCCACACAGCATGGACGGGTGCTGGCAATAGAAATCCAGGCCTCCGTACAGGACTTAGCCTAGCTACTCCAGAGCAGTTGCTCTTAGTGCTTAGTAGACTTTGAATCCAATCTCTGGTGCCGTGGTTCTATAATGATAAAATATGATATGCCAATTGAGTGTGGCAGCCCAGGCCTTTAATCCCAGTGCTTGGTCTCCCAAACGACATGTCCCCAGGAAACCCTGTAGCTTTCCCTTGTGGCTCTTTCCGAGCTGTGGTTGCTTGTCTATGTACCTCCTGTTTACTGTGAGAGTAGCAAGGGAGATCAAGAGCAGATTGGCCTTGCTGTCTGCTCTTCTGTGCTCATGTTTAAACAATTAACAAATCAGAACACAAGGGAGTATAGGCACTAGGAATGTTTATACCTGGGTCGATGCTGCCCTCTGCTGGAAATTCTTGTACTTGGCACTCTGAGTTATTCGTCTGGAACCTTATGCAGAGGCCTGGATGAGACAAAGTACTTGCCCTTCTTGTTGTCTTTTGATCGTCATGATTGGACTCAGTTAAAAAGTAAAACACTTAAATGAACTAAAAATCCACCCAGGTGCTTCTGAAGGCTTTGTTCTTTACAATGAAAAAGCACAGAGAACAACCTCAAACGCCTCTTAATCTTTTTTAATGAAACACTTGAGGAAGCAGGAACCCAGACCCACGCTGACCACTGCTTGTCAGCTTAGCTTCTGCCCTAGGCTGCAACTTCTGAGTTGGCCTGGGTGCTTGTGCTATTAGGAGTTCTACTGAGCCATTTTGGCTTTTTAAAAAATAATATTTTTATTTACTCTTTTAAGATGTCATCATGTATAGAATGTGCTTTGATCTTGCCCATCTCCTATTCCCCCCTACAGCTTTCCCCACTTCCAGTCCCACACATCACTCTCCCATGTTCGTATACAGAGTTCAGTTAGTGCTGGGTGTGGGGCCAGTCACTGCAGCATGGGCAACCTACTGGTAGCCACCTGTACCCCATCAACTGCCAGCTGCTCCTGCCGAGGCATGCTGGATGATGATACACCCATATCCCACGGTCAGACCTCACACACTGTCAGTGCTGGGCAGACTTCTTACCTCCGAGCCTTGGCTCCATCTGGGTTATCCTTGCCTTCGCCTTACTTAGTAGGATGAAGGATGTGATTCTTGATCTTCTTGCTCTACCTGTAACTTCTGTAGCCACCCCATCTTCCATCTCTCTTCCCCACTGTTAGGTACTTTCTCTTAGACGAACTTCTTTGGCCACAAAAATAATCCCAATCAGACCAAATTAAAGATGCCCATGTTTAATGGAGTGTTCCCGGGAGGTCCCCGGAAAGCATGGACAGGGGTGAGATGGTAGGGGATAGGCCCTCTCCCCACCAGTGGGACCTCCAAATGTTAAGTATTTTCTCTTAGATGAACCTCTCTGCTGACTCAAATAATCCCAATCAGACCAAATCAAACCAAATTAAAAGAAACCCTGGTTTAATTGAGTGCTCCCGGGTGACCCCAGGAAAGCATGGAGAGAAGGAGAGAGGGAAGGGGAGACCATACAAAACCCCGAGATCATGTGTTCATTCTCGGGGGGGGGGCAGTTTAAATAACCTGTGGGAGTGGTCTCAACCTTCCCTGGGGAGGGGCACCATTTGACAGGCTTTCTCAGAGGTGGAGCTTGAACTGAGGCAACTCCCAGGGGAGGGATCTTATGCCAGGAGCTGGGGTGAAGCCCCCAGGCAAACAATCCAGACGTTTTATACAAAGGGGTATTAGGGAGCTGAGGTGATGCTACCTTTCAAACACTCACCTTGGACCACAGGTCAGAGAGTATGCAGATCTTCTCTGGGTATGCCATCTTCTTAGGTGTAACCATTACCTTGGGTTTCTCCCTGTGTTCTGGAAGCATTCAGAAGTTGGTCTTGGGGTCACTAAGTGTTTTTTTCCCCTTCCACTGCTCCCCTTCCCTGTCAGGCTTCCTCCATAGAAGTTCTTTACTTCAGGAAATTGTTTTTATCTTTAATTGCTCCAGGCTCCTGGTTGTTAGCTCACACTAATGAGGGTCTTAACCAGCTGCTGCAGCTCCTTTCGAATGGGGCTGGCAGATGCTGAAGAGCCTCAGAAAGGCCGTCCCTCAGGTTTCATCATTAAAGGCCTTTTGCTGAAATGGGCAAATGTGGCTAAGCCAAACTCAGCACCACTGAGAATTCACCAGGAAACTTCCCTTAGGGGTAGGGTACATGACTTTAGACGTCCTCGGGACTAAAGGTCCATCACATTTGAGGGACAAGGGGTACCTGCCACAGGAGAGAGAGAGAGAGAGAGAGAGAGAGAGAGAGAGAGAGAGAGAGAGAGAGAGAGAGGCTTATGCTTATGGCCTGACCCTGCATGTTAGCTTGCTCCTTGCAGCACCCTAAACCCCCACACTGCCCCTTCATCTGTTGCAAGCATGTTCAGGACATCTGTCTTCTTTAGAGCTATACTTACCACAGGGAATTAGCAAAGCTATTTCCATGGAGACAAAACCTTGAAAGATCCCCACACTGGGACAATATGGAGCATCCCTCCCCCAGGGTTTGTAATAGTAATTCTGGGTTACCTGTAGCTCTTCTTCTCACTAACATTAGGATCTGAGAGATGCAAATCCCCCACTCAAACTGGATAACAAACACCACTGCAATTCAGTGGGCTTTCTAGGAAACTGCGAAGCAAGATTCTGCCTCTGCCCAGGTCTGCCTCTGGCTCAGGATTCTCATCTGCTCTACCGTGTTTGAGAGGAGCCTGGAGACAGATGGGGGATGGGACAGGTCACTCCACACCCTTACCCACTTGCCAGCCAGGCTCCTCCTAAACTAAACATCCTTTGGTGCTCTTTGGGATAACCTGTTCCCTAGTCCCAGGAGCCCCTCCTCTCACAGTGTGACTCTCCTGGTCTCCATGTTTCTGAAATAATTAATGATAATTAGCATCTTCACATCAGCACTCTTCTTTCCGTTTTCCAATAATGAGAAAAGGAAGCAGACAATTTTCTTTTACTCTTTCAGTACGTGTTAGAGGCGAGAGAGAGTTGGGCCCAATGTTGTTACCTTACTGTTAGCCTCTCACTCAACATGAACAGTTACGGCAACTTTCCCTGTCCCCAGGAGAAAGCCCTGCTTGAATTCTTCTCCCAGCAAGGCTGGGTAGGAAAGCAAGCACAACTGTCAGCAGCTACTTTAAATTCAACTGTTCTTTTGAACCTGAGAACCCTGTTCTGAGATTCTGAGCTGCCACATCTCTCCAGGTGCAATTTGCAGATTCGTCTAGAATCATCCAGAATTTTTTGTTCTTTGTTTCATTTTGCTTTTTTTTTTTTCAGTGTGCAAAGGAGGAGACCGGAACCCTATAAAGTATAAAGTGATAGCAGGTAATGACAGTGGACATTGTCTTTCAGTGCTGGCCTCCTCACTTACCCAGGTCTGTTTGTTTTCTAGCTTCCAGGAATGTCCAAGGATGACACTTTAGATTTTCTCTCTCCTACACTTGCTGTGACCTGTGGGAAGGCCAAAGGAATTTTGTTCAAGTAGAAAATGAAGCAAGGCAAGGGCCCCGCTGTGCTGATCCTCTGGTCCCTGGAGGGGCTACATGGGAAGAGAGTGCCCTGTGCCCAGCTCATTAGGAGGCAAAAAAAAAAAGCCTCCCTGAAAGGCATTTCCAGACTTTTCCATAGGTGTACCTAGAAACCACATGAGTTATCTCTGCACCCTTTGATTATGCCCTGCCCCTTCAATATCTTGGAGGGTTTATGGATTCCTGAATCTGAAAGAGGAACCCAGATTTCCCCACCTCTGTTTCTACCCCTGAAACATCCCCTCTTGACCTGGGAAGGAGGAGAGCCATAATGGGGCGGCTCAGAGGCTTGTGGTAAATTCACAGAGGAGCCCGGTCGGTCCTGTAACGACGTGTCTTTTTCTTACAGGCTCCTCAGGAAAATGCATTCAGAATAAGGCAGGGGATTGGCTCACTCCAAAGGAATTTTTAATGGAAGGGAAAATGTCCAAGTCAAAAGACTGGAAGAGGGTTGTACAGTGCAAACAGAAGACACTGAGGTTCCTGGAGCAGGTATGTTAATGGCCAAGGGTGGTGGATTTGAGTCCTGGAAGGAGTGGAAAGCCAGTAGCAAAAATGTGGACTAGGCAGCATGGCTTACAAAGATCTGGGTGTTCAAACAGAAAACGTTGTTAAATGACAAAGTCAGAGATGCAGGTGCCCGTGAAGACTGAGAATTTTAAGGCAGGCCAAGTATTTTGTGATCAGAGGTTTAAGAATCTTAGCCTAGGCAAATGGATAGATCTAGAAAGCATTGTATTGAGTGAGGTAATCCAGACCCAGAAAGACAAATAAAATATCCACTCATTCATAAGTGGTTTTTAGACATAAAACAAAGAAAAACCAGACTGCAATTCACAACACCAGAGAACCTAAACAACAATGAAGACCTAATCTACATGGGAAGTCGAAAAAGACAGGATATCCTGAGTAAATTGGGAGCATGGGACCATGGGAGAGGGTGGAAGAGGAGGGGGAGGAAGGGAGAGGAGCAGAGAAAAATTTTTAGCTCAATGAAAACAATTTAATAAAAAGAAAAAAAAATGTGAGGTAGCAAAAGTTAAAAAACTCAGCCTAGTGGGTTTGGGTAGGAAGTTAGGTTGAAACCAGGGCCAGCCAAAGAAACCCACCCTGCCCTGAACCCAGAGCCCGTCAAAGAAACACAGTTTTGGCCTTTTATCTTACATTAACTGCAGGCAAAGAATTCCGTGTCCCCAGTCTAGTAAGCCTTTACAGAAGGCACAGTTCGTGCACCCCTTTGAGACATTTTCAGCCACCTCAGCTGTGGCGGTGCCCCCACCACACGTACCTCTGGGCACTCTCTTTCTAACCTGTAACACCTGCAGACAGCAAGAGTTGCTGCCATTCCTGGACAGAGCCTCCCAATAATACTCAGACTGTTATCACAGATGGGGGCGCTAGTGAGAACAACCGGTAAAGGCACCTTCTGTGCGAGCCTTGCAACCTGGGTTCAATCCCCAGCACCCACATAAGTGCGGAAGGAGAGAACGGAACGCACAACGTTGTCCTCTGACCTGCAGGTGTGCACTGTGGCACATGTTCACACCACAATAAAGCTTTTTGTTCTAAATAAACTTCAGACATTACAGGGATGGATGTGCCAGGATTTTACCTGAAGGAGAAGAATGGAAAGAGAGATTGGGGAGAGGAGTGAGACAGGAGAGCTTGGGTCTTGGGTTTAAGTAAAGGGGAAAATTATTTTATCACTAAGGGGAATTTAAAAGAGGAAGCAGTTGGGCCCTAACCCTTAGGAGAAGAAGCTCATTTCTGTCCTCACCCTCTGGGTTGCATACCTAGTCTGAGAACTAGGTGCAGGTATTTTCTAAAAGGAGGGAGCATCAGTACCCACAAAAGGCGGCTTTCTTGATAGTCGCTCTCGTCAACCTCTTCTCATTCAGAACGGACTTCTCTGAACCTCCAACAGGAACCTCAAGAAGAGGGTGACTAGCAGATGAACTCCCGACACATGCTCAGCTGCTGCGTCACAGACCGAATTGTCTGACCTTTGCCTCCAAGCTCCCTAGTGTGCCTGCTCTGAAGTCCTTCCTGTTTGGGCAAGGCAACCCATCACAGCTGGTCCAGCACTGGGGTGCTGGCTCACAATGCTCTTGTTCACTGTTGATTTGCAATAAAAAAAAAAAAGTACATGCATCTTGGAAATTATAGACAAAGTTGCTGGTGTCTGTGTGCCTGAGAAAATGATGTTGATATTAGGATGAGTACAAACTAAAGGTGCCAGAAAGAGAAGGCTTTAATGCAAGGAACAAATATGCTCAATGCTACACACTTATTGCTTGTACCAGCCGTGTCAAGTGCGGTGCTCCAAATGAGCTTTGTCTGCAGTGCCTCCCTCCCATTTCAGGGCAAATGGTAATTACCGGTCAGCTGCACCAACTGTCTCCAGGTTAGAGTTCTCCACCTTGGGGTCATCTGAGATCTCCTTTCAGATGAGAACTTCCAGAGCCAATGTTGTGTCTCCTTCTTGCCCAGGAGACTGGCCTGACCCTTGGCTAATTTCATTCGAAGTTTAAAGCAAAGGTCCCCTTTAGAAACCATCCTTCTCCGTGCTGATTGAAAGGCACTGGGATTGAGGATGCTTATTGTGGGGGCTGGAGAGATGGCTCAGAGGTAAAGAGCACTGGCTGCTCTTCCAGAGGTCCTGAGTTCAATTCCCAGCAACCACATGGTGGCTCACAACCATCTGTAATAAGATCTGGTGTCCTCTTCTGTACTGCAGGATATATGCAGGAAGAACCCTGCATACATTATACATAAAAATCTTTTTTTAAAAAAAAAAGATTCTTAGTGTGAGGTTGCTACCAAATTCCACTGATACTATAAACTATATTGTTACAGGTACCGGGTAAACTTTTAAAACACATACATATAGAATTCTGTAGACATTGCTGTTGTCTTATTGTTCCCTACCAAGACCTATGCTGAGATTGAATCTCTATCATGAGTTAGTAAGAGAAATGCTTAATCCGTTTATGACTATGTTGAGAACAACCTGTGGGTTACGAGCAATTTAAAGGTCAAATGACCCTTTCTTAAGGGTTACCTAAAACCCTCAGAAACATCAGATATTTACATTCATAACAGTATCAAAATTACAGTTATGAAGTAGCAATAAAATTAATTTTATGGTTGGGAGTCACCAAAACATGGGAAACTGCATTGCAGGGTCACAGCACTAGGAAGGCTGAGAATTACTGACTTACAGTAATTGGAGGTAACTAAGGATGAGGTCGTGAAGGTGGGAGTCCTCATCTGTTAGGACTGTGCCTGCATAAGAAGAAGAGAGGCCAAGTTGGTACCCCATCCATCAGTCCCACACTTAGGAAGCTGCAGGAGCTGACTTAGACCCTCATTAGTAAGTGTAAACAAACAACTAGACACCTGCAAAGAATCAATTAAAAGAACAAAGTGATTTCCTGATGTGGTGATCATCTGTGGAGGAAATGAAGAGAGTCTGATAAGGAAGAGGAGAGAGCGAACGGGGAAAATCTAATTAGTGACGCAAAGACCATCTCCTGGATACTTTCAGAACACAAGGTAATGGTTACATCTGAGAAGCTGCCATGCCCAGGAAGATGTGGGCACTGAGTGACCTGTGGACCAAGGGTCTGGGTGGGAATGAAAAGTGGAGGTGGTGTTGCCGAAGAAGTCACGGGCATATCAAGAAGAGCAGGAACTGTCTCACACCCAAGAAAAGCGCAAGCATGGCCCATGTAATCGATGGGGCTGAGGCTGAGACCCAGGGACAGTGAGCAGCAGTGACTGTGTGTGCGGGAGCGGGCTCTGGCCTACACATGTGCCCGAGTTCTCTGTGTCATCCAACATGCCTGAGCGGTGGGTGACCACTGCGGGAAGGAGAGTCATTTTTCTTTGGCGTGTGGCCACCAGTAGGTTGTCCTTGTTCAAGTAGATGGTTCCACAGCCACAAACTCATGGGCAGCACTAACTGGGCTCAGGAAAATGTGTGCTTTAAAAAGTAAAAGACCAGGATATGGATTGAGAGAGTGATGTGTTGGGGGAGGTCTGGGTTGGCTCCTAAAAGCTACCTAGGGAATGGGAGAGCTCACATCTTCAGCAACTCCATGATCCTACACTGCCCTCTGCCTTCCCAGGTTGCTGCATGTATGGGTGTATGCAAGCATGCACACAAGCACACACGCACACATGCACAGAATGGAAATTGAAGGCAATAAGGTAACCCCCCACCCCAGGGTGAAGACTGGCACAACCCTCTAAAGACCCCTAATGAGCCTGAACTAGGATCTTTGAGAAGACTTCACTGGGAGTTCTGTTTCACCCTGTCTAATATTTCCCAAATGTATTTGATCCCCAAGAGCCCCCACTCATGGCACCAATGAGGACTCTGAGGTTTTAGATTTGGACCAAGGCTAGCCCACACAAGAGAGAACTCCTCTGTACTTCCTGTGGAGGCACCAATAGTCATTTTCCAGTCAAACACAATCAGAGCAGCAGGCTTGATCCAGACTGTCCGAGGGATTGGGGACAGACGAGGGAGGAGGGGAACAAGGCAAGTTAATGCAGGGTGTGTGTGTGTGTGTGTGTGTGTGTGTGTGTGTGTGTGTGTGTGTATCACACACTCGTGTGCACCAGGCTAAAAAAAAAAGCCACCCTGATGCCTCAGTACACACTAACACCATGCTAATGGGAAGGGGACTGTTTAATGAAAATGTCATAGTGTAATTTCTGAAACCCCTCCAAAATATCTAGTGCACAATTCCTGGACATCCTAGGAATATGGCAGTAAGGACTTCCTTTAGCCCTTTACAAAACTGTAGCAGGAAATACCATTACCCCAAAGCCAAAATAAATAGCCATTAAAGCAGGAAAAGTTGTTACACCAGACAGATGTAAGTAAAGTTGAAATGCTTATTCTAACCACACATACCCAAGCTTACAGTAAAAATGATTGAAATTGGTAATTTATATCCAAATGATCTATTTAAAAGCTTATTAAAATTATGTAATTTTGCACAGTTTTATAGATATGTAAAATGCATTCTTCTAGAGTGATCACTTGAAGAATTTTACTAAATATAATCATCACTGCCACAGTGAAATTACAGGCCATTTCCTATGCACCTAAAGATTTCCCTATTCTTCACAGAAAGCACTCTTGTTTACCCTACATTATGGCTGTACTGAGCACAGAACAGGGAAGACAGGAGTCAAAATCCCCAGCTGTGGGTCTCTGCATCAGAACACAGTGTGACAAAGCATGACTTGCCTGAAAGGGGACAGGAACATCTCTGGAGTTTCACTCTCACTGTGGTTCCGCCGAGGAGCATCATAGCTGGCCGCCTGGGAATGCCAGGATCCACAGAGGATCTGGCTTGGCTGCTGCTGCCCAGAGGCAAAGAGGAAGGACACTGGGGCAGGCTGAATAGTGTCTATGTCTGGTTTGTGTATGCCACCATGGCCCACAAAGGCCATGAGTGGAGGATAGTGGTGCCAAGAGAGGCAGCCCTCCTTCTAGCAAAATCTTCAGGAAGGAAATGTGGGTGAGTGAAGAAAAGGAGAAGGAAGAGGAGGGAAATGGGGGAGATGTCTTATATGTATGCAGCACCATGCAGTGTCAGTGTCAGTCACTGGAGATGTCCTCATGTCCTCACTGACACCCCCTGGGTCTGTCTAGATCACATGAGATTTTCTTCTTGGAGAGAAAGAGTTCAGAAGGGTCCAAAGAGATAGAAGTCCATGCTCTCTGTATTTGTGCTTAGCCTGGTGCACCTGTAATGAACAGAAGAGCTGCGATTTGCAGTACATGCTCCACAAAACACTGCCTACTCCTGCTTCCTGGTCCTCACCAGTTGCTCCATCTGAGCCTTGAACTGTGCACATGCACTGGATCTCACTTGCCCTGTCCTTCACTCAATGCTCTGTCTGTGTTTCCCGCCCTTCTGACTCTACTTCCTTTATTTGCTTTGCTCCTGCTTCTCTACCTTTTAACTTCATGCTATTTGTCTAGTTTACAGGATGAGGGTTAACTGTATTACAGAAGTGGTATATATTAAGTGTAACATCCTCATCACTCATCCATTGTCTTTGACTGTTCAAATACAAAAAATTTGAAATAACCCTATGTACCTTATCAGATCACCATAGTTTAAAAATGGAAATCAACAGCAATACTAATTCCAGAAAACCCACAAACACATGGAAATTAAACAGTGCTCACCTGAATCATCAATGGGTCAAGGAAGAAATAAAGGGAGAAATTAAAGACTTCTTAAAATTCAATGAAAATGACCACACAACATACCCAAATTTATGGGACACAATGAAAGCGGTGGTAAGAGGAAAGTTCATCACACTAAATGCTTACATAAAAAAACCTGGGAAAATCCCACACTAGTGAATTAACAGAACATTTGAAAACTTTAGAACAAAAAGAAGCAAACTTACCTAAGAGAACTAGACAGCAGGAAATAATCAAATTGAGAGCTGATATCAACAAATAGAAACAAAGAAAACAATACAAAAAAAATCAATGACACAAAGAATTGGTTCTTCAAGAAAATAAAAAAAATAGACAAACCTTTATGCAAACTAAACAAAAGGCAGAGAGAGAATATCCAAATTAACAAAATCAGAAATGAAAAGGGGGACATAATAAGAGACATGGAGGAAATACAGAGAATCATCAGGTCATATTTAGAAAACCTGTACTCCACAAAATTAGAAAGCTTAAAGGAAATAGATAACTTCCTGAATAAATATAACTTACCTAAGTTAAATCAAGACCAGATAAGCAAATTGAACAGACCATATCTGCTGAAGAAATAGAAACAGTCATCAAAAGTCTCCCAAACAAACAAAAAACCAAGACCAGATGGAATCACCTCAGAATTTGACAAGACTTTCAAAGAAGGAATAATACCAATACTCTTCAAATTATTCCACACAATAGAAACAGAAGGAACATTGCCAAACTCTTTTTTGAGGCTATAATCACCCTGATACCCAAATCACAGAAAGACGTTACTAAGAAAGAGAATTACAGAACAATTTCATTCCTGAACGTTGATGCAAAAATACTAAATAAAATAGTAGCAAACTGAATCCAAGAACACATCAAAACCATTATTCACCATGATCAAGTTAGCTTCATCGTAGAGATGCAGAGATGGTTCAACAATGAAAATCTGTCAACGTAATCCACCATATAAGCAAACTGAAACATAAAAACACATGATCATCTCATTAGATGCTGAAAAGCTTTTGACAAAATACAACATGCCTTCATGATAAAGGTCTTAGAGCAGGGATACAAGGAACACACCTAAACATAATAAAGGCAATATACAGCAAGCCAATAGCCAACATCAAATGAAATGGAGAAAAGCTCCCAGCGATTCCACTGGAATCAGGAACAAGACATGGTTGTCCACTCTCTCCATATCTATTCAATAAAGTTCTTGAGAACAATTAGGCACCAAAAGGAGATCAAGCGGAAACTAATGGGAAAAGAAGAAGTCAAACTCTCACTTCTGATGATATGATAGTTTACATAAGCAATCCACAAAATTCTACCAAGGAACTTCTACAAATCATAAACACTTTCAGTCATGTAGCAGGATACAAGATTAACTCAAAAATATCAGTAGCCCTCCTGTACACAGTTGATAAAAGGGCTAGGGAAGAAATCAGAGAAGCAACACCCTTCACAATAGTCACAAATAACATAAAATAACTTGAAGTAACACTAACCAAACAAGTGGAACTCTTGAATGACAAGAACTTCAAATCTTTGAAGAAAGAAATTGAAGAAGACACCAGAAGTACAAAGATCTCTCATGCTCTTGGGTAGGCAGAATTAACAGTAAAAATGCCAATTTTACCAAAAGCAATCTACAGATTCAATGTAATGCCATCAATATCCCAGCAAAATTCTTCACAGACCTTGAAAAAACCATACTGAACTTCATATGTAAAAGCAAAAAACCTAGGGTAGCCAAAACAATCTGTACAATAAAAGAACTTCTGGAGGCATCAAAATCCCTGACTTCAAACTCTACTACAGAGTTACAGTACTGAAAACAGACTGGCATTGGCATAAGAGCAGACAGGATGACCAATGGAACCAAGTAGAAGAACTTGATATTAATCCACACACCTTCAAACACCTGATTCTTGACAAAGAAGCAAAAAATATCAAATGGAAAAAAGAAAGCATATTTAACACATAGTGCTAGCATTATTGGATATCAACATGTAGAATAATGAAAATAGACCCATGTCTATCACCATGCATGAAACTCAAGTCCAAATGGATCAAAGACCTCAACATAAAGCCAGCCACACTGAACCTTATAGAAGAGAAAGTGGGACGTACACTTGAGTGCATTGACACAGGAAACCACTTCTTAAATATAACCCCAGCAGCACAGACACCGAGAGAAACAATTAATAAATGGGACCTCCTGAAACTGAAAAGCTTCTGTGAAACAAAGGACACATTCAACAAACAAAATGACAGCCTACAGAATGGGAGAAGATCTTCACTAACCCCACATCAGACAAAGGTCTGATCTCCAAAATATACAAAGAACTCAAGAAACTGGTCATCAATAGAACACATAATCCAATTTAAAAACATGGAGTAGAGACCTAAACAGAGAACTCAAAACAGAGGAGTCTAAAAGGGCTGAAAGACACTTACGGAAATGTTCAACATTCTTAGTCATCAGAGAAAAGCAAATCAAACAACTCTGAGATTACATCTTATACCTGTAAAAATGGCCAAGATCAAAAACATTGATGACAACTTATGCTGGAGAGGTTGTGAGGAAAAGGGAACACTTCTGCATTGCTGGTGGGAATGCAAGCTGCTACAAACCCTTTGGATGTCAGTGTTGTGATTTCTCAGAAACAACCTTCCTCAAGACCCAGTAAAACCACTTTTGGGTATGTATCCATAGGATGCTCAATCGTGCCACAAGGACATGTGCTCAACTATGTTCATAGCAGCCTTGTTTGTCATAGCCAGAACCTGGAAACAACCTAAATGCCCCTCAACTGAAGAATGGGTAAGGAAAATGTGGTACATTTACACAATGGAGCACTACACAGTGGAAAAAAATAATGACATCTTGAATTTTGCAGGAAAATGAATGGAGCTAGAAAACATTATTTTGAGTGAGGTAATCCAGACACAGAAAGACAACTATCACAGGTACTCACTCATTGGTGGTTTTTAAACATAAAGCAAAGAAAACCAGCCTACAAACCACAATCCCAGAAAACTTATACAACAATGGGGACACTAAGAGAGACTTACATAATCTAATCTACATGGGAAGGAGAAAAAGACAAGAGAGGGCACCAGATCCTCTGTGACTGGAATTACAGATGGTTGTGAACATCATCAGGGTGCTGGCAATGGAATCTGGGAGCTCTGCAAGAGCAGCAGGTGTGCTTAACCACTGAGCCCTCTCTATAGCCCCTCCAGGTTTTTTTTTTTTGCCTTATGAATATGCCTCCCTCCATCAGAGTTCACAGTCAGAGGGGATGGACACCTGATTTCCTACAGGAAAACAGGAGGTGTCTGGGTAACAGAACAGAATTGGTCACCTACCCTGTTAGTTAGCCTTTTTAAAAAATATGCTTCTGTTTTTATTTTTATGTGTACAAGTGTTTTTCCTGACTCTATGTGTGCATAGCACTTGTGGGCCTGGTGCCCATATTGTACAGAAATCAGCACCAAATCCCTAGGAACAGGAGTTACAGGTGTTCTTGCATTGCCGTGTGGGTGCTGGGAACTGAATGAGGGTTCTCTGCAAGAGCAGCAAGTATTCTCAACTGTGAACCATCTTTCCAGCACCTCCACTCTGAAAAATATTATTGCATATATTGCTTATTTACTTATAAGTCTGTGTGTGTTTCTATTGTGTGTGCACGCATGTATGAGCCGGCTGCTGTGCACGTGTGGAAGTCAGAGGACAGCTTGTAGCTAGTTGGTTCTCCACTTTCACCATCTGAATCCCAGTGACTGAACTCAGACCATCAGGATTGGTAACAAGTGCCTATAACCCACTGAATCATCTCACCAGCCCCATTGCTAACCCTTAACCCAAGTTTCCCTTTCTTACAAAAAGTGGCCCTTCTTACAAGTCTTAGAAATGAGGGTGGAAGTCACTAGCGGGTATTACGAAAGAGAAAATATTTATTTGTTTCACGAAGTAGCCATGCAATTATAAAACTTTGCATTAGAAGATATGTCTGTTGGGGATTGAGGTACACTAACTATACTTGTTTCCTAGAGCTTTTCTGTTACCTGAAGCCTGCACTTACACTTTCCCCTTTAAAATTTTAAGGATTTTCAATATTCCTGTATAAACCTGGCTTCTGTACAAACTGTAGTCTACAGAGTCCTAGAAGAACTGGAGAAGAAATTTGACCTGAATGTTCTACAAGTATGGATGAGTTCTGAAAATCTGAGTGAACACCCTGATTTGGAACCCATTTTCAAAGACTTTAAAAATATAATTTGGTTTAATATCCCCCTTTGAGATCCCAGTCATTAATATATCAAGCATATAGTAAGTGCCTACAACGTGTCATATTATGCAGCATGATTGGGAATACACTAGTTAACAAAATTATTGTTATTGATATTGATAACACTTACATCTAATGGATAGAGGTGACACACTCTCAAGGTCTGCTAGGCTGGGTATTTAGAATGAGAAGGCAATGAGAGCCCCACCAGCATCAGGCTATGGAGAAGAGGACAGGAGAACTCAGTCCCAGGAGGGTAGCACTGTGGTGTCTCTTCAGTGGAGCCCTTATAATATTATACACAAGAGTCCATCAGGTTCACTACCACCCACCTTGAGTGACAGCTCAGCTGTGGGTTGCAGGATCCATCTTAGCTTAGCACCACATGCTCATAGAAGTCACAGAGAAACCCTGTCTCGAAAAAATCAAAAAAAAAAGAAAAGAAGAGAAAGAAATCAACAATGTGTGAGCCAGTTCTTTTTTTTTAAGTTTATTAAATTATAAAAGTTTCCATTTCTGCCCCTCCTCCCAACACCCTCCCACTCCCCCCACTCCCTCTCCTCCTCCCTCTCCATCCCTAAGAGCAGTCAGGGTTTCCTGCCCTGTGGGAAGTTCAAGTTCCTCCCCGCTCCCTCCAGGTCCAGGAAGGTGAGTATCCAAACAGACTGGATCCCAAGTGAGCCAGTTCTTCAACCCCATCTTGCCCATCTTTAAAGCCTGCCCATCATCCAGCTTCCCTTTGGTATGTGCCAGATCCTCGACCTTCCATCCAGGAAAGATCCTCTTTCTTCTTACGATTGTGACAGCCTGGAAGCCATGTTCAGCTTCTATTTTCTTTCCATTTTGACATCTACCTTCTCTGCCATTTGAAAACTAGAAGAGGAACATAGTTTGTCTTCTACTTTTTTGTTCTGACTTGAGTGTCTCCTTTCTGGATGGGAAGCACTAAGTCTCCCTTGTTGAGTCTTCTCTGTCCTAGGATATGATGAGTAGAACTTCATCATGTGAGACACGTTGAACTTGTAGTGATCAGGAGACCCTCAGTACCCATCATCATGTCCAAAGTGATTGCTGTTGCCAGGAGCAGAAATGATTCATTGTTCCAAAAAGAGAATCTATGTTATTATAACATCTTAAATACCATATACTGTAGATCTCTAAAATGTTTGAAGATGACTTGTCTATCTAAAATATATCTCTGTTTGACCTTGAAACATACCTAATATAACTACAAGTTTGATTTTAATAGATGACTAACTACTAACCAACATTTCTTTATTATCCTAAATAGTTTGTAATAATAACTTCTAAGAACTAGAAATTTGCATTATATTGTTAAATAAGTTGTATAGGTACAAAACCATGAACAAGATTAGTAACATATATACAGTATGTTCTAACAGAAAAATATTAAAATTGTGCCACTATACAATAATCCATATCAATGTAAACTAGCTAAGACTATTTGTTGCTTTTTGTTTAAAAGTAGATTCAATAATCTAGCCTTATCCTGTTATATTTATATTCCATTTTTTCTTTTCAAATCAAAAACTCTGAATCTAATCTCCCTAGTTCAACTTCTTTCCTGACCATTACCAATAATAACTTGTAATCAACCGTACTAAATGAGGGCAAATATTCATAACCCAATGAAAGACTAAGAAACCCACCTACCCCACCTCGGGAATGTGAGTGTCATGTTCTTAAGTTTACTTCCTGTCGTCTGGGGACAATGGCATCTTTAGGAAATCCTGAAAAGGAAAATTTGGATTAGTTGTCAAGTCCTGGGAGAGGTATTCAGTCTCTGTATAATGGGAAAGTACAGGGCTTGTTTCAAGTCCTGGCTAGAGGGGTCTGTTATGCTGGATCATCTCAGCTTTTTAACTTGAAATTGTTCTGAGCAGTTTGTAGTCCAAAGCTGATATTTAGGTGGTGTTTTCAGCTTAGTGGTGTTACCATAGTCCTGGTGGAATCGTCATTGTGGGACCTATCCTCCTTTTGGAGACTTCAAAGGTGGCTGCTTGGCATGGTCTTAGATCTCTGCAGAAAATTTAAACATTTTAAATGTCATACGCAGCAGATCTCAAATAGTTTAAAGGACCACATTTTGTTATGTACATCCTGAGTACAAAAACATAATCCCTAGTTACTTGATAGAGACTCAAACCCAAAGTCATATACAGGAGGCTAGATGAAGCCTGTTCTAGAATTAGCTGGTACTCTACTTGACCATTAATAACTTGATAAAATTTTGAGTAGGTTCACTTTTGGCAAGTTATGTATGGTCAAATGAGAAGCATTTGTTAGTCATATAAATTAGTTTAGATTGACTGTCATGCTGTTTAATGAACTATCACATCTTCTAATCAAGAGGTCTCCCTTGATTAAATAGAATCTGTATAATATTTATTTTATTGCTTCTCCTGGAATTTTTGTCTTATCTCTTCTATAGCTATTCTATAATCAATATGTTTTTTATAACATGCATTAGATACTTTAGTTACTCTGGGAAGGAGTTTCCTCCATGATTACAAGAAATGACTGAACCAAATTTGGCGTGGCAGCCTGTGAGCAGTCCCTCAAGTCAGCCCTGACTGTAAGCCTGCCCTGTGCTGTATTCCTCTGAATCTCGGGATGCTGCCAACAGGCTGAAGGGCCTCCAGGGAGTGGGGACCTTCACTTCTTGAAAGTCAGAGGTGACAGGAAAAGCAGTCATCACAGGAAACATTCCTATTGATCTCTGCAGTAATCGGGGATGAGGCACATGGTGACAGGGGATGGATGGGGTGTGGGAATGCTCTAAAGAGCAGAGCACCCCAGGTTTACTTGTGCAGTTTAACAACAGAAGTTAGAATGCAAGTGGACACGTACAAGCAGGGATTCCTTATAAAGCCTACTTATATAATGGCTCAGTGGTTAAGTGCCCTGGCCACTCTTCCAAAGGACCCGGGTTCAATTCCCAGCATCCACATGGCAGTTCACAGCTGTCTGTAACTCTAGTTCCAGTGGATCTGGCCTCCTCACACAGAAACACATACAGGCATAACACCAATATACATAAGAAATAAATAAATCTTTTTTTAAAAAAAAAAGAAAGAAAAAGAAAAGAAAAGCAAAACAAAACAAAGTCTACTTATTCCAAGTCCAAGGATCTGAGGTTTTGAAAGTCACAGGCAATTGGGTCATGTGAGAATAAAACCAGAAGTCATGTTTGCTTCTCTCTCTCCAAATTGCTTCCTTGTTGTTAGGTGCCACTGAGGCCCTAGAATGTAGTAAAGGTTAGTGATGGGGTCCCCTGGGGATAATGACAACAAGCCTTTGCCCTATGGCCAGGATGCTCACTTAACCAAGCCCTGCAGACCAGGTCAGTCTCTGGGGAGTTCTTGTCTGGACAGCCTCTCATGGTCTGTTAGGGCCACAGTGGAGCATCTTGGCCTGGCTCTTACAGACACATCCTTTGATCATTCTTCAGATGTACTCTTTCCTGTCAACTGTGTGTCCGCATCAGAGCTGCTCTTGGAAAGCACAGGACTGTCATCACAGAGAGGATATGTAAGATATCACTTGATCAATGCAAAACTCAGACACTTCACAAGAAACCGAATGGCATTTGAACCACTCTAAGCTTCTCTTATAAACCATAAGACCATCATTACATAATTCCATTCAATATTTTTAAGAGTGCTAAAAAAAATGCAAGAACCTGGATGCAGTCAAAAATGTGGTGTATGACATCCTCAGTGACGTTCAGAAGACATTTAGACTCTCGCTTCTGGAAGTGATATTCAGCACAGCGCATCTGAAGGCCTACCCAGACTTGAAGGAGACTGTAAGAGCTTCCTAGAGGGCAACTATAGCTCTCACATGCTTCAGGAATTCAAGGTAAATTTCATTCATGAATTCCCTTCATGCACTAATTGGTTTTTCATTGATAGTTGACATATACTTTACTGCAGAACTATGACATAAAGATAGCACATAAAGATTGCTAGATGAAGAAACCATACATGGTCCATGTGATCAGGAACTTACACACAAGCCAGGTAACTCAGAAATAATTGCCCAATCAGGACCTGATTTTTATGCTTGTAAAACATAAGCCTGAGGATCTCTGTGGGAACAGCCACTCCAAGTTATGATATCCCTGCCCCCATTTGAGGTGTTTAACTGCAAAGAAAAACATGTGTGACATAAAAAATACCCTCCACTCCTAGAGTAGAGGAAGGACTCTTGAGTACACGGTGACCATTCCTTGAACCCTGTCGGGGTCGGGTTACAGTCCCTTCACAACCCCCTCCTCATCTGGCGCCATGGTATAAAAGCCAGCCCCAGCAGAACAATTAAGAAGCTGTTCCACCTCAACCTCGTGCCCTGTGCATCCATTCAATCAGGACACCCTTCGCCGATTCTTGGTCTCTAGGCCATGCAGGTGCAGCAGATCTCTGTGTTTTTTCCCATCTGCTGCAGGGGGACGCTTCTCTGATGGTGGTTGAGCAAGGCGCTAATCAATGAGTGTATCAGAATGTCATTAGGAGTCATTTTATTGTGATTTTTGCTAGTTTTTGTTATGCTTTATTTTGTTTTAGAACAGTATTATTTGGTTTTACCCTGGATCCCTGGGCTATCTGGTCTCAGTTCTTGATCATCTAAGCAGTGTTGGATATGGGTGCCATCCCACGAAGTGTGCCTTAAGTGAAAGCAGATACTGGTTGACTACTTCCACAAGTTTTGTGGCACCCTTACACTAGCTTATTTTGTGGGACAGGACACCACTGAAGATCAAAGGGCTTCCGGGTGGGTCACTGTTTGAGTTTCTTCTTTGATAGTATGCAGAGTACCTTCTTGTGCCACGATGCTAGCACATAGCGATGAAGGTTCTATGTAGGCACCAGCTTGGTATCTCCACATTCAATAGGTTGCATAGGTGTCTTCAACAATGAGTCCTTGCTGTTGGTGAGTAGAGAGGAACCTGTAGTCTTAGTAACAGCCTGGTTTCTTTGGGGGTTCCCATTGGACCTCATTGGCCAAGAGCTTAGAGTTCCTAGTTCTGGCACTGGAAGTTTTATTTGATAACAAGAGATGGCCAGCTGGGGCTCTGTCTCTCACATTATTTGGTGATTTCATTTAGATCACCTTCATATATATACATATATACATACATACATACAAACACACCACACACACACACATACATTTTATTTATTTATATATATATATATATATATATATATATATATATATATAAGCTTCTATTGTATTAGGGAGTCCATACTATACCACAAATGGCCTTTAGTTTTAGCTGTCTTTCCCCCATATTTTTCCAGGGCAGGGAACCCTGACTGCTCTTTAAACAGGAGAAGGAGGGGGAGGGGAAGTGGGGGGGGAATGGGAGGAGGGGAGGAGGTGAAAATTTGTAATAATAATAATAATAATAGAACAAAAAAGATTTATTTTTATGTATATGACTGTCTACATGTGTGAATGTTGTCTAAGTATGCCCAGTGTTCACAGAGGTCAGAAGAGAGATTTGAGTCCCTTAGTACCAAAGTTACAGATAGATTTGAGTGGTCATGTGGGCACAGGAAATTGAACCCAGGTCTTCTGCGGGAGCAATCAGTGCTCTTAGCAACTGAGTCATCTCCCCAGGCCCTTGCCCCATAACTTTCAAATAAACTTTGTTTCTCTTTTCTCCTTAGAACTTCATGTAGAGAAAAGGAAAAGACTGTGAACAGTGGGAAGAGAATGGCTTTGTTGGATCTGAAATGGGATTACTGAAAGGCATGGTTTTGAAGGGGTTATATGGGTTTTGGTTTTGTTGTGTTTTGGTTTTTGGTTTTAGTTTATTTTACTTTGTTTCCCCCCCCCCCCACAGAAAGCATCTTGTCTTAGTTCACAGTGGAGGCTCCTTTCTGTCTCTGTCCCAGGATCCATGGACAGGAAATTTCTTGGTTAAGATTAGTATTCAGGATGCTAGATCACCAAGCATAAAGAAAGAGGTCAGGAGAGCTTGCTTCTAGCCTCCTCTTCAATGGCAGAGAGGGGCTCATATGACTACACTCTAAAATAACCAAAACAGATAAAGTTCTGACAGAGGGGCAAGACAAGAGAGGAAAAACACAGAAACGGTGTGATACTTGGCTTAACTGTCAATTTGACATCATATATAATCTGATGGAGAGTAGCGATGAGGAATTATGTAGATCAAGTTGGATTCTGGGTACGACTGTGACGGATTTTCTTAACTGGGTTAATTGAGATAGAATGATAAACCCTGTAGTACTATTTCATGGGCTGAGCCCCGAAGTGAGAAAAGGGGGAGTGAGCTGAGCAAGTCTACCTGCATTAACTACTCGCTGTTCCCAACATGGTGTGCCCTGTGACCAGCTCTATCAAGATAGCAGGTAAATGTCCACAGTTAGATAATGGAGTTGCTTTGTCATAGCCTTAGGAAGGACCCGATCGAGTATGAGCCCACTGGTGAGGAGGAAAGTGTTCAGGCCAACTCTACCCAGTGTGCATTTTCAACCAGACTCCTCATGTGTGTCAAAGAACTAATCAGGGCTTGCCCAGAAATTTCCCCACAAAATTAGTATTTTAGCTGTACAAAAATATGTATAAATTGTCCCATTGGAGAGGGGGTCAAAAATGGCCAGCACACTCTCTGGATTCCTAGTTCTCAGTTCAGCAGCCTTGGGTTCTTCTAGAAGGAGGAAAGGAACGATGATTCGAACAGTGATATAAGCAAGGCCGTTGCAGTATCCTAAGATTGGTAATTTCTCTTCATCATTTCTTACCTCATTGCCATTTATTGTTTTCTAGATACTATGGAGACTGGGAACAACACTACTGTAAGAAAATCCAGGGGGAAGAGAAGTAAAGAAACGGATGAGAGTTTATGTGCTTTTGGTGTTGCTGATAAGTTATTTACTGCTACAATTATTATTGTTACTGTGTGTGACAATGGGGTAGACTGTGGTGACCTCCCTGAGTTCCTCCTTGCCCTTGGAACCTATAATCTTAATAACAAAGACATTCTACACACATAATTAAGCTAGGGCCCTCTGGGGGGCAATAGGTATTGACTATAGGTATAAGACTGACCACCCTGATTTTGTGGATCTTGAGAAGTGGGGGACCTTTCTTAGATGCAGAGAGAGGAAATAACTGTGGAAGAATCATTATAAGGATGCAATACTGGTGGGTATGAGGATGCAGGAAGGGGTCACGGAAGGTGAGTGACCTTGAGGGCCTGGAAAAGCCCAGGAACTAGGTTCTCCTCTAGGAACAGATGAAGGGCTGGTGAGATCCACATCAGATGTCTAACTGACATAATTGTTAAATAAACTTATGTTGTAGGAAACTATTGTACTGACAAGTCTTAAATTAACCTAACACAAGTTCCAGGTATTGGAAAGGAAGGACTCTCAATTGAGAAAATGCCTCCAAAAGATCCAGCTGTAAGGTATTTTCTTAATTAGTGATCAATTAGTGATCAGCACATTGTGGGTGGTATCATTTCTAGACTGGTCCTGGGTTCTATAAGAAAGCAGGCTAAGTAAGCCTTGGGGAGCAAGCCAGAAAGCAGTACTACATCATAGCCTCTACATCAGCTCCTGACTCCAGGTTCCTGCCCTGTTTAGGTTCCTATCCTGACATCCTTCAGTGATGAGCAGTGGTGTGGAAGTGGAAGTCAAATACACCGTTCCCTCCCCAAGTTTCTTTGGTCATAGTGTTCCATCACAGCAATGGTAACCCTAACTAAGATAGCTACGGAACTTTTGGTAATTTGTTCTGAGAGCAATTTAAAAAATGGCACATAGTTTTGGGTAGTTAGACAGAGAGACCAATTGATCCTAAAATATTTTTGAACAATTTAATCACAAATACGTCTACATGGTGATGTTTCCTACAATCTTATTCATATTGTATGTATATATTTACAAACATCCCCCTGCCATCTGGTTTCAGTAATGATCTAAGGAATTCCTTTCTCCTGGATAAGACCCAGACATCATTTTCCAAATGATTACCACTTTTGCATCAGATGCATGGGGTAGGCTCTGGAATACCACTTAATATTAATTTAACCAAACTAAGAATCTTACACTCTTAACAACGGCCCAGCTGTGTTGCTGATGTGTGTGTGTGTGTGTGCGTGTGTGTGTGTGTGTGTGTGTGTGTGTGTGTACATACACAGGCTTTACGTCTAACTTCTGCATGGTCCTTTGTCATGACTCTCATCCACAGTGTGTGCAGAAAATACTCTGACATAACAGAGAGGCTCCCTTGCTCCTTCCCAGTTTCAACTGTTGTTTGGCTCAACGCATTTGCCTGTGTCTCTCCTAGATGGCAGCAGAGCTGGTTGCCAGGCCCCTGTCAGGAGAAAGAAAACAGGAAAGAATCCAGAATGCTCTGTAAGACCAGTGATAAGATGGCCTCCGTGGGTCTTTCCCTTCACGCCTGAGTGCACACAGATTTTGTTAAGGTTTGGGGGAATCTAAAGCCTTAAAAAAATCTACTCAAGCTTATCTATCAATTTGTGAGCAGCAAAATCTCAAAGCAAAGGTGTTTGCAGCAAGACTGTGAACTAACTATATTTATATCATCAATCTTATGTGTCCTAATTTCTTCCCTCTCTTTAAGCTGGACCTGATTTTTATGGAAATGCTTTTCTCTTAGACATTGGTTATTAAAATGTCTACATTGGGTGAATTGTAAGCAGAAAACAAATGTACTCTCTCACAGTCCTTCTCCTCCTCCCTTTCGGTGAGTTCTTTCTTAACCTTGAGCAAACCCTGCAGCTTCCCAGTTCCAGTTTAGCAGTGACAGCATTTCTCACCGGACCAGCAGAGTGTGTTACCAGAGCTGGAATGGAGAAGGGACGGCTGCAGGAATAAGTTAGCATGGTGGGAGAGACCTGGGTACAAGCTTTTTCTTCTGTGACTACGTGGACTTCGGCCTACCCCTTGGCTCTGACCTCAGTTCCTTCATTTCTAAAGAGGAGGGTGATTCATGCCAACCATCCTCAGTCCATGTAGTCTTGATCATCTCCCTCTCAAACAGGGCTCCTCTCCCTCATTCACCCCGCCCCACCCCCATCAAGGTCTCTGCATTGAAGATAGGCAGGGCAGGCTTAACTTCTCATCTCTTAGAAATCTGAGGAATTTTCATCTCTACTTCTGTAGAGTTGCAGCTCCCACTCAACATAGAGTTTACAGATTATTCTAGAAGTTTCTGGGGTTCTCTCTCAGTTACAGACAGAAAAAGGTGTTGTGAGGGAGAGGGAGCAGAGCCGACAAAAAGAGAAAGTAGGACCAAGTCTGCTAGGCTGCCCCTTGTCTTAGTTAGGGTTTCTATTGGTGCACCAAAACTCCACGACCAAAAAGCAAGTTGGAGAAAAAGGATTTATTTGACTTACACTTCCACATTACTGTTCAGCATCAAAGGGAGTCCGGATAAGAACAAGGCAGGAAGCTGGAGGCAGGAGCTGATGCAGAGGCCATGGAGAGCCTCTGTTTACTGGTCTGCTCCACATGGCTTGCTCAGACTGCTTTCTTATAGAACCCAGAACCACCAGTCCACAATGGGCTGGGTCCTTTGACATTAATCACTAATTAAGAAAATGCCTTACAGACTTGCCTACAACCCAATTCCTCCTATCTGAGGTTGACAAAAAAATGTCCAGCATACCCATCATCTCTTCTCCCTACTTGCCCAATCGGTGTTCAAATGAACTTGTGAGTAGCTACCGTCTGCAGCGAAATAACTTGGCTACTAAGCAGCTGTCAAAATCACTACAGCATCTGTATATTTCATGAGTTTCATCAATGTCAAATTTCTCTGCCGCAGCATTCTAGGTTTTTTTATAAATTTGACAGAGGTGGATTGTCTGTTATTATGTATCCAATGATCTCCTTTAAGAAAAGACCTCAAAGGTAGAGATTTGTAGATTGGAATTTCCCAAGTGACATTCTGCCTTTAGAATAATGGCCAAAGGAGGCATGCGCACCTTCAAAGTGAGACAGACAAATCTTCTCTTTCAGCTCCAAGACCGGGCAGAAATGAAGCTGGGTGTTTCAAGGCTGAGTTGCTTCCTGTGAAGTGTGACAACTTGGACGGAGTGTTACATAAGAAGAGACTCAAGCTAGGTGGGTTTCACGGTCTTTAATTTGCAACTGATAAAGAAAGGAATAACAAGAACTAATGGGTTGCTAAAGGGACTGGAGGAGGGTGGCTTGAAAACAGGAAGGGATCCTAACATGCTACTTTTGCACTTGAAGAAATCATACATAAAAGACACTCACAACAACATGAATGTAGCCATGAGATGCGCAGAGAACCAGAGAGAAGCCCAGGAACTTCTACCCATAAATGGAAACTATTGTATTTTTACTTCTAACCAGCCATAAACAGGGAGAGACCCTCACCCTCTGCCTTCACATCCCTGTGTCAGTAGCATCAGGGAAGGGTACTTGTCATGGTGAGATGAGAGCATCACACAATTGAGAATCGGAGAACCCAAGTTCCAGACTCTGATTGCCAAGTGTATGGGTCTCAACTCTACAGGGGGTGGAGGGTGAGTGTTTCTGAACCC
The DNA here is from genome assembly GCF_982192425.1 of Myodes glareolus. NCBI lineage: Eukaryota > Metazoa > Chordata > Mammalia > Rodentia > Cricetidae > Myodes > Myodes glareolus. The sequence continues at coordinate 26,997,740 of NC_142026.1, read as the reverse complement.
GAATTTTCTCATTTATAAAAGACAATAATGAGCCAAGTGTGGTGGCCCTTAATTCCAGCATTTGGAAGGCAGAGGGAGGTGGCTTTCTGTGAGTTTGAGACCAACATGGTCTACATAATGAGTTCCAGAACCACAAGAACTACACAATGAGAAATGGTGTATATTTGAGGGTAGCACAAATACTAATTGGTCTTAATAATAAAAACGCAGAGTCAGGTATTAGGGGCTTAAATATGAGAGATCAGAGAATCAGTGCAGCCAACCAATAGAGAGACCTTTAACTTGTACTGAATTCTCAAACCAAAGGGGTGATCCTGTCTCTAGGAAACCTCAGACTACTGCTCAGACTGAATCCTCTGACCAAATTCTCAGACTGCCCTGAGCTCCTGTCTCCTCCTGCCTTACAATCCTCTCTCCACGCAGCCATATCATTCCTGTCTCCACCTCCCTTGTGCTGGGATTAAAGCCGTGTGATCCCAAATGCTGGGATCACCTTTGTGAGCTCTGTTTCTCTTTTAGACAGATTCAATCTCATGTTGCCCACGTGGCCTTGAATTTACAGAGATCTGCCTGCCTCTGTCTCTCAAGTGCTGGAATTAAAGATATGTGCCACCACTGGCGGGCCTCTGTGTCTAACTAGTGGCTTAGCCCTGCACTCTGTTCTTCAGGCAAGCTTTATTTGTTAGGTTACAAAGAAAATATCACTAATGATTTATATTCCCACGGTCAATGCAGGAGCCTTCCTACATCAACAGCTGTTATTTCTTGTTGTTTATTTATTATGGTCATCCTGGTGGGATGAAACAATGTTGTGATTTTGCTTTGCATTTTCATAATAATAGCTTTTTAGCATAATCTATATTTACACTGGAGAGCATTTCGCTTGTGTTTAATAGTTTCAACCTATGGCTTCAAGGATGGGCAAGCTTCTGTTCAATAGTCTCATTAATTTGGGTAGACAATGACATCATAGAACTCCCAAGTTGTAGAATCCAGCTGCAGGTAGACCCCACCTCTACCTTGTCTGGGGTCTCCGGAGACTCTGGTTGTTCTCCAACCCGAGAGCTCAACCTCATTGAAATCCACTCACCCTGTAGAGCCAGTCACTAGCGAGTCCTTTTCTATGTGACCTAAAGTAGTTTTAAAACATGTGTGGTGGTGATTGTCCTTCTTTTCATGCATGAAAATCAAAGAAATATGTATAGCTTCAGCAAAGTACTTTAGAGAACTCCAGGGCTGAGCTGGGACTTCTGAAGTCAGAGAGGAGGCCTTCGTTTCTGCTATTGGCTTTGAGCACAGTCTGGGTGGCTCCGGGTCCAGTGTGGTGGGAGGCCATGAATCTGAGCTCTAGGGGCAAAGCAGGCTCACAATCAGCCTACTGTGGTCTTACAGGGATCTCCGTGAAGTCCATACAGAGTGAGAATGGGGAATGGTTGACACCCTCTGAAGTTGAAGTCTTGGGAGGCCACGGACTATCAAGGAAATGGTGATTGAGTCTGCATTGTTATGATCAAACCCTACAATTCCTGATCCAGGTATAGAAGTGGAGGGGCAGGGCAGTGGCACCTCCTTCTTGTTTCACTCTTCACTGCACAGGTCATTATTTAGTTATGGGAAAACCTTGATGCTAGTGTGAAGTTTCCTTGCCCTGGAGAGAGGTATCCCACGCTCACAGTCTCAGTACCAGTCAGCACATGCATGTCAAAGGGTAGGTGCAAAACCCTGAGGCGACAATGGCCATTCTGACTAGGGTGCAGGCAGAGAGGTTTCAGCACTGAAGCCAAAGGAAGAGTTGACTCTCAAACAAGTGGAAGACAGGCCAGAGAAAGACGGCATACAAAACAAGCCACATCAAAACTGAAAACACAAATACAGTTCTGGAATACATAAAAGTAACTCCATAAAAATCCTAAACCTAAGTTTGGGTTTATTTGACTTGACTATTTTCTAACTTTAATGGAATCTGACGAAGTAAAATTTTCCACACTGCATTCAGGTGACACTAGACTCAAGGCCGTCTTCTGCCTTCTGATGCTTCCTGACTGTGGATGAAATTTGAGCAGTGGCCAAGTACTCTTGCACTGTGCTGTCCATGCTTTAGGGAACTGCACCTTCAACTCATACAAGATAAATACATGTTGAACATAGGGTGTGTATGAAACTGCATGTCATTGTATGAGGTATGCAGCTGTATCTCTTTTTTTTCCAGCAAATTTTTTATTTTTTATTAAAAATTTCCACCTCCTCCCAATTCCCTCCCCTTCCCTCCACCCCTCTCCCTCTCCAGTCCAAAGAGCAGTCAGGGTTCACTGCCCCATGGGAAGTCCAAGGTCCTCCCCCCCTCCATTCAGGTCTAGGAAGGTGAGCTTCCAAACAGACTAGGCTCCCACAAAGCCAGTACATGCAGTAGAATCAAAACCCAATGCCATTTTCCTTGGCTTCTCAGTCAGCCCTCATTGTCAGCCACATTCAGAAAGTCCAGTTTGATCACATGCTCCATCAGTCCCAGTCCAGCTGACCTTGGTGAGCTCCCATTAGATCAATCCTGCCGTCTCAGTGGGTGGACACACCCTTCACGTCCTGACCTCCTTGCTCAAGTTCTCCCTCCTTCTGCTCCTCATTTGGACCTTGGGAGCTAGTCCAGTGCTCCAATGTGGTTTTCTGTCTCTATCTCCATCCATCGCTGGATGAAGGTTCTATGGTGATATGCAAGATATTCATCAGTGTGACTATAGGATAGGGCCAGTTCAGGCGCCCTCTCCTCAGCAGCCCAAGGTGAGAGTGAGATTGAGAAACACATTCAGGTTAGGGTAGAACGTCCTTAGTGAGAGATTAGTCTTAGAAGGCCAAAATATCTCGTTTGATTTTGCTGCTAGCATTAGCCTTGGATTTGTTTAGGTGGGAATGTCAGGTGCCCTGACTCAGTAGCCTTTCTGTAATTAGACAAATGCTGGCACATGCCTGACATCCCAGAGCATGGATGATGGAAGCAGGAAGATCAGTTCTGCCTTACTTAATTCTGCTAAATCATCGGCCAAAGCACCTTCTTTATTAACCAATGGTAATAAAATATATTCACAGCATACAGAGGAGAATCCCACATCATGTTTGCTTTTGTAATGCTTGGAGTCAGAATTAGGGCCCTATGCATATATATCAGTGACCTATGTTCTCAGTGCAATTGTATGATACATGGCTATGTCAGCCACATTAGAATGATTACATTTTTAAGTTTGCAGATGGCAATAAGTTTACTGGCAGATTTCTTTCTCGTTATTTTAGGTTGGGTTTCATTGTGGCATCTTCATACCTGTGCTGGCTAGTTTATGTCAACTTGACACAACCTAGAGTCATCAGAGAGAAGCTTCGTTTGAGAAAATGCCTCCATGAGAGCAGGCTGTAGGCTAATGCTGTGGGGCATTTTCTCAGTGACAGATGTAAAAGGACCCAGCCCATTGTGGGTGGTGCCATCCCTGGGTTGGTGATTCTGGGTCCCATGAAAAGCAGGCTGAGTAAACCATGTAAGCTAGCCAGTAAGCAGCTTACCATGGCCTCTGTATCAGCTCCTGTCTCCAGGTTCCTGCCTTGTTTAAGTTCCTGCTGTGACTTCCCTCAATGATGGACTAATACCTGGAACTGTAAGGTGAAATGAGCCCTTTTCTCCCAAAATTGATTTGGTCCTGTTTTATCACAGCAATAGAAACTGTAACTAAAGCAATACCCAACCTTATGACTGATCTTCACATCTGCCACCCTCTCCCCCCCCCCGCAGGTGGTCCTTGCTTTTGCTTTCTTATCACGTGCTCATTGGTTCCTGTGTTTCCAGATTGCCTGTGAGTCCTCTAGGATTGGAAGGAAGGGAGATGGAAGGTGGGCAAGACCATCTTTAGCAAAGGCAGGTATTGGTGTATTAGATAAAGAAATTGCTGTTGACTCCTTCTCTCTTACAGCACTTTGTGGCACTTTGATCAGAGTTCACCTTTCTGGATCATTGTCTCAGCAGATGCTTCTTACTCCATGTCCACCCTCTTCTTCCAGCAGGACCCTCTGTTGACCCCTTCTCCACTCTCTTTCCAGCAGGACCCTCTGTAGCCTTGCCCCACCCTCTTTTATCTGAGAGCCCCTCACTTGGAGGAAGGATGCCTTTGGGAACAATCTTTTCCAACATCCTCAAGGCCAGCTCCATCACATAGTCCTGTTATCCCTTAAGAATATTCTGGTGGTGCTAGAGTAAGAGCTCACTGGTTAAGAGCACTGGCTATTCTTCCAGAGGGTTTGGGTTCAATTCCTAGCTCCCACAGCACGGTTTACAACTATCTATAAGTCCAGTCCCATGGCTCCAATGCACTCTTCTGATTTCTGGGGTCACTGTACACACATGATGCACAGTCATACATACTGGCAAAAACCCACATGGAAAATAATAAAAATAAAACAATTTTAAGAAAAGAATATTCTGGTTTCTTTCCTACAGCCATTTTCTCTCTATCAGTGTAAGTATATGTCATTGCTTGGCCACCAGGCAGGCATTCCCAACCATACCCTTTGACCTTCTCAGAGGAAAGAATTCTTCAAGTTTGTAAGTCTGGTTGAACTTCTGAAACGTCTAAATGGCCTAATTCATTTAATATTTTCTTATGATTAAAGTGTCAAGGTTTTTATATTCTTGCTTTTAGAGCTTTTCCAACTTTGGTCTGACGTTAGCCAGTGTGTGCTCCTAACTTAAACAGAAGTCAGAAATGTCCCATGCAGTATTGACATGACTGCAGTTGGGGGAAATGAAGCATGCAGACAAAGGTTTGAAATTTTAAGATAATTTATGTTTCTTTCCTTAAGTGACTTAATTTCTTAGGGCTGTTTGCAAAGTCCACCTTCTCTGAATATTTTTGCCCCAACTTCCTACCCTTTCCCAAGTCTTTAACATCATAGGAACGTGGGAGGGCACGGTTTAGAGAACTCTCATCTGATTGCAAGTGACAGTACCCATCACTTCCTTCCTTCTCTCTCCTTCTACATCTTACCCAAGCTTATATTTGGGTTGCAAGGGATTTCACCTCTCTCTATTTTCTCTCTCTCTCTTTCTCTCTCTCTCTCTAAGATGAGGTTTCCCTACATAGCCCTGGCTGCCTCATAACTAGCTCTGTAGACCAGAGATGGCCTGCCTCTGTCTCCTGAGTGTTGGGAATATAGGCCAACTATGCCTGACTGGGAATTTCACATCTTAAATCAATCCTGGCTCTCATCGCAACCTGTCACTCATGACATAAGTTGCCATTATAATCACTAAGGTAAACATTTTTCTGATCCAAATTCATGCTATTAAGACTTAAATTATCTTACAAATGAGGCTGGGCATGGCTTGAGCACATATGAGACCTCAAAGCCCACCTCCACAGTGACACACTTCCTCCAACAAGACCAGACCTCTAATAGTGCCATTCCCATTGGGGGCCATTTTCTTTCAAACCACAATAGGGGAGGAGATGTTTTCCCACCCATATCATTGTCAACTTTTTAAATTTTATACCATATATTCCCAATTTGAAAAACATTAAATTTGCATTTGAAGGTATAAAGCTACCCACTGATGGTACAAGCAAAAATCATTAAATCTAGGAATTACAATTGAGTTAAGTGTGGTCAACTTTTGTTCTTCTTTGACTTTCTGGGTTATAAAAAAAGAGAGAGAGACATCTTAAAAATATTTGTTTTTATTATTTAATTATTTTTGAGACTATAATATAATTGCATCAGTTCCTATTCCCTTTCTTCCCTCTAACCTCTCCCATATACTCCTCTTTGCTCCTTTTCAAATTTACATATAATGTTAATTATATATGTATATTTTCAGGCTGACAACCATTTGGTGCACTCTTCCTGGGAAAGATTATTTCTCCTGCTCTCAGCATTCCTTAGTTGCCTGTAGGTTTTTTGTTTTCTTTGTTTTTGTTTTTGTTTTTTTGTTTTGTTTTTGGTTTTGTTTTATGAGACTGAGGCCTCCTGGCGTTTCCTGTGAATGTTGGCACGCCAGATGTCCTTGTTCAGCTCATGTTGAGTCAGACATGTCAGTGAGATGAGACTTCATGGACAGAGTTTTGACATTCCTGGGAGACACAAGCTCATAGCAAACTCCCTGTTCCTCTGGCTCTTGCAATCTTTCTCCCTCCCTGCCCATATTATTATTATTAATGCTTTTAATTTAAATAGAATCACTTCCCCCTGCCTTTCTTTCCTCCAGCCCCTCACAGATACCCTCCCTTAAGCCCCACCCACGTTTCCCCCATTTCAAGTTGCTAGATGCATTTTCTTTGATTATTGTTGTTGGATGTTATTGTGGTTTAGATAGAAATGCCCCCATAGGCTTTTGTGTTTGAATTCTTGGCCATTAGAGAGTGATATTACTTGACAGGGATCAGAATGTGTGGTCTTTTTAGAGGAAATGAGTCACTGGGGATGGGCTTTGGGGTTTCAGAAGCTCAAGCCAGGCCCAGTATCTTTTTCTCTTCCTGCTGCCTGAAGATCCAGATGTAGAATTCCCAGCTCCTTCTCCAACACCTTATCTTCCTGCCTAATGCCATGCTTCCTGCCATGCTGATAATGGATTAAACCTCTAAAGTGTAAGCCTACCCCAATTAAACACTCTCCTTTAGAAGACTTGCCATGGTCGTGGTGTCTCTTCACAGCAATAGAATACTGACTAATACACAAGCATACAATACATATATGTGTATGCACAATGTATATCGATCCAGTCTTCTGAGTCTGTTTCTGTTGCTTGTGTGTCTATGGTTTAAAGGCTGGCCTACTTTTATTACTTTTAATTATGTTTATATATGTGTGCCTATGAGAGTGAGTGAGGTGCCCATGGATTCTAGAAGAGAGTGTCAGGTCCTCTGGAGCTAGAGTTCCAGGAGTTTATGGGTTGCTTAATGTGAGTGCTGGGAACTGAACCCATGGTTCCTCTGCAAGAGCAATATGTACTCTTAACTGCTGAGCCATTTCTCCAGTCCTAAAAGAGTCTTTATTCTCAGACTGTTTAATATGTCAGTGCATATTTTGTGATGTAAGAGTTTATAGAAAGGCATCAAGTGGTGGTGGTATAAATTTTTAATCCCAACACTTAGGAGACAGATGCTGCGAGATAATGTTCTCATATCTTGTAAAGATTTGTCATTTGTATGGGTTTAATAAAATGCTGATTGGCCAGTAGACAGGCAGGAAGTATAGGCGGGGTGACCAGACTAGGAGAATTCTGCAAAGAGGGAAAGGTTTAGTCTGTAGTCACCAGCCAGATGCAGAGGAATCAAGGTAAGAATGCCTCCCTGAGTAAGGTACCAAGCCACATGGCTAAACATAAATAAGAATTATGGGTTAATTTAAGTTGTAAGAGCTAGTTAAAAGCAAGCCTGAGCTAATAGGCCCAAGCATTTACAATTAATACAAGCCTCTGTGTGTTTTGTTGAGACTGAACGGCTACAGGACCAGGCAAGACAGAAACTTCTGTCTACAGACCGAGGCAGGTAGATCTCTGAGTTTGAAACCAATCTGGTCTACAAATTGAGTTCCAGGACAACACAGAAAAACTCTGTCTCAAAAACCAAAAAGGAAAAAAATTAAAGGTTTGTAGAAAGGTATCTCTTCCTGGTTAGTGGTTCTATTTCATCATCTGAGTGCCTGAAGTCTACCAAGCACTGTGTTAGGTACTGAGAGGCAAGGGAAATAAGATCCAGAGTCTCCTGGAAAAAAAAAAAAAACGGTGAAACTTTGCTTTTTAGCATTTGAACTAGGAAAAGGGGCCAACTTAGTCTAAATAACTAGAGAGGAGACAAGGAACTGAGGATGAGGACTGGAGTACTATAGCTCAGGAGAAGAGCATCTGCCTAGCATGTCCAAGTACTCTATCTCTCAAACTTGAGAGGAGAGGATGGAGGAAGGAAGAGGAGCTCTTGAAACCAAGGAAGAAGCTCTGGAGTATGAAAATAAGGATGGCCTCAGAATGGCAGAACATTGTTGCCGTGAAGGATAAGAAGGAAATGTGCTGGAAAGATAAGATAAGAAAGAGAATCTCCTCCACAGCAGGACTCCAGACCCAAAGCAAAGTGGAGAGTCAAGGCCTGGCTCTCTCAAGCAATTAGTTCGGGCTCTCAAAAATGAGAAAGTTGGGTTGGCAATATAGTTTAGCAGGTAAAGTATTTGCCTCGAAAACCTGATGACCACATAAAGGAATCTATGTAAAAGTGGAAGAGAGAACCAAGCTCTAACAGTTGTCCTTGACCTACACACACACACACACACACACACACACACACACACACACACGCTAATTTTTTTAAATTTTTTAAGAAAAATGATTACCCTGTACCAAACAGATGCACAAAATGTTATGTAAATTGTAAGATTTAGAACTTCTGAGGCTTAGGTAAATCTTTCCTCAACCTCCATTGTTCTCATTTGCAAATCAAGAGTAATTATGTCTACATTACAAATTGTTGTGACGATCTGACATAGTACAAAATGGCTTGTATAGTGTGAGAAACATAATGACCAATAGTGTCTTTTGTTTGTTTGTGTTATCATTATAATCTATAAATAAAACTAAATGTAGTCAGAGAGGGGCCCATAAGTTGGCTTCTTCAGTCCTCACTCCTTGGGAGGTAACTTCTCCTACTGCCAAATCAGTAAAACTAGAAACTACATTTTTCAGACTCCTTTGCTTTTAGGGTCTCCATAGCCAGCCAATTAGGTGTCACCAATTACAGGAGCATATGTTGGTAGAAGCCATCTTGTTGCTCTTTCTACTGACAGAACAAAGTTGTCAAGATGTGAGTGCCCAGAGCATACGGCTCTTGGGCTCTTGGCCTACCTTGACATGACACCAGTCAGACTGACTTCTGTTTACCCCAGCCTTTCCAGTGACTCCATTATCATGTGACTCCTAGATTCGGCCCTTTCGGCTGTCAGACTCATCAGAAGTGCTCATCTGGGTTTAGCGTCAAAGGCACTAGCTGACCTCACCAAGGTGCAGTCGAGAAGTCTCACTGCTTTCAAAATCAAAGCAAGGCAACAGTTTGGGGCTGAATGCAGGGCAAGTCCTCAGCCCTCACACCCCTATTAAGTCTAGGTTTACTAGAAAGAGCTAAATCTTTGTCTAAGCCAGCCCCCTGCTGGTCCTTCTGACAGCACAGCCAAGAGCACAGTTTTCTCTGCAGGTCTCTGCTGCATAGCCCATACGCCAGAGGGTTGAAACACTGTGCAAACGCAAAGACACCAAAAAGCACCAGGTTTAGAGTAAAGAAAAACACCCCACACCGCTTTCCCAGACCTATGACTAGCAGCGTGGGGATGACGTGTAAGCTTATCTGCAGTAGATGAACGAGGACAGTTCTCCTGGCCCTGAGGTTTGATCTGTGGAAATGGCCAGCCCGCTTCCCTTCTCGGTATATCAGACAGTAACACACAAGGATGACAGATAGAGGAAGGGCAAGGAAAAGCATGCCGGTGACTCTGGCAGGCGTACCGTTCAAGATGACAGGACAGAGCGGGGCAGACTGGAGAACAGAGGCTGGAGGAGGGCTGGTGGCCTCTAGGAGGAATAAGCCAACGTTCTTGAGTAGAACAGCGGTCCAGGCCCCAGCCAGAACCCTGTACTTAGCAGACTCTACAAAGGATGGAGAGTTCAGGGGATAACAAATGGCCAGGTAAGTGTTGAGCGCCATCAAAGCCAGAGTAAGGAGGATCCCTTCGCCCACACTTAGCTGTGCCCCGAATACCAGCCAGCACAGCAGCAGGGGGCTGTTGGCCAGCAAGGCCCGCATTCCTTGGAAGACAACCCCCAGGCCACAGTAGGAAGAGATGCACAGCAGGTGATGACAGAGGAGGACCAGCCGGACCTCCTTCCTCAGCTGCGGGTCCTGTGACACGATTGTGACAATGACAACGGTGATGGAGGTGGCAATGGAGAAGGCCACCACGTACACAGAGGCCTTCACCGTGGCCTCCAGTCTCAACCAGTCAGATATGTTGCAGTGCTCAAAGGATAAGTTCATGGTCTTCGGGGCTGACTTGGCTCCTGGAAGAGAGAAGACAGAAATGGGTGTCTCTGCCTGACACTCCTTGTGCGCTTTCCAGCTCCGATTTGTGTTCGGACGCAAGGACTACGTGGTACTTTCTTCAAGGGGATGATGATTTTCGGTAGTATTGATGGGATTTGAGCAAGCTAGAGAAATCGTGCAAGGCTTCCTTTACTTAGGGAAGGGGCATCTGGGTAAGTCATAGGAAAGAAGGTTGGACAGTGTATCCTGAGTATTCAAAGGCTCGAGTTTGGGTCAAGAGCCAAGCTAATGCCTGTGTGTCCTTTCCCATCAGGACCATAAAGCCAAGTGACTTTTTGCTAAGCATGTGTTGAGATAATACATGCAAAGATCTAAGGAGGAGAGTGGGCAAGTCATTAGCCCAGGGCCTTCGCTCCTTTAGGTCCCTAAGACAAGAGGAGGAGATTAATAATGGCGGACTTGACAGTCACAGGTTGTCCCGGGTACTTTCTAGGAAACCAGCTTTCTCACAATATTCTCCTCAGTTCCCCCGCATGTGTCTCATGTCTCACACGGTGGTTTTATTGTGCACGTTTAACCAATGAGAAATGAAGCTTAGGAAAGCTATAGGCTTGAGAGTCCCCCAGAGGCCCATGTGCTAAAACTTTAGGCCCCGGGATGGCCCTATTGGGAGATGGCAGAACCTGTGAGGCAGAGGCCTGGCGCTGGGGAATCATCGTGGCCAATAGAAGGCTTACCTTCCATGCCCAAAGTCCTGGGTTTGATCCCAGCACCGACTAAAGCAGATATGATAACACATGCCTGAAATCACACCCTGGACAGGACAATCCAAAGTCGAAGGTCATCCTTGGCTTGGCTACATGGTAAGTCTGAGGCAAAACTGGAATGTATGAGACTCTGGAAGGAAGAATGAAGGGAGAGACAAAGCAGAGAGAGGGGGTGGGGAGGAGGAAGGTCTAGAGCAATGGTTCTCAACCTGTGGGTCATACATAACCCTTTAAGGGGTCACCCAAGACCACCCAAAAACACAGATATTTACATTATGATTCATAACAGTAGCAAAATTATAGTTATGAATCAGCAAAAAAAAATAATTTTATGGTTGGAGGTCACCACAATATGAGGAACTGTATTAAAGGGTCAAAATGTTAGGAAGGTTGAGAAGCACTGTCCTATACAAAGACTGGGTATTGTGACACATGCCTTTAATGCCCGCACTTGGAAGGCAGAGGCAGACCTATGTGAGTTCAGGTCAGCCAGGTCTACACAGTAAGTTCCAGGCCAGCCAGGATACATAGTAAGATCATGTCTCAAGAAAAAAGAAAAAAGAAAAAGGAAAGGAAAGGAAAGGAAGGAAGGAAGGAAGGAAGGAAGGAAGGAAGGAAGGAAGGAAGAGAAAAAAAAGAAAATCCTACCCAGAGACCCTCAGTATTAGGTTGGGTGTAGTGATTCAAAGGCCTGCCTGAGCTACGCAGTAAGATTTTGTCTTAAGTAAATAAATATAGGACTTCCTTCTTAATTCTCTATTCCCAAAGATCGATATCTCTCCCTCTCTCTCTCTCTCTGTCTCTCTGTCTCTGTCTCTCTCTGTCTCTGTCTCTCTCTCTCTCATACACACACACACACACACACACACACACACACACACACATACCATAATTGTCCTTTGGAAACCACTGCACCCATGGCTGGAAGAATCACATGAACAAAACCCACAACCTTTATGCCGCTAACAGCATCGTGACTTTGGATGCTGAAGTCCCTTTGCTTTCTGGTCCTTGATTCCTGACCTCATAGCTATGCAGCATAACCAAGCTAAGCTCCACATCACCGAGCTAAGCTCCACATCACCGAGCTAAGCTCCACATCCATCCTGCCTCTATGGCAGTGGTTCTCAACTTGTGGGTTGTGACCCCTTTGGGGGTCACATATCAGATAATATCTCTATTATGATTCATAACAGTAGCAAAACTACAGTTATGAAATAGGAGCACGTGACTTGAGGGATGACTCAGAGGTTAAGAGCGCTGATTGCCCTTCCAGAGGTCCTGAGTTCAATTCCCAGCAACCACGTGGTGGCTCACAACCATCTGTAATGATATCTGTCTGGTGCCATCTTCTGGCCAGCAGGGACACATGCAGGCAGAATACTTACACTTAAGAAATAAAGAGGGGCTGGAGAGATGGCTCAGAGGTTAAGAGCATTGCCTGCTCTTCCCAAGGTCCTGAGTTCAATTCCCAGCAACCACGTGGTGGCTCACAACCATCTGTAATGATATCTGTCTGGTGCCATCTTCTGGCCTGCGGGCATACACACAGAAAGAACATTGCTTACTTAATAAATAAATAAATAAATATTTTTTTTAAAGAAGGAAGGAAGGAAGGAAAGAAATAGCAATGAAATGATTTTATGGTTGGGGTCACTACAACATGAGGGGCTGTGTTAAAGAGCCACAGCATTGGGAAGGCTGAGAACCACTGCTCTATGGAGTCAACCTCACTCACATTTTTAAGGAGCAACTCTTAGCCTGGACCCACAGCATCAATCCCACCGCTACCCCAGAACCTCTTGTATGATTTCACTGTCCCTTGCTGCTCTGAACAGAACCTCATGCAATGATTCTGCCCACGAGGGACCTTGGCAGGTGAGAGACAGACACACCATGCAGACAGGGGTTAAGTGGGCAGTCTATTGAGAGAAGGGGAAACGGGAGAGAAGAGACTGGCCTCTGGGAGCAGGAGCTGCAGAAGAGAGAAGAGAGAGAGGGAGGGTTGGAGGGAAAGCAAGAGAAAGAGGAAGAGGAAGAATAGAGATAGGCAGAGTTTCGTCTTTTAAAGGGACAGGGTACTGTCTGCGTGCACGCAGGCATGAGCAGGGGTGACCACTCTGTCAGGGCCTCAAGGGGCGGGGCCAGGCTTGCCTCAATGCTAACACCCCCATCTGTCTAGTATAGAACCAGCTCTCTTCTACCAAGTTCTCTCTCTCATACCCTGCAACTAGACTCTGAGTCCCAGATACAAGAAGGCTAGGCTGCTGCTGACCGAATAGACACACACACACACACACACACACACGTGTAGGAGCCAGACATGATAAGCTAAATATGAACAGAACACCCAAAGGAAGTTTTTTACTTCCAACCATTATCACCTGTCAGAGTAGGACTCAGCCAGCAATAAGTTTAAATGGAGGGCTGAGTCTCAGTAGTTTACCCTGAAGCAATACCTGGCTGCAGGAAGAACCACAAACTGAGATTACCTGAGCACCACCCAAGAACAGACCATCCAAAGGAAATGCCTAGCGTTCCAACTGCTGTAGATAGGATCACCTGCCAGCACACACTCACCAGGACACCCCTAGACAAATGCCAGCCAATCAGGGGTCCTGAACCTCAGAAACTCCTCACCACCACCTTTACTACTATAAAAACCCAACTCTGATTGAGCTCAGGGCTCTCCGTTTATTTCAATACATTGGACATGCGGAGAGACCGAGTTTGCAAACTTGCATAAAATAAAGGCTCTTTGCTTTTACATACAGAACTCAGTCTCCTTGTTGGCTTTTGGGAGACTTTGCCAATTTGGGTATAACATTTGGGGACTCGTACTGGATCCCCCAAGCCCACTGGGACTACCACCCATAGAGCCTTCAACCAGTCGGTAGGTTTTCTGTGTTTTGTTTCATGTCTCATGTCTGTGTCTCATGTCTGTGTCTCATGTCTGTGTCTCATGTCTGTGTCTCATGTCTTTCTGTGAACTGGCCCAGGAACCGTAAGAGCCTGTAGCGATCTAAGCAGATGCAATAAAAGATCACAGGTCGGGTGCCTGGACGAGACATCCCCAGGACCCTTCTGCAGAGGGTGGTTCCCTCTGGTGAGACACCCGGGTAGTGGTCTCAGAGACACGCGGGTAGCAGTCTCAACTCTGTAGAGAGACACGCGGGTAGCGGTCTCAGTTTGTTGAGAGACACATGGGCAGTGGTCTCAGTTCTGTTGAGAGATAGGCAGATAGTGGTCTCAGTTCGATAGAGGGGCGAGGCATACCCTCAAAACAGTTTGAGGCTGCCGTCTTTAGTTTGGTTTGGTACCATTGTCCTGTTCACTGTCCTGTGTGCCTGTGTGTTGTGTTTTTGTCCCGACTTAGACTGACACTGACGGTATGGGACAGACTCAAATCATGACTTCTTTGACTTTGATATTGTGATCACTTACAGGACTTTAGAAATAGGGCCATAAGCATAGGGGTATGTTTTCCTCACTGCCTTAAACATTTCATGAAAAGGAGTCAGCCTTGGCCCCAAGCACGAGGCTGCGGGGCAGCGTGCTTGTGTGGCTGGGTGGCTGGGCTATGCAGCCTTGTTGTTGCAATGTAGCAAGGCTGCCAGCCACAGTTGTAGGGGGTGGATGTACCCCAATAGGATTGCAAACACTGAACAGAGAGAATCTGGGGTTAATTGCTATGGCTGGAGAGGTTAACAGTCTTTTCCCCCCATGTTGAATATCACCTTGCCCCCTCCCATGCTGGTGGATGAGTTCCCTCCACCTGCCCTGGGGACTGCGAGCCTCAACTTCTGGTCAAACCTGACCAAGGTTTGGCTCCGTGGGTCAAGGATTCTGGCTATAGGTGTTGCTGTAACGGCCGTGCTGTGACACTGTAGCCAGACTTCCCTCCACCAGAGCTGCTTTCATCATTCAGATCCAATGTGTTATAAATATCTGTCACCATTTAGAGGGGCTGGTTACAACTTATTACTGCCTAATGTATAGGAAAAAAAAAACACTGTTGGTCTCAAATGTTTCATGCTGGTACAGGATTTTATGTGATGCAAATTTAAAGGTTTTTTGTTATAGTATATTCATGTTTTTGTTCTTGTTTAAAATATTGTAAACTTGTGCAGCCACTGTGGAAATCAGTGTGGCGGTTTCTCAGGAAACTGGGAGTCAACCTCCCTCAGGACCCAGCAATTCCACTCTTGGGAATATACCCTAGAGATTCCCTAACATACTACAAAAGCATTTGTTCTACTATGTTCATAGCAGCACTATTTGTAATAGCCAGAACCTGGAAACAACCTAGGTGCCCCTCAATAGAAGAATGGTTAAAAAAGGTGTGGAACATATACACATTAGAGTTTTACTCAGTGGTAAAAAACAATGACATCTTGAATTTTGCATGCAAATGGATGGAAATAGAAAACACTTTACTGAGTGAGGTAAGCCAGACCCAAAAAGAGGGACACGGTATGTATTCACTCATAAGTGGATTCTAACCATAATTAAAGGTCTTTGAGCCTATTATTCGTGATCCTAGAGAAGCTAAATAAGAAGATGAACCTGATGAAGATTATTTAGCTATCCGCCAGGAGGTAGGAAATAGACAAGAGTCCCAGGTAACCTCGGGTGCATGGGGGGGGGGGGTTGATGGGAGGGGAGAGGGTTAGAGAGAAGGGAGTAGGGGAGGAATGGGGAAAGCTCGGTGGCCTGGGATGGGGGGGGGAGGGAGGAAGGATGAATATGGGATCAGGGAAGAATATATTTCAACTAAGGGAGTCATTTTAGGGTTTACAGGAGACTTGATTATATATGGGATCCCAGGTCCAAGGAGAGATCCCCCAGATTGTTCTCTGGACAGAGGAGAGGGTGCCTGAACCGGCCATGGCCCATAACCATACTGATGTATATTTTGCTTATCACCATAGATCCTTCATCTGGCAAAGGACGGCGATACAGACAGAGACCCACATTGGAGCACCGGACTGAGCCCCCCAAGGTCCAAATGAGGAGCAGAAGGAGGAAGAACATGAAAAAGGAAATCAGGACTGCGAGGGATGCTATCACTCACTGATACAAGGGAACGGATCTAATGAGAGTTTACCAAGGCCAGTTGGACTGGGACTGAACGAGGACGTGATCTAACCAGATTCTCGGAATTTGGCCGGATTCTCTGAATGTGGCTGGCCCGAAGTCTTTCTGAAAAACCATTGACTATGACACTGGGACTTGTTTCCTCTGCATATACTGGATTTTGGGGATCCAGTCTGTTTGGATACTCACCTTCCTGGACCTGGAGGGAGGGGGGAGGAACTTGAACTTCCCACAGGGCAGGAAACCCTGACTGCTCTAAGGGACGAAGAGGGAGGAGGAGAGGGAGTGGGGGGAGTGGGAGGGTGTTGGGAAGAGGGGCGGAAATGGAAACTTTTATAATTTAATAAAATTTACTTTAAAATAAATAAATAAATAAAATAAAATAAAATATTGTAGCCATACAATATATCATCCACCACTGAGGGAAACCACAAGAAAGACTTTGGTAAGAGTTTTTATGTTGTTTGAAAAATGGGAAAAATTTTGGTATGTTGTCTGGAAAGTGAGGGAGAAAGCAGGAGACTAACAAAATAAAGAGAGAAAAAATAAATTAAAGGTATATAGAATGCTATAAAAGGTCAAAGGGGATGTGAACTATGTTTGCTGTGGTTTCTCATACATGCAGATACTGAATGTGCTTGTTTTGTTGAAAAGTTTGTCTATGTAAGTTTTCTTGCAAGCATGGAGCTGAGACAGAAATGGTCTGGCTATTTTTGCTGTCTCTGCCACCCATCACTGCTGTGGCCACATTTACAGGCCTGACTTCAAAAATTTATCACTGAACTCTGATTATTAAATTTGGGTTAGCAGAAATTCAGATGACTTTTGGTATATATAATGTTAAAACTGCTATATGCTTTTTTTAATTGAAAAGCTGGCTCTAGAATTGAATTATGGCTCTTCCTTTGTTAGACCCATGTTTTATTTACTTAAAATCTATGCATGGGTAATTTTAAAGAAACCATAAGGCATAATTCCATTTTAAATTTTGGATTGTCATTTTGCTAGAGTTAGAAAAAAATGGATGCCACATGATTTCACTGCCATCTTTATTAAAAGTGACCACGTGGAGTGGGTTTAACCAATCTCCAAGATAGCCTGCATTGGGATAGATTTTTACATGCTGACTCATGTCCCGTTCTAAAAAGGTTTTACATATGTATGATTTAAAGTATTAAAGCTGCACCTCAATGTTTTTATACTCAAATGTACTTTGCCCTGCCAGCTAGACTTTCTTAAGAGTCACCCAGGTGAAAAAACAGCTAAGGTTTACAAATGTATGGCAGGACTAGAGTCCCAAAGAATGCGCAGTTGCAACAATGGACCTTACTATTTTAGAAATGCCAGTGCCAGGTGACAGTCACCAGAAGTACCAGCTGCAGTGAAATGGAGCAGGCTGAGATCTAAAAGGCAGGCTGTGTATATGCTGTCGAGGGTGGGACCAAAGAAGTACTTTATTTTTAATATTTTCGATATTGCAGGAAGACATTTAAGAGATTTTAATTTTTTAGGGAAAAAATTAAATACATTTATAAAGCTGTGAGGCATCGGTGCTATAAAAATGTTTTATATTATGTTTTATATTGTTAATATTTGAACTTAAAATAAAAGGTTAAAAATTAGGGTCAGAGCCATAAGCATCAAAAGCAAACCAGAAATGGAAATGTTCATTTCTTGTGATGCAGAAGACAATGACCTAAGCAGTTTGATAGAGGGCTTGGAACAGCGTCCAAGCCTGAATCTCAATCTTTTGGAGGTTGTTGTACAGCGGTAGTCTAGGACCACCTGCATGTCAGATGTTTGGATTGAGATTCACAACATAGGCAAAACTGCAGTTGTAAAATAACAACGGGAAAGATTCTGTAATGGGAGGATCACTATAACAGGGAAAACTATATTAAAAGGTAAAAGCATTAAAAATATTAACTAATGGTTTTAAAATATATTTTCTTGTTCAAGGTCTATTCATACTTAAAAATGTATGTTTAGTCTCCTTATCTTTGCTAACTTTGTTGGGTTTAAACTATTTGGATAAACTGAGTCATAAATTTTTGTATTGACTTCTGGGGAAAAGATTTCTTCTGGGGAAAGAATGGTGTTTCTATGTCAATCACCCCGGGGTAATTAGAGATTCAATGGCCTTGTTAATGATAAAGAACAGAATGCTCACACAAAAGCTGGATGAAAACTTGTTCAGCTGGTCTCCTTGGTTAACAACCTTGCTTCCAGCTCTAACAGGCCCAAATGATCTTGCATCTTCTTATCAACAGAAATGATGGCTTTTGTTCTAGAACAGGTCAATACTGTTCAACTGATGGTATTGAGGTTCCAGTATCACCCTCTCGAGCTCCTGGACAGACAGGACCCATGATTGGGTTCTGTCATCGGTACTTGTGAAGGGGGAAAAATGTAGGGCCCAGGGCAGCTTTCCCAGGGCAACTTGGTACACACCTGCCAAGATGGGTTTTGTAGATCAGCTGGAAGGTAGGCCTGAGTCTCAGTTTGCCCTAGGGCAATGCTAGCTCTTAGATTCCCTCCTATTCCCATCTCACCCTGGAACCCCTTCCTTGCCTTTGCAGGAGACAGCATTAACAGCTAGATATAAACTTGTTCTGTGTTTACCCTTGGAATGACTAATTCAGTTTCTTTATTAGCTTCAATTCAAAATCATTGCAGAGTGTGAACTTCTAGTCTTGTGAAAGCTGTTAACTTATTATAGACTGTTAGGAAATACAAGTTAGTCATCTTTAAAGTACTGATATAATTAGTTACAGGAACAAGCCTTATTTAGTTCCTGCATATGTTTTCAAGGTCAAACTTAAAACAAACAATGAGAAACAAAATTTGACTCATCAGACATACCTAGGCAGCCCTCATACTTCAGAGATCTGCAGAATATGTCATTTAAAATATTGATTTAAAAACTTATTATATTAGACAGAGACTCTGAGATCCTAGCAGTAACCCAAGGTCTCCAAAGAAGATTATGGGACACCATGATGTCTCCACCTGGATTACGACGACGCTGACCACTGGGAGAGATGCCCCAGTGCCACACCTGCCGCCAGGACCCAGTTCAGACTGTAGACAAACAGCAGGACCTCGGAGAATTGATTTGCCTTTGCCTAGACAAAATAAGGTCAGTCTTTTCCATGTCCCTCTTCCACAGAAAAAGAAAAAATTCACCTTATGGGCCTGGCTTAGACAGTAAGACTGCTGTTCTGGATATTTCTGCCTCCAATGCTATGGAGACCTGGGTATGACTAATTGTATATGGACTCTGGTCTCTGTCACTTTTAATAGATTTGGAAACTATTTGGTCTGTACTCAGATATACTTTATTTATCTTTTTGAGATTTCTGATAGTATTAATGGCTAGGGCAGTTATAGTGTCAGTTTAACAACAAAAGGTATCCAGATTCTTCCACAAAGCTATAACCAACTTGTTAGCTCATTCTAAAGCTACCATACATGGTTCTCTGGACAGCAGAAAAATATACATGCTTCTAACCAAAATCTGTAGTTTTTGCTAGGACTCAAAGGTATGAGTCTATTCCTTCTGTTTACAGACATCTATTATCTGCTCTTTTTCTAAATTTTAACTTCTGTTCCTAGTTTAAACTTATCTCAGTAGGTTTCCACTTGGCTGGCAGATGCATCTAAGCATCAGTTGCTGACTACAACCTGCTCTGAATGGTGGCGAGCCCTGAACTTCCTGAAAGCTGATGTGGACCAATCCAGCTGATATGAATGCTCCCTGTTCCTTCAATGAAGTCTGATGAGGGCCCCATTGCCTAAACTTCCTCCCTACCTTTGGCTAGCCTTGGACCCAGATAACAATGCCCCAATGTCAGCTTGAAGTAGTTGTAGAAAGAAACACACCGTCCCGTGTTCTCTGCCCAAAATAGGCTGAAAGGCTGAGACAAGGGGGAACTTCCTGGCATGGGGGACAAGATAACTCCTATAGTGCTTGTTGATATATTAAAACTAGGTCCAGAGTTGTCAATTAATGGATTTGTTGATTTAAGTAGTTCCATACCTTCTTAAAACCAGGGGTAAGCAGGACCCAAGA
The DNA here is from genome assembly GCF_982192425.1 of Myodes glareolus. Taxonomy (NCBI): domain Eukaryota; kingdom Metazoa; phylum Chordata; class Mammalia; order Rodentia; family Cricetidae; genus Myodes; species Myodes glareolus. The sequence continues at coordinate 26,977,752 of NC_142026.1, read as the reverse complement.
TTGGGTCCTGTTATTGGTGCTTGTGAAGGGGGAAATATAGGAGCCAGTCATGATAAGCTAAATAGAAACAGAGCACCCAAAGGAAGTTCTTTACTTCCAGCCATTATCACCTGTCAGAGTAGGACTCGGCCATCAATAAGTTTAAATGGAGGTCTGAGTCTCAGTAGTTTTCCCTGAAGCAATATCTGATTTCAGGAAGAACCACAAACTGAGATTACCTGAGCACCACCCAAGAACAGACCATCCAAAGAAACTGCCTAATGTTCCAATTGCTATAGATACACACTCACCGCTGCCAGCACACTCACCAGGATGCCCCTAGACAAATGTCAGTCAATCAGGGGTCCTGAACCTCAGAAACTCCTCACCCCCACCTTTACTCCTATAAAAACTCAACTCTGACTGAGCTCAGGACTCTCCGTTTATTCCAATACATTGGACATGCGGAGAGACCGAGTTTGCAAACTTGCATAAAATAAAGGCTCATTGCTTTTACATACGGGACTCAGTCTCCTTGTTGACTTTTGGGGAACTTCGCAGATTTGGGCATAACACATGCACGCACGCACACAGGCACACACGCACGCGCACACATACATACCTGGGCTCACCATGGCCAGGGTTACCCCACTGATGAGCTACATATCTCTGGTATTTAATCCTGCTTGCTACCCTTCATGTTGCCCAGAATCCCAGTCACCCCTGCTGGTTTCCTCTGTCCAATTCACCAGGCCTCCCTGTACCTGCCTGAGGTATCCCACGTCAGGTACAAACCTGCCCCCATTACACGTGAGCCCCGCAGTCAGCCATCATGGGGCTTTAGGCAACTGCGTTCCCGGACTCCAAGCCCTGTCACTGCACAATCTGTAGAATGAAATTCTAAAAACTGTTCTTGACTTGCCCCTCCACCGCTCCCCAAATCAAAGCGGTTGCAGCCGCCATCAAGGCTGAGCTGCCCCTCCCCCCACCCCTAATCCAAAATAGCTTCTGGGAACTACGGCTGGTGAGACCAAGTGGGGACCAGGGGGTTTCTCCACTAGTCTGATAGGTTTAGCACATGAATCAGCATGACACACTGTTTTGTCATTGTTCTCAACTGGCCTTTACTGGGCACCGACACAGACAATGCCTAATCCTAAACAGTGTGGGGACAGATGGTAAAACAGCCGCTGGCTAACAAAGACTTATTGTGCCGTGAACGGTGCGAATTCCAGTTTAATCGAATAATGAGGCACCAAAGACATCACGTACAGCTTAACTCCTTTACTAAACCAGTAAGAAAACCAGGGGCAGGTTTTCAGAAATCAAAGCCACTGCCCTGGTTGGCTGTAGTCAGAGAAGTCTTCCTGGGGAAGGGAGACTTGAATCAAGTCTTTCAAAGATTGTATCCAAAGTGAAGCAGGGCCGGGGTGCAGGCAGGACGAGAAGAGCAAGGTAGATCCCGCAAACTAAACAGCCCGTGCAGAGGGAGAGCCACGCCTCAAATTCGGAAGATAATGAGCCAGCATCCCAGGGTGAAAGCCATTTTGTAAGCAAGAAGGAAACAGGAGTAAAATTAAGAAGAGTGCATGTGTGAGGTGGAGCCCAGATGAGATGCCTCCACCCTCCTGCAGTGAGCGGTTTGACATGCACCGGCCTGCAGACAGGCGGCAACCCGCCCAAGTGCAGGTTGGCTGCGTGGACACCGCCACCAGAGCAAGTGGCTTAGTCACTTTGTGTGATTGGAGCTGGAAATCTGCAGAATAAAGGAAGGAAGGTTTTATCACTCTTATTATGAGACCCCAGGAAGATCAACGATTTCTTTAGGATCATATATCCAGAGACTCCCTCCTACTCCCCCATCCCATTTGCATTCCTTCTCAGAGGTACATTTGCATATCAAGAGCTCTGGCAATCGGGCCCAAATAATCTGCTTCATCTACTAACCTATTCAGTGGCAGTTCTTAGGGCCTTGTCCTCTTTCTGAAAAATTTAAAATAAGGAACACCTGCTTCCTTCCAGCCTAAAGAGTCAGTTTTGAAATAAAACTTTGGGGCCCAAAGACTTCAGTGAATTCTTATGTCTACAAATTCCCTGACAAAGTCAGGACCGGCCACTCTTTTGCAAATCTCCCGTCGGACATCTGGTCAGAGATGTCTGTCCAGACTGTACAAAGAACTGAAAGACCGAGTGTGTAGCTCAGACGGTAGAGCGCTTGCGCAGTAGGCACAAAGTCCCGGGCTCCGTCCCCTGTGCTATATAAAACCAAGTGTGGCAACACATGCTTCTAACCCCAGCACCTGGGAGATGGAGGCAGGAAGATCTTATGTTCAAGATTGTCCTCAGCTGTACAGCAAGTTGGAAGTCAATCTAGGTTACATGAAATTCTGTCTCCAAAAAAATAAAAAAATGTATTTAACTAAGTAAATGCATCTCCAAATAATGGCCCCTAATCTCGGCATACTGCAGAAATATCTGTACGCGTGTTTATTGCAGCATGATTCAAAACAACCACGTTATGACACTGGATGAAAAAGGAGCATGAACCCCTATAACCAGCATCCTAGAGATGTGACTCAGAGCACCTGTCCTGGTACAGAGCCACCAGCACCCTCAACCTCCGTGCCCAACAACTAAGGGATGGATAAAGAAATCCATGCCACAGGCAGGATGCAGGAGCAAGGGGTAATACCAGGGAAACCAGAGCAGATGACATAGGCCCTTCCACAGAAGGCAACCGCTGTCTTGGTGTCCTCATGGGGCTCTGAGCATGGGCTGAGAGCATTTCCCACTCCTCTGACCTATGAGCAGACAGCTAGGCCCCAGCAGACACCCGACTTCGGACAAAACTCAGGGCAAAGACTAGTCTGGAAGGAAGCAAAAAAAAGGGCGGTGACATGTACAAAACACTGTAGCAGACGCCAGCCCAGCCACAGCTTCCTGTGAGGAAGCTTCAGGAAGTTCTGAGATCCCCAACGCAGGCACGCAACAACCTATGAAGTCGGTACTGTCCTGGCTCACTTTTTTTTTCTCCAGAAAAGAAAAGAAGGGAGAGAAGGAGGGAGGAAGGAATGCAGGCTGGAGATAATCAGGTCCTGACCGTGAGTCTCGAGTTTGCAGGTGGCTGTCCAACTCCAGGACCCACACTCTAGAACCTGGTGCCCCAAGTCACTGGTGACTGACATTTAACAGATACCAAGGGCTCTCCTCACACCCTATCATTTGGTCTTCCCAAGTGACTGCAGAGACTGACCCTAGTGGAATTCCCATCCCTCTGTCAGGAGAGAGGCGACATAGATGGAAAGAGATTTGTCTTCTAGTGAGCACCTCCAGTACCTGGTTCAATCTTGCTAGAATCTTTGATTCTTTCTAGAACAAGTAACTAGGGCATGAAGAGAGACTCCAGGAGTACCCCCATTGAGAGTAATAATCATAGGAAGGGATGGGAAGAAGGTAGCCATCTGCAAGCCAAGGACAGCAGCCTCAAAGGACCATGTCTACAATCCCAATACCCTGGAGGTGGAGGCAGGAGGACTGGGAGTTCAAAGTCATCCTTAACTACACAGTAAACTCAAGGCCACTCTGGGCTTCATGAGACTCTGTCTCAGATAAATAAAACAAGACAACAAAAAAGGATGGTAAGATGGCTCAGTAGGTAACGGTGTTTGCCACCAAACCTGACATCCAGATCCACATGACAGAAAGAGGGAACTGACTCACAAACACCGTGGCACGCGCGTGCGCGCACACACACACACACACACACACACACACACAATCAATAGATAAGTAAACATAAGAATTATTTTTTAAAAAATTTTAAAGAATTCCCACAGGACAGGACCCTTGAAAAATAACAAATTTGTCTACCCAGCCAGCTGGCCTGCTTATCATGTATACAAATACTTTTGGCTGTTTAGTTTGGTTTGGTTTGAAGACAGAGTTTCTCTCTGTAGCTCCGGCTGCCCTGAAACTCATTCTGTAGACCAGACTGACTTTGAACTCAATCTCAGAGATCTGCCTGCTTCTGCCTCCTGAGTGCTGGTATTAGAGGCCTGAGCTACCACCACCGGGCATTTTGGCTATTTTAGATGCTGTGAATACAACATCCAACAAGGCAGACCAGGTCTTCACTCTGGTGGCATTTCTACTCTGGTGTGGTGAATCCATTAACAGGAAACACGAACATGCTCCTTCGTGACCTTCGGCCTCCTCTCCTCTGCATGGATTCTGCTACTGACGTCAGAGTGTCTTAACTGCTCAGCTCCCTTCGGAACTGTAGCTCTCAAAATGACACGAAAAATGCAAGTCCTTTTCAGTGAGCGACTCCAGAAGGGTCTGGTCAGCTCTGCAGAGCTGAGAGTCCGCTTCAAGTAGAAATCAGAAGGAGACTTCCGGTGCCTGGCCAGCCATGAGACCCCTCCACCTTACCTCACCAGCAGAGAGCGTTTCTGCGCGTCCAACCAGCAGTGAGTTGTGCTTTCCAGGAAGAGATGTTAGAAACAGCAGCGAGTCCTAGGAAGAATCTCCGATGGCCGGCACCGAGCCGTTGGAACCAAGTTCCCTGAGCCATCAGATCTGAGGGCCACTTCCCCAGTGTCTTCAGTCGGTGTCACACTGTGAGTCAAGGCTTCTGAGAAAGCCAGAGACGACTGTGCTGTGGCCACTCCCTCAAAGAAAGCTCAGCACCTTCTGTCTGAGGAAGTGGAGGCACGCGAACTGCTCCTCCATCTCTGGCAAGGCACATGGCCTCTGTGCCCTCTCCAGCGCCAGACCAGCTCCATGGTACATAGAGATGAGTAAGAAATGTGTCTCCAGGGGCTAGAGAAATGGCTCAGCAGTTAAGAGCACTGACTACTCTTCCAGAGGACCCGGGTTCAATTCCCAGCACCCACATGGCAGCTCACAACTGTCTGAAAATCCAGTTCCAGGGGACCTGACACCTTCACACCAATGCACATAAAATAAAAGATAAATGAATCATAAAAAAAAATTAAAAAAAAGAAATGTGTCTCCAGGGGAAGCTGAAATGACTTCCCCACGCTATTGCAGGGGACATTCATGCCACTGGACCTGGTGATTTTAAGGCTCATTGTTACAACAACTGCAGTGTTGTAACAGAGGCAAGAGAAAGGCGCTTTGAGCTTCCGCAAGGCTCCAGTGCTTCCTGATTGCCGACACCTCTGCTTTAAACCCACAAGCATTAGTTACTGGCTCTCCCTCATAGATGCTGGGTCCAGGGGGGTCATGCAAAGATGGGGACAGACCACCAAAGTCCAATAAACCAGAAGCAAACTTTATTCCAGAATCCAGAAAAAAAAAGTAACATAAAATTTAAAAAAAAAAAATCTCCATGGGGCACAAAAAGCTGATCAGCTAGCTGAGACCGCAGCCAGAATGGATTTTGTAAGGCTGTGCCAAAGGCTGGTTTCTGAACCTACCTTTTTATAGTAGGGGCACCAAGCATTGGGTCTGAACAAAGGAATTTTTACAATCCCAAGGTAAAACTCAGATACAGATTGCCTTACTTTACAATCTCCATTAACAGAGTTTTTCAGTTAAACTAGTGTTATACTTAATCTATTGTCTTCCTTGCTACTTCCAGGTGGTGTTTACTGAAGCCCTGTGCTCTCCCCTTTGATGCTGCCAGTTTCACATAGCAGGGATAATGCGTAACCCAGAGGTCATATATCTATTTCCTAAAAATTGACTCAGCTCATACTCTTAGGATAGCTCTCAGTTGCAGAGAGATGCCTCGGCCTTGTGCATAGAGCTATGGGTTGTAAAGCGGAGTAACCCCCTGTTAATAGTTAATCCTCAAGCTGCTGAGAAAGCTGCTGACAGCCTGCTCTCATGCTCCTAGGCTTACAACTTTATATTTCTCTATTTCTACATTTCTTTTTTTTTGGAATCTACATTTTTATTTTCTTACTCTTGGACCCTTCAATAGGCATAGCCTTTCTCTTTGCAGTTGTTCAAGTAATATGCTTGTTGTCCAAAAGTGTAAGACACAGATGACAGGATAAGCATCTTTCAAAGGTAAGAATTTCCCCTTAGTGTCCCCCATTTGAAGATGAGCACTGAGGACATGTGACATATATCCTGTCTGTGGTCCTGTGGTCTCTGTCTCTCTCTCTGTCTCTGTCTCTGTCTCTCTCTCTCTTTTCAGATAACTCTTTTCAGGGAGTTAGAGTCTCCGCATCCTCTGTATCCTACTCCATCCATGAACACCCAGGGGATCTTACTGTAATTTTCCTGTCCCCCATCTCCAGCAAAAGATACGGTATGGAAACATGATTTGTTTGGGGGACAAGCATGCACTAGACCTAATCTATGCATTATGTTAAAATACACATGACTAGCCAGATACAGTCACGTATGCCTGTAATCCCAGGGGGCTGAGCAAGAGTACAAGAAATCATAAAGTTGGTTGGGTCAAGCTGTCTTGAGAGGCATGTGTCATGGGTTTTTCAGGCTAGAGTCTGTGGCTCCTAGGGCACTATATGCCTTTCAGTTCCTCAGAAGCTAAGGCACTCCCTTGGACAGTGAAGCACTCAGGCTGCCTCTTTGTTTCTCTGTGTTCCTTAGACGTTGTGGAGGTTTGAAAGAAAATGGCCCCCAAAGGGAATGACATTATTAGGAGGCCTTGTTGGAGGAGGGGTGATCTTGTTGGAGGGAGTTTGTAACTGTAGGGGTGAGCTTTGAGGTCTTTTTTTGCCCAAGCTTCCCTCAGTGTGCTGTTAGCTGACTTCCTGTTGCCTGCAAGACGTAGCACTCTCAGCGCCAGCGCCATGTCTGCCTGTGCACGGTCATGCTGATAATGGACTGACCTCTGAAACTGTAAGCCAGCTCCCAATTCAATGTTTTCCTTTGTAAGAATTGCACTGATTGCTCACCATGCAGTCGTCACAAGCTCAAGATTTCAATTTCCTTTGGTTGCCTTCTGAGTATAGATTTAAAGGTGATTTTCATCAAGCTAAAAACACTTCTGTCCAAATCTATATACCTGACTCTCCAGGAAAAAAAATTAGCTCATGCATTTTAACCTGAAGCCGTAGCTTTTGATATGACTCCAAGGTGTAAACCTGTTTTGGCTCTTTTACAAACACCTGTTAACTGTTTTTTTTTTTTTTTCCTACACTGTGGATTTCAGTACAATGGCAATGCTAATATACCTAGAATTTTTTATCTTCTCTGATAGACTAAAATTCATATAAGCTTTGGTCATAAGGCTTGGATCTACCTGTCACAGGTCAAACAGACTCTGGAAAAGTAAAAGTTCCAAATGTAGGGTTTTCCTTTCAGTTCCTAAAATTTAACTTCTGTCCCTAGTCTATATTTCTCTCAGCAGATTTCCACTTGACTGACAGACACCATCCAGGGAGCACCTTCGGACTACAAACTGCTGAGCTCTGGACTTGCTGGAAGCTGATGTGATTGCTCCCTGTCTCTTCCGCTGGGTCAGCTAATCAGATGCTTCACATGCCCCATTGCCCAGCCTTTGACTAGCCTTTCAGCCCTCCTGGGCCCTGCCAACCAATGCCCTAGTTTCACCAGTTACAGAAGAGAGTACATCATCTCTAGAAGAGAGTACATCATCTCTACCCCCTTAACAGGCTGAAATGCAAAGTCAAAAGGAAACTCCCTGACATAGGAGACAAACTGGCTGCCTATAATGCCAACTGGTATACTAGGAAACGTGAGCTCAGACTTATCAACAGGTCGATTTACTAGCTAAAATAGTTCTACAATATGATAGGACACATGGTCTGTTTGCTGCAGAATAAAGAAATATTATCCATCACAGGGTCTTGGGCCCTTCCGCTTCTGCTAATGACTATTGGCTCTTATGTCGTCGATACAATGACTAAATGATAATTCCTATCTGAGTACCATTAAGCTGATACTACCCATCAGAGAGTCAAGGATTTGACCCAGGATACAACTCTAGGGGAGAATGTAATACCCTAAATTAACCTGTAATCTCCACCTGCCCAAACACCGGGTGACTTCCTAGGATTCTGGGAATTGTAGTTCTTGAAAGTAACAACAAAGCACATGGGAAGGTATGGCGGCTTACAGGTTTCTTTATAAGCCCTTCACTATACACATAACTAAGAGACTCGGTCCATTTTTAGACCTTAAACAAGGAAATCCAAGACCATTAAAAAAAATAATTTTGGAAGTAAGAAAAATCCAGACTCTACCTCAGCCACAAACAACAGGAGCATTTTTGCTCTCTTTGTCTTGGTGACAGTGAATCAACCTCAGAAAGCCTTGTTAGTCAGCCAGGCAATTCCAGGAAGCTGAGACAGGAAAATGCCAGGCCTGGGATACAGAGCAATCCCAGGAAGCTGGAACAGGAAAGTGTCAGGCTTCGGATACATAGCAATCCCAGGAGGCTGAGACAGGAGAATGTCAGGCTTGGGATGCAAAGCAATCCCAGGAAGCCGAGACAGGAGAATACCAGGCCTGGAATACATAGCAGTCCCAGGAGGCTGAGACAGGAGAGTGCCAGGCCTTGGATATACAGTAACAGGCTAGGATGAGCTACAGAGTAAGAGTCTGTCTCTAACAACAATAATAAATAGTAATAATAATAGTAACTAAAATATGAAGGTGAAAATGAAAAACTGACAGAATGAGAAGAGTGTCTTGATTTTTGAGTCAATCATCCAGGATTCATGAGGTAAAGACAGGTGGATCTCTGGGAGACGGAGGCCAGTCAGAGCTGTGGAAGAAGTTCCAAGACAGCCAGAACTACACAGAGAGACCCTGTCTCAAAGAAAGAGAGAAAGAAAGAAAGAAAGAAAGAAAGAAAGAAAGAAAGAAAGAAAGAAAGAAAGAAAGAAAGAAAGAGGGAGGGAGGGAGGGAGGGAGGGAGGGAGGGAGGGAGGGAGGGAGGGAGGAAGGAAGGAAGGAAGGAAGGAAGGAAGGAAGGAAGGAAGGAAGGAAGAAAGAAAGAAAGAAAGAAAGAAAGAAAGAAAGAAAGAAAGGTCACCAGATAGTCCTCACCTCCCTAGCTTGGGGAAGCTCTCTCCCCTCACTTCCTTGGGGATGTCCCTAAAGGACTATTTGCATTGCCGGACTGCTTCCCACAAAACCTGCCCAACAAGACAGTTGAGGATGAAGAACAGGGTACTGGCAAAACTGTTCACTTGGGTCTAATTTGGGTCCTTTCTTGGCCAGATAACCTCCAAGCTAAAAAATCAGGTCCATGCTAAATAGAATGAAGGTAGTTTGGAGAAGGAGGCTTATGTCTGTCTTTGTCCCTCAGTACTGCTTACCCACACCCCCCACCTCAATTTGAAGCAATCAGAAACAGAGGAAGAAGGATTTAAGGGGAAAGGGAGTGGAGCTAGGTTCAACAGAGCCAAGTGTGATTTACAGCTGAAGGAAATATCTCCTGGGCCCCAAGCCAAACTCCTAAATGAAGAGTCTCAGCAACAGGACTTATGAAGTCTTTTTTTCTTTCTTTCTTCCTTCCTTCCTTTCTTTCTTTCTTTTCTCTTTTTAATATAGGTGTGGTGGCACAAACGTTTACTTATTCATTTAACTATATTTTTATGCATATGGGTGCTTTACCTATTTGTACATGTGTGCATACATGCATGCCTAGGGCCTAGGGATGCCAAAAGAAGGCACTGGATCCCCTAGAACTGGAGTTACAGATTGTTGTGAGCTGCCACATGGAGGCTAGGAATCAATCCTGGATCTTCTAGAAGATCAGTCAGGGCCACCTCTCCAGCCCCATCAGGAAGTTTTTTAAGAATTTCCATACGGATACTCATGCAAATAATGCTTGGCTGAATTCAGAACATAAGAAAATGATTCTTCTACTCTAGGATGGGAAAACAAGCTGGTGGCTGTGAGACACTGGCAAACTCCATCTTCTGCCCTCTCGATTATCTGACACCAGCCAGGACTAGCCCAGGCTGAGAGGAAAGATGTGCAGAATGTTTGGCTCCAGATCAGCTAGAAGCTGCACTGACATAGCAAGCCGCATTCCGACACACATCAAGCTGCCAGCCAAGAGGGGACAGGAAGAATCCATAACTCATGGGACAATCCTAGAGTTGGGTATATTCACACCCACATGTTCCTTTGTCTGATGGCCTCATAAAATATGGCCTTGCAAACTTTCTAGTTTCTGACTTGCATTCAGGACTTTGTCAGACTACAAAATAGCTTAATCATATATGAGTAATAACGAAGATGCTTATCTGTAAACAGTCTACTCGGTCCCTGCTCCAAGTTCTTATCTCCATCTTCTAAACATCTTGCTAAACACTGAAACTGCTGGTCCAGGTTAGAAACATGATTTGTGAATTTACATATTTTTTAGGAAAGACCCCTCCCCCGCAATAATTCCTCCAAAACTCTGAGAACCGATGGAATAGAACAGCTAGACTGGGAGTGGCAATGAACATCTAGAATCCCAGCACTCAGGAGCAGAAGCAGGTAGAGCTTGAGGCCAACCTGCTCTACAGATTGGATTCCAAAGCAGGCAGGGCTACATAGTGATATCTTGTCAAAAATAGAACAAAATAAAATTTGCCAAGGCCTGTGCAAGTTAGAGTTGCATGCACCATGCCATCTTGAAGTACAGAGCCGGGTGACCTTCTTGGGTATGTAGACCATTTCCATTGAGAATACGAAATTGGTCTTCAAGCCCTTCTGGAGATTCTCTAAGAGACCATTCAATGAATTGCTCTTCTTGTTGTCATTCAGTCTTGACACAAACACCAGGAAGCCGCTGAGCAGTGTGTCATGGAGGAGATGATTGTGCAAAGACACAAATTTAGTATCAAGGTAGAGTGAAGCCAAATGGCTCTGTTTCGGCCACATGCCAGGCGATCCATTTCTGCATTCGTTATGCACAGGGGATGGGAAGCACTGGAGAAGAGAGACACTGAGGAACAGATACACAGAGAGCATCTTCCAAAGCTCCTCCCACCCAGGCTCTATCTGTGACACAGCTGAGGGGGGCAGGGAAGAAAATCGCAAGACAGTACCTGCGGCAAACTGCAGCTTCCTGAGATGGTCACAGAAGTATCTCCCATTCTCACCTGCTCCTCCAGGACGGGAATGCAATATTCCTGCCATCCAAAGGTGGAACCCACACTCCACCTCTCTGGAATCTGTAGCTTCCTGAGACAGTCACAGAAGTATCTCCCGTTCCCACCTGCTCTTCCAAGATGGGAATGCAATATTCCTGCCATCCAAAGGTGGAACCCACACCCCACCTCTCTGGACACTGGGTAGGCTGATGACTGCCTCTACCAAAAGAGAATGCTTCCGTTGTGTTTTAGAACCTTACACAAGGATCCCAATGCTCCCTCCCTGGGTACCATGTTAGAGAGGCCTTGAGAAGGAGCACCAGTCAACACCCCCAGCTGAACCCCAACTAGTAGCAAGCCATAGAGTGCTCCATCCTTCAGGTCCAACCCTTGAATCTGACTACATCCATGTAGGACACCTCAGGACAGAACTAGCTGCATGATTCAAGTTCCTGGCCTATAATTAAAAGGGGTGAACAAAAATTAACCCTGAATCTCAAGGGCTGGAGCGATGGCTCAGTGGTTGAACACACTTGACCATTCTGCAGAGGAACTGAGTTCTACTCCCAGGACCTACATGGTGACCTACAACTGCCTGTTCCTGCTCCAGGGGATCTGACACCCATTGTTGACCTCTGTGGGCACCGACCGCACTCCCACACACATATCCACACACACACACGTTTTAAAAATAATAAACATAAATCTTGTTGTTGTTGTCTTCAAGACAAGATTTCTCTGTGTCGCTCTGGCTGCCCCGGAACTACCTTTGCAGACCAGGCTGGCCTCGAACTCACAGAAACCCACCTGCCTCTGCTTCCCAGCGCTAGGATTAAAGGCATGCGCCACCACTGCCCAGCTGAAAAATAAAGCTTTTTAAAAAAGACATTCACCTGAGCTCTTTCGGGTCTTGGCTCCAAGATGACCAAAAAAAGAAAACGGCCCATGTCGAAAACGACCCACTGCCATATGCAGCTAATTTGCTGCACGAACTGTACCCAGTATGCACCCAAAGACGACAAAGACGTTAAGAAGTTCGTCATTCCGAACATTGTAGAGGCCACTGCCGTCCGGGACATGTCCGAAGCAAGTGTCTTCGACGCTTATGTGCTCCCCAAACTCTAGGTCAAGCTGCATTACTGTGTGAGCTGTGTTATCCATAGCAAGGTGGTCAGGAAACGATCTCGTGAAGCTCGGAAGGACCGAACACCCCCGCCACGATTTAGACCTGCTGGTCCTGCACCACAACCTCCACCATGTAAAGAGGTGGCTTCATACGGACAGAAGAAGAAAAGCTCTTGGAAAAATAAAACGGGACTTACACTTTTAAAAAAAGAAAGAAAAAATATACCTGGATCTTTAGCTTTTCAGAATTGAGGCTGACCTTGAAATGGAAAAGGAGATAATTATCTTTGCCTGTGGTTTAAAAGGTGGTTACTTCCTTTCTTCCTCATTAAGTCTCTTCCCTAATCTGGGAAGGTATTTATGGTCCCATCTCTAGAAAACTACCTCTCTAGGGAGGTAGTGTCTTTCCAACAAAGTAACAGAACAAAAGAAAAAACAAGAAAATGAAAGCAACCCAAGAAAATTAAAGAATTAATTAAAATAAACTAATCAATCAAAAATTAAATTAAACCTTCTAAAGAACTGGTGGCTATAGGAAGTGAGCAATATGTCAGGGGGTACTCAGGATCTGACGGTCACTTGAAGCAGAAATAGCTAAGTTAGAAGAATACGTGTTGGCAAATTTAGAGAAGGAACGACATACTGAAATGGAGGCGCTGAGGGGACATAATGACAGAAACATCTAATCGGCTATTGGGGAGAGACGTGTATATATTTAATGTGTTTAAAAATCAATATATGGGGCTGGAGAGATGACTCGGAGGTTAAGAGCTGCTCTTCCAGAGGTCCTGAGTTCAACTCCCAGCAAACACATGGTGGCTCAAAATCATCTATAGTGGGATCTGAGGCCCTCTTCTGGCATAAAGTCATACATGCAGATAGAGCTCCCATACATAAAATAAGCAAAGAATTTTTTTAAATCAACATATGTATTGATCTTAAGAGCTCTTAAGTTTAGAGGTATTTCCTACTCTTTATTTTCTAAGATAAAAGTTGTCTGAGTTTTGTATCCTGTTGCTATGATAAAACCCCCTGATGCCCAGTGGTGATGGCACATTCCTTTAATCCCAGCACTGGGGAGGCAGAGTCAGTGAATTTCTAAGCTCCAGGATGCCCAGGGCTACCACCAAAAAAAAAAAAAAAAGAACAGAAAACAAAAAATTACCATTACATCCATTACACAGCAATTTTAAGGAAGAAAGAGTTTATTTCACTCACAATTTTGTTCTAGTTCATCACTGTGAAGGAGTCAAGGCAGCAGGAACTTGAAGCAGCTAGGCACATCTACTGTCAAGAGCAAAACACAATGCATGCCTGCCTGCAGTTAACTGGATTTCTCTACTCTTATACAGTCTAAGACCTCCAGCCTAGGGAATGGTGCTGCCCACTGCAGGCAGGTCTTTCCATCTCAGTTAATGCAATCAAGATAATCACCCACAGACAAGGCCACCACAGGCCAGCCTGACCTAACAATCCCTTACCAAGAGTCCTTTCCCAGCTGACTCTATACAGTATCAAGTTGACAATTAAAAGCACGGCAGTGGCCTTTATCTCCTTCTGGACTATTGTACTAACTAGCTTTTTGTCTGAAGCAGGCTACTTGCAAAGAAAACTGATTCTCAAAATAACAATAATATTGCTCTTTACTGGCCAATAAAACAACACCACAACCAAAACAGCTTTTCAGGACATCTGTTGCAATTATTCAGCTCTATCATTTAACACAAAGACAACCATAGGTAATACTTAAGGGAATCCCAACGCTGTTTTATTTCTCCCAAACGTGTAACAAGCGCTCCTAATTTTACTGGCACTCACAAATCAACCCTCCATCTCCTTAGACTCACAGCATGACCAGGCTCATATGAGATAGAACATGACAAAGCCTGCCTGGCTGCTTTTTCCCTCACTTTCCCTCCATGCTCACTCTAGAGTTTCTGGGTTGACTCTCTTCAGCCCCAATGCTTTGTTCAGGCTTGCAGCTTCCTATCCGAGATGCTGCTCCTGTGCCCTGAAGCCTCTTAGGTCCTGGGACACCCATTCTATATGAAAACACTGTGTCCACACAGCATCAGTTCCTGCTCTTCACCGAGAAACTGAAAAGGTGATAGAGTTTAACCTCTTCAGTTGAAAAAGGTCCCTCTCAATGACACTGATTAGTAAGAACTATTTGGGGCTGTCCCAAAAGGTAAGCTTTGTATTAGTCACTCTCGCTGTTGCAATGATAGAATGCCCGACAAAAGTAACTTAAGGGAGGAAAGGATTATTCCAGCTCAGAAATTTTAGGGTATAAAGTCCATCATGGCAGGGAAGGCTGGTATGGATGTTATTGATCACATAATGACAGCTGCAGTCAGGAGGCAGACAGATATAGGTGGAACTTCCCTGTCCAGAATGCTTGCTCCCAAACAACTGGCAGGTGCTTCCCAAATAACTGACTCAGAGGCTTAATATAAATTATAAATGCTCAGTCAATAGCTCAGGCTTATTACTAACTAGCTCTTACAACTTAACCCATTTCTATTCATCTGTGTGTTCATGGCTTTTACCTCTATCCCATTTTGTGTGTCCAACTTGTTCTCCATCTGGCTGACGACACCTCTTACTCTGCCCTTCCTCATCCCATCATTCCAGTTTGGCTTTCCCACCTAACTTTATCCTGTTCAGCTATCAGCCAGTCAGCTTGTTCATTAAACCAATCATAGCGATATATATTCACAGAGTGTACAGAATGATTATTCCACAACAGACAGGGGCAGCATGCTAGTACTCAACTCCTCCCTTCCTCCTTTCTATTTGGTCTGGGAGGTCAGGCCATGAAACGGTACAGCCCACATTGAGGGTGGATTTTCCTAATAACCTGATCTAGAAACTCCCTCACAGACATGCCTAGAGGTTTGTCTCATAGGTGGTTCGAATCTCCTGTCAAGTGGACCATCAGTGCTAACCATCATGGCTCTCAAAGAGCTTGTTAGGAGGATGATTAGGCAAGAATCTTCAAAGTGTGTTATAGAGACAAGGAAAGAGGTGAGCCCTGTCTCGCTAAAGGTCTCACAAAGTGCCTCAGTAAAACACTTACAGCCAAGCCTGGTGTAATGAGTTCAATCCCTGAGGCCCAAGCTGTGGAAAGTGAGAACTAATTTCTGTATGATGTCTTCTGACCTCCACACACGCACCATGGTACAAGAGTGTGCGCGCGCGCACACACACACGCACAAATGTAATTTTGTTTATTTGATTGTTTTTCAAGACAACGTTTCTCTGTATAGTCCTGGCTGTCCTGGAACTCACTTTGTAGACCAGGCTGGCCTCTAACTCACAGAGATCCGCCTGTCTCTGTCTCCCAAGTGCTGGGATTAAAGGCATGTGTCACCAACGCCCCACTCAGGAGTTTTAGATTTGAGTGGGATATTCTTAAGATTATTGATAAATAATGACTAGATCATTATTTATGAAACATGAAAGATAGTGGGTACACTGATAAATACTGTGGAAGAAGTTGCTCAGGACCTAATTATCATGCCTGGATCAAATATAATTTTAAATTTAAAAATGTCTTGCCTGGTGTTGGTGGCACACACCTTTAATCCCTACACGTAGAAGGCAGTGGCAGGTGGATCTCTGTGAGTTCAAAGCCAGCGTGGTCTACAGAGAGAGTTCCAGGACAGCCCGGGCTCCACAGAGAAACCCTGTCTCAAAAAATGAATGAATGAATAAATAAATAAATAAATAAATAAATAAATAAATAAATAAATAAATATCTTTAAGAACAAAAACCAGACTGTTGCCAGGGAGCAGCCAGAAGCTGAGACAAGCAAACTCATCAGTTCCTGCAAGGGGGCCAAGTGCTAAAGCCTACAGCCATGACCTGGAACCTGGAGGTGGAGATGCTGGAGGGTGATGCATTCCTGGTGTCCCTGACTAACTCCACGACAGTGTCAGAGCTGAAGACGCAGATGGCCCAGAAGACCGGCGTGCCAGCTTTCCAGCAGCGCCTGGCCAACCAAAGTGGTGAGATGCTCCAAGAGAATGGTACTCTCATCTCTGACAGCACAGTCACGCTGATGATGCAGAATTGCAACAACCCTCTGAGCATCCTGGTGAAGAATATTAGGGGCCACAGCACCATTTATGAGGTCCGGCTGACACAGAGCTTAAGAGGCAGGTGTCCCAGCAGGAGCAAGTACAGGAAGACCAATTCTGGTTGAGCTTTGAGGGAAGACCCGTGGAGAACAAAGAGTCACTGGGGGAGTATGGCAAAGCCCTGGTGCACAGTACTCATGAATTTGCGCCTGCGGGGAGGGGTATGCTGTGCCTAAGGCCTCTATCCAGAGCCAGTGTCGGTAGTAAAAAGTGATCCAATGGGGGGAAGAAAAAAAAAGCCAGACCGTTGAGGTGACACACACTGGTAGGATTTGCTGAAGGAGATGGAGGCAAGAGGATCCTGAGTTTGGGCTGCATATTGCTGGACAGTTGTGTCAAGCACCTTCAATCCCGCCATATACACACAGAAGGAGGAGGAGGAGGAGGAGGAAGAGGGGAGGGGGAAGGGAGGGGGAGGGAAAGAACTTAAAAATACTTCTGAGAGGCTCTGGGTCCCTTTCGATCACAGGATCTGTCCGTCACTCTGTCTTCTCTGTTTGCTGGCTTGTCTCCATTTCCCTCTCCCTGAGCATGGACAGCACAAGGGCAGGGACCTGACCTGTGTCGTTGCTGTAATCCCAGCATGTAGAGCAGTGTCTGGCTCACAGTCACATTCTGAGAGTACTGGTGAATGAACAAGAGTAAAGGATGGCGATGACGATGCTGTTGGTGCTGATGAGAAAGCCAATGAAGACACTGAGAGCTGACGCTCTGTGTAGCTACGCTAAGTCAGGCACTGTCCACTCTCTGTATGTTTCACTTACTCCTCTCAACAATGCAATGAGACAAATGTTATTTTTGTTCTAATTTACTCCAAAAAATAAATAAATAAAAACTGAAGCCAGGAATGTAAATTATGTAAAATGCCTAAGATCACCCAGCTGACAAATGGCAGAGCCACACTGGGAGTCCAGGCAAGCTGGAGACCAGGGTCATAGCCACATGCTATGGCACTGCTCTACAAGGATGGGTAAACCCTGGCCCCTTACAGAGACATCCTTGAGGAAGAACAACTGGACCACAAGCTAGACTGGGTCAGATGCACGAGAAGGAACAAAGGGACAGGTCAGTTCAGGGCATAATGAGAATTCTCCCCCAGAGAGGCAGACTGCGGTCAGAATGTCCTTGACACCCACGGTGGACTGAGCCCTCCTGCGTCAATCATTAATGAAGGAAATGTCTCACTAACTCGCCCACAGTTAGTGGCACAGACAGTTTGATGGAGGTATTTTCTCAATTAGGGTTCTGTCTTCCCAAACGGCTCTAGCTTGTGTCAAGCTGACAAAAAAAAAATAAATAAACAAAAATAAACTAGCCAGAGCACTGTCCTCAGCCACTCTATAATGTATAAAACAGTGGCTTTCTAGGCTGTGCCTAGAAATAGAGTAAAGCATGTTTTGTTGGTATGGTAGCAGCAATTTCTCAGGTCTGCTCTGCTTGCTAGAGGCAAGCAAGGCTCTCAGCTAAGAGAGGCTTCCTGACTCAGCTTTAGCTGCAAAACCCTGCAGCTCATTAAGAGGTCCTGCCACGAAACACTTAAACGGTGTTGGTGAAAAGCTGAACGCATGCTTTTCAGTTTTCAGCCATAGCAGGAAAAAAGCTGTGCTGTTTTAAAATGCCGGCTTTCTGGGCCGTCCTGCCAGGGCAAACTCTGACTCTTTCAGGCCAGCAGTCTGACTGAGAGTGGTCTGTGAGCAGAATGCTGCAGCTTGCTTGCTGACAAGGACCTTGAAATGCCATAGAGTTGTGGCAGTAAAAGGTTCCAGTGGTGCCTCTACCATGAGTCTGGAAAGCTAAGGAATGGACTGGATCTAGCCGTCAAAGCCACGGTTTTAAACTCATGTGGTCAGAAAAAGAGAGATATACAGTAAAAAGAGATTCAAAAAGGAAGAAAACCTCTAAATGGTTTACTATGAGTTAAAAATATATGTAGGCTAAAGGTTAAAGTTCTTAGGGTAAAAAAGGAAGAAAAAAAGTAGTTGGGTGTGGTGGTATACACCTTTAATCCCAACACAAGGGAGGCAGAGATAGATTGACCTCTGTGACCTCAAGGTGTGGTAGTACACACCTTTAATCCCAATGCCTGGGAGACAGAGACAGACAGATCTCTGTGAGTTCAAGGTGTTTGTTGTAGCACACACCTTTAATCCCAGCACTGGGGAGGTAGAGACAGAGGGATCTCTGTGAGTTCAAGGACAGCCTGGTCTACAGAGTTATTCCAGGACAAAGATATACAGAGAACCTGTGTCAAAAAGTAAAAGTAAAAATAAAAGAAATAGAGGTTAAAAATAAAGCTGCATAAAGATGGAAAATACACAGAGAATCTTAATACTGTATGCTATTATGTTCTCTTTGAATTATTTGAATGCTGAAGAAGGAACAACAGCTGCTAAAAGACTTTTGTTTATAAATGCTGCTGAACTAATCCAAGATAGATATTTTGAAAATACCTTGACTTCAGAATTTGGGTCTAAGAATATGATGCTTTGGAAAGGAGGTCCTTCTTTTGTTTTCACAGAGGATGAGACCCTGTGGATTGCTTCTATCCCAATATGATATGATAGACCACGTCCTCCTGAAAGGTTGCTGTGAACACCCTCAAGAAATTACTTCACTCAACTGCCAACTGAGATGAACCTGGCAGACAGGTTTTACCATGAAAGACCTGATTAACAGCGCCCCTATACAGCAGGAAGAAGTTTGGAGAGAAATAACTATGTCCATATTCCCAAATATTGTTTATAAATGTTCTTTTACATTTAAAGGGGGATATGATATAGATATGAATAATTTCATTGGTATGGATTTTAAGGTCAATTTTGTTATATGTATATATATTTCTGATCTTGATTGAGGTATTGTGATTGTGTAGTTCATTTAAAAATGTAATGTATAATTAAAAATATAGGTTGTTAATGGATAATCATTGATAATAGTCAAGCTTGTAGTAATGTTAGTTTGATTTTCTAGATGTGCATAGATATATTTCAGATATGCATTCTTCATATCTTTCAAAGACTACAGAACATGGCATTTAATGTTTTAATAACTTAGGACTTTTCATGACAATGAGACACGTCTGCTCCTGGCAGCACCAATCTACTCCAAGAGGAAGATGGTCATCGAAGAGGCTCCTTATGGAGTTTGATAGCCATTTTGGGCAAGAAACTGCTCTTGCCTGGACTGTTGTATAAACTGGACACAAAACCCGCAGAGAGAGGACTGCTGAACTTGCCTAAAGGTGAGATAATCTTTCGTGATTCCTGATTCATGAAAGAGTCTGCAAGACATTCTGCAGGACACAGCAGATAGTGACTGAACTGTCTTTAAAAGTTCCTGCTTCATGGAAATGTCTGCTGGATATTATGGGCCTGAAGGCCAAAAATGGATGCCCCAACAATACAGAGGAACTTTAGGTCACTGTCCAGGCAGCAAGATGTCTCTGTCATTTCTAGAGTTTTGGAAGTTGCTTACTTCTTGTTTACTTATGTAATATTATATCCTTCTGGAGTCTTTGATGGAGTTGAAGAATGAATAGTCATAGTTATAGTTTTCCATTATTATGATAAAGATATAGTTATAAATATTGTGACTGTAATTCTTGCTTGATAACTGTTTTGTTATATGTAATTTTACTATGTTAAAATGAAAGCCTTTCTTTTTTGTTTAAACAGAAAAAGGGGAAATGATGGAGGAGGGTTATCTGTCTATTGTGTTATTTTCATTGGTCAATAAAGAGACTGCCTTGGCCCTTTGATAGGACAGAAAATTAGGTAGGCGGAGTAGACAGAACAGAATGCTGGGAAGAGGGCTATGAGGCAGACGCCATGGAGCCAGCCACCAGGTCAGACATGCTAAATCTTTTCCGGTAAGCCACCACCTTGTGGTGCTACACAGATTATTAGAAATGGGTTAATATCAAGATATGAGAGTTAGTCAGTAACTAACTCTCTAGAGATAATGGACCAGGCAGTGCTTCAATGAATACAATTTGTGTGTTGTTATTTCTGGGACTAAGCTAGCCGTATGGGAGCCGGGTGAGGCGAAAAGCAGGCCTGCCCACAACTCCATACTACATATGGCGCCCAACGTGGCTCTATTTCACACGCGCCTTTTGACTCCATTTTGAGTATAAATAGAGAGACAGGTTGACTCTGACCTTGGGGGACACATGAGCGGCATCATTTGTCTGTTATCACCCAGCAGACCCAGAATGATGGAGAACCTATTTCTCAATGAAACCCTGTCACCAAAAAAAAAGAAAAAGGAGAAGAAGAAGAAGAAGAAGAAGAAGAAGAAGAAGAAGAAGAAGAAGAAGAAGAAGAAGAAGGAAAAAAAAGAACCTATTTCTAAGTTGAAAGGTTGTCACTTCATAAATTTATCAAAGTAAATTGAGTTTATAAGAACACATGGGCACAGTAAAAGCATATCAGGCAAACCAGGGCTAAGCTTACCAGGTACACCAGACTAAAGAACGGGTGTAACTCCCTCACCTAGACCCCACAAAGAGGAGGACACTTCACATTGCAATGGCAGGGGCCCCACCAGCCTGTCTCTGACTGCAGGGTCAAAGGACCGACAGATAAAGAACTCTCAGCTGTCCCAAGGGTCTCCGTTTAGCTCACTGCTCCCACGACTGAGAGGGTCTATTAAACTGCTGCCCGCCCATCGGCCTGACAGCCCATGTGGACTCTACCTCGGTGGCTCCCGCAGCCACTGACCTCACTTCTGTAACCTGACTTGATCCTGAAGCTCAGACCAGCTCTGACCCCATGGCCTGAGTCCACAGCGGCATGTCTAGCCAGAGCTCCCCAGGCTTTCATAGACCGCGTCCCGCCCCAGGCTCTTTTTGCAAATCCATCCATTTCCAGCTTCCACCTGTGTCCAATCCCTTCCAGAACTCCTTGAACTCTAATATGACTTCCACAACTTCCACACATATGAACAGATAAATTTACAAATGTGACCTGTGTACTGAGACACTCTTAGTAGCTAAGGTTGGAACAAAAGAACCCATGTTGGCCTTGACTGGCTATCAGGGAAATCATGGGCAAACTGTTTCCGATAAAACCAACGTATCTTATGAATTGATTGTTAATAAGTTCTGGCGTTTTGGAAAGACACAAGCTGTTCATCTGTTTCTGACTTAGTCACTCACAACATCTGTGATGGTGTTTTAAACAGTCCGAGGTGAACTTAAAGAAAAACACAACACCCTTCTAGTCCCAGGATGGAGTCTCTCGAGAAACAGGGCACAGAGGCTTTAGCGTCCGAAAAGATGTTTGCCCGAGCAGCCGTTTGCCACTGGCAATTGGGAAAAATTTGGTTCCCAGAGAAGAAAGCAGGAGGCAAGCTCAGCAATTCAGTGGGGCAGCTCCCTTGGGACTTTGTCCCCAGTGTGTACTTTTAGCTCCCTTCACTTCCCTGCTCCTCCTTGCTCCCCTTCCGTTTGGAACTGCATTCTAAGTTTTAAAGGGAAATCCCACCTAAACGGTTAAAAGAAATCACTGCTAAATCTTTTGGGTTTATAGAAGGACATTCGATGGCCTCTACTTCTTTTCCTTGTATCAGCTGGGCTTTGCTCTGCAGCTGGGGCTGGCCTCAAACTGGCTTTGAGAGCATAGTCCACGGACATACATGAAGGCAAACACTCGTACACATAAAATAAAATAAGGAAATCTCATATAATCTTTGTTAAGGATCCTACAGACGGCACTGGAGAATTGGCTCAGTGGTTAAGAGCACTGACTGCTCTTGCAGAGGACCCAGGTTTGATTCCCAGCACCTACATGATGGCTACCAACCACCTGCAAGTGCAGTTCCGTTCCAGTGGATCCAACTCCTTCTGAGCTCAGGAGGTCCAGGCATGTGTACACATGGCGCACACACACATACTACATACAGGCAACACATGTCTACACATAAACATAAATAAACCTAAAATTTAAAAAGACAGAGGCCAAGTAGTGGTGGCACACGTCTTTAATCCCAGCACTCAGGAGGCAGAGGCAGGCAGCTCTCTGTGAGTTCAAGGCCAGCCTGGTCTACAGAGTAAGTTCCAGGACAGCCTGGGTCACACAGATAAACCTTGTCTCATAAAAACAAACAAAAAGACACATAGATGTTGGGTTTTTTTGAGACAGGATCTGTCTACGTAACCCTGGCTGTTTTAGAATCACTATGTATAGACTAAGGTGGCCTCGAACTTACAGAGATCCCCCTGCCTCTGCCTCCCAAGTGCTGGGATTAAAGGTGTGTTGCCACTACACCTTGCCTAAAAGGAATCATTAAAAGGTGTGCAGTCTCAGCGAATGCAGCCTCGCTTGAGTACTCTGGCCTGCAGCATTTCTTTTCATCAAGATGAGTGATAACCCAGACTTGTCAGAAGAGAAGTCTGACAAATCAACATTGAAAACTAATACGAGGAAAAAATAATTACTTTTCCCTCACATGAAACTGCAGTAGGAGGAAGAGAGATTAAACATAAAATCTTTTTTTCTCCCAAGAGCCAAGTTTCAGCAGGGCCCAAGAGTCTTGTTTTTAGGATAGCTTTTGTAAACCTGTACGTTGTGGTGATTTAGGCATTTATTGATGGCTTCTCACCCGTTCTGCCTGGCTAAGGCGTCAGCAGTTACCCACAGTCTTTAAATTGGTTTGTCAACTTCCCACTGGTGTGTAAATTCTAGCAGTCAAAGTCATTTGTTGGCCTTGGTGAGAGTCTTGCTTCGCTTCCTACAAAGCAATCTCAGTGACTTCTACAATTGCTCATCACTAATGTCGCATTAAACACGACCCCACTCCCACGCCCTGCCCAAAGGAAAGATGTGAAATAAATGATGAGAACTGAAATTTCACTGCGTCCAAAGAGTCTCCAGGGATTTTTGTTTGGCTGGTTCATTTTTTTGCTTTTTGCTGTGTATCCCCAGCTGTCCCGGAACTTGCTATGCAAACCAGACTGGCCTCGAACTCACAGAGTGCTGGGATTTAAGGCATGTGCCAGCGGAGTCTCCATGTTTTATGACCACCCTGGTGATTTCTGCTGCCTCCCAAAAGGACTGTGGTACCAAAGGAACGTGATCAAGCATGGTGGTGAGCGCCTGGAACTCTAGGACTTAGAAGGCTAAAGCAGGATGATTGTGAGTTTCTGGCTAGCTTGCACTACAAAACCAGACCCTGATTCAAAGGAAAAAAGCACCAGTGGTGGACAATTTCATCCATGAACTCTGTAGGCCATTTTTACTTTAGGAAGCAAAAAAACCAACCTGGAGGCTGGATGGGATGACCCAGTGGTTAAGAGGTGGTTAAGAGCACATACCACAGAGAACCCGAGTTGGGTTCCTCGTATCCACCACAGGCAGCTTATAACTGCTTGTACCTCCAGCTCTGGGGAATCTGTCACCTCCCTCCTCTGTGGGCACCTGCTCCCACAAGTGCACATGCACACACACACGCACGCATGCACACACTTAAAATAATTTTTTTGTTTTAAGATATGGTTTCTCTGTGTAACAGCCCTGGTTGTCCTGAAACTCACTCTGTAGACAAGGTTGGTTTCAGACTCAGAGTTCTACCTGCCTGTAATATGAGGGCCAGCTTGTTGGGGTTTCTGTCCCACCCCGTACCCTACAGCCTGCAAGTAACAAAGAAAATCACACAGAGATCTCCATAAGTTATAAAACTGATTGGCCCATTAGCTCAGGCTACTTATTAGCTCTTGTAGCTTATATTAACCCATTGTTCTTATCTATGCTAGCCACATGGCTCAGTACCTTTCTCAGCCGGACAGGTTACATCTTGCTTCTCCATGGTCTGGGCAGGAATGGGAGGAATGGGCTTCCTCCTTCCCAAAATTCTCCTGTTCTCATCACCCTGCCTCTACTTCCTGTCTCGCTGACCCGCCTAAACTTCCTGCCTGGCCAATCAGCATTTATTTAAAATATGATTGACACAATACAGACAATTCTGCCACACCACCTGCCTCTGATTCTTGTGTGCTGGGATTAAAGGCATGTGCCACCACTGCCCAGTTTAAAAAAAATTAAAGAAACAGAAACATGCTTCTTAGCAATATGGAGACAGGGTGATTGACACACAGTATCATTTAACCTTTGCAATAACTCTATGATGTAAGTGCTGCGATTATCTCCACTTTAGGGCTGATGGCCAAGTCACACAGATGGACAATGGAGGGGTTTATTTTCTGCTCAGGTCCAGTTGACTTAGACACGTAGGCACCATGCACTCCCGGTTTTTGCCGTGCATGCTCAACGGCCTCTACAGGGACAGGACAGTGCCTTGGTTACATCATGGCCAATCATGCAGCGTTAAGCGGTCCCTAATACTGACACTCATCCTGCAAAATGGCGACCTCCTCTTGCAGTGGACCCAGCCAGCCAAGTCAGACTTCCAGAAAAATCCTGGGACTCGAGGTCGCGGGTACCCAGAGATGCATGCATGCATTCATTTTTTTAAAGATGTGTTTAGTTTTATGTGTATTTGGTGTTTTGCCTACATGTATGTGGGGGTGCCATATCCCCCTAGAACTGAAATTACAGACAGTTGTGAGCTGCCCTAGAGGGGCTAGGAATCGAACCTGGGTCCTCTGGGAGAGCAGCCAATGCTCTTAACTGCTGAGCCATCTTTCCAGCACTGCATTCATTCGATTTTTCTTCTGTTTCTTTCAGTAACCTCCTGTAACTTTTCAGAGTACAGTACTTCACTGAACTTGGTTCCCAGCCTTGAAAGTTCTTTTTGAAGCTTTTGCCAATGAAACTGCACTGAATCTCATTGAGCCCATTGACTAATCCTAATGTTTTCGTGGACTTCCATTAATTTCTATATGTAATCATATCACCCGAAATTAAAGATAATTTTACATTTCCCTTCCCAAACTGAGTGCCTCTTATTGCATTCTATAATTTTTTTTCTTACTTTCTTTCAGACAGGATCTCACTGTGCAGGTCTTGTTATCCTGGAACTCACTATGTATGTAAGGGTGGCCCCCAACTCATAAAGATCTGCTTGCCTCTGCCTCCCGAGTGCTAGGATTATAGGAGTGGGACATGCCAGCCTTGCATTGCAATTTTTTACATTAAAAAATAGATGTATTGGGTGGGTGAGAGGCTGCCTGGGGACATCTGAGAGAATGAGACACAGGTAGGGTTTGGGAGTTATTTGACGGAGGTGATGGTTCTCCCAGATTTACAATAAATCATACTCCTATAAATACAAGATTCCAGGCCCAGGAGGTCAGGAGGGGACCTTGATCTCACAGGACCTCTAGTATTAGTTTCTTTTTTACTATGACAAAATGCTGGCAGAAACTATTTAAGGGAGGGCGGGTACTTTGGTTCAAGGGTTCACAGCTTACGTCTTCAGTGGCAAAGAAGGCGTGACCGTGGAGAGGCTCCACCTATGGCAGCAGGAGCATGTGTCGGTATCTCTTTACTTCTTGTGGATCAGGGAGTAGAGAAGTCAGGCCAGCATCAGAAGCGGTTAGAATCTTCAAAGTCTGCCCACAGCCATTCACTCCTGCTAGGCACACCACGTGTCCCAAGCTTTCATAACCTCCCCCAACCAACACTGATGACTGAGGACCAAGTGCTCAGAACCATGAGCCTGTGGGGGATGTCTCATAACACCTCTTAATTCAATCCATAACACCTCTTTTTAAAAACAGATGGATCCATCTGTATTGAGATCCTTGCTTGGAACTCTCCACCTTAAGAAAAAAAATGCCGCTCTTTTGTAGCCCAGACTAACCTTGAACTTCCCAACCACCCAAGTGCTGGGAGTGAAAGTGTGAGCCACTACACCCATCTTCCCGCTCTGGACTTGCTGTCAAAAGCCCGTTCAGAATGCCTGACATCTGAGAAGATCAGCCCGAGGGAGTACTCACCATCCATTTGCTCCGCTGTCATCATCAGAGAAGTGTTCCTGCAAATGTCCTCATTTAGCCATTCCTCGCGATCATCTCAGTGCTTAGGATGAGCACAAGAAGGTTGGGAACGGAGCTCAACCCAGAGAGCGCTTGCCTAGCGGGCACCAAGTCTGGGGTTTCATCTCTAGCGCTGCGGAAGGTGGCTGTGGTGGTATATGCCTATAATCCCAGGACCTGGAAAGTGGAGGCAGGAAGATCTGAAGTTCAAAGCCAGCCTCAGCCACATAGCTACTTCCAGGCCAGCCTGGGGCACGTGAAGCGCTGTCTCTTGAAAATTAAATAAAATAAAAGTAAAGTCAACAACTCTATAAAATACACACGAATGTCTTCTGGAAAAGAAGGAGGGAGGAAAGGAAATCCATGATGGGCAGTATAGTTGGTTCCCCTAAAGAAATCTATATCTGAATCCCAGGAACCTGTGACTATGTGACCTTAAATGGCAGAAGGAAAATCAAGGTAGCAGATGGAAGTGCATTTCTAGTCAGCTGGTATTAAAATAGATGTGTGAATTATCCAGGCAGGATCAAGATAACCCCAAGTGGAAGAGAAGAGGCTGGAGAGAATATTCAGCAGGAAAGGGTCTTTGCACCAAGCCTGCCTAATCCCTGGAACCCACAGAGTGGAAGGAAAACTGCCTCCCAGAGGCTGCCCTTTGGCCTCCACACACGCACATACACACACAATAAATAAATTTTACACCTCTGAAAGAATGTAAATGAAAAAGGAAGAGAGAGGGGCAAACAATAGAGAGAGGGTGACCTAGTACCCAAGACAGACAGAATGATGTAATGTAGATGGTTCTGAAGATGAGGAAGCGGCTGCCAGCCAAGGCATGTGGGCAGCCTGCAGAAGCTGGTGGCTCAGCTAGAGCTGCCAGGAAGAACACAGGCCTGCGGAGTGCCAACACGCAGAATTTTAGCCCGGTAAAGCCCAGTTCAGGTTCTGACTGCCAGAAACGTAAAATAATGAATTTGTGTTGCTTTCAGCCACTATGTTTGTGGTCATTTATAGTAGGGAAGTACAGAACAGGTCAGGTTAGGTCAAAGAGCGCTTGCTTCTTTTATTTAACAAAATACTATGCATTATGTTGCCCATCTATGAGTGAAGATAACAGGTACTTCAGAAAGATGGAAAAAGGAGGTACCCAGGCTAGGACAAAGATGTGGGATTTTTAGTCCACTGTGGCCTTGAATATTGGAATTTCTCTTCGCTCTAATATGTCTCTTTTTCAGCCGCGAATCATATGAAGGTCTGGTTCATTACTTCCCTCCTAGTCCGGGAGGCAGGGGAAGAAAGATACCTCTGATGTCCCCCACACCACTGAGATTTCTGGCCATTTCCTAAGGTTGCAAATGTGCACAACATTGGCAAATCTTAGTCAAGGCGATAAACTTCAAGCGGCCACAAGAGTGTGCCTGTGAGGAGCCCGCAGATTTTTTTTTTTTTCCTGCCAAACCAGAATTAGCCGGTATAGGAATGAACCAGCGTGGAGCTCTGAAATTGCGCGGATTGGAAGAAAGCTCGGGGTAGGCTCGGACCCTTCCAAATGCAGCCTTTTTAAAGGCTACAGGACGGAAGCATCGAGCCTTAGGTTCCAGAAGGTTCACCTGGCCAGACAGCGAGCAGAGGGCGAGTCCCGGAGCCCTGCACGGAGCGCACGGAGCCGGGCGGAGAGCCGAGCCCCAGGCGCCGCATCTGCAGGATGCTGGTCGATATTGCCACCAATCCCCACGCCCAGCGGCCCCGGGTTCTCGGAACAGTCCTGCAAGTTCACGGGTGGGGACCAGGAGCCGAGTGAGACGATAGCCCTGCAGGCTGCGTGCGGTGAGTACCCTAGGGCTGTGCTGAGGCCAGAAATTGCCGCAGGGTTGGAGCATCTCCGAACTGGCGGATACCGGTCGGTACTGGTTGGTGTCCGTGGCTCCTCCAGAGCCCCTCAACGGGGAGAGAGCCCGGGAAAAGGTGGGGGAAGAGAGGGACCTGGGCAGGACTGTGGTACTCCCTCGTTCTCCGAACTGCAAGCGGGGACGCGCACCGTCCAGGGCGTCGCGCGCCACCGGGCACCAGAGCGCGCGTCGCCTCCGCGCCCGGCCTGGCGCCCGGGGGCTCTCGAGGCCCTCGTTTACTACTTGAAGTAGACGGTGATGGGGCTACAGCTATCGACCTCCGAGGGTGCGGGTGTCTCTGTGTCTGGGTCCCCTAGTGCGGATGAAGGCTCGGAGGGTATAGCATCACGCGCGGGTGGACCTGGGCGGCGGATGCTGAGCCCCCAGGAGCAGCTCGAATCCGGCATCTTCAGAGAGGAAAGGGGATAGTAAAGACCCACTACAACCATTAAAGGGCAGAGGCTGCCACGGTCTGACGAGGTTTTTTGAGCTCATCTCTGCTTACCAATTAAGCCCTTTCTTCCTGCGGAAAAGTTGGTTCAGGCTCATTAGCACGGATACCTGGAGGTGCTTATTAGGAATTAGAAAGATTCTTTTTCTCCTGGTCAAAAGAAAAAGGGGACGAAGAGAAGGGAGAAAGGGGAGGGGGTTGGAGAAGAGGTTGAGACTGATTATAGGTTTGTTCACATTTGAACTCCACAGGGCACCCATTAAACAACTGTCTCACTTTCAGGACTGGGAATGTAGTTCTCTTGATAGGGTGTCTGCCTAGCATGACATGTCCTTGAGTTCAATTCCCCCAGCACTGCCTAAAACCAGCACTGTAATACAACACCCATCTTGGGGGGGGGGGGTAGAAGTTCAAGGTCATCCTTCAACCTGAGGCCAGCCTGGGCTACCTGAGATCAGACAAACAGATGTTTCTGTTGTCTTATCTGTAAAATGGGGTCGTTTGGGACCTCGATACCAACGGGCCAAGACCATCGTGGCAAAAACCACAGAGCACAGCCCTGGTCCATTTTCTTACACACACACACACACACACACACACACACACACACACACACACACCCTTTACAACCCAATATGAAGTCAGCTGAGGTTCCCTGTTCTGCTGTCTACCTACACTAGCTGCCTCCTTTACAGCTCCACGGTCTCTTGGTCTCGAGCGCGCCCTCTACCGGCTTGCAATGCCCGGTGTTGAACTGTTTTAAACTAGGGTTGAAGAACTCAGTCTACCCCTTTGGGAAGAGATTGCAATTTTAGTTTTCACTTGTCACCCCCTTTTGCCTCTCATTATAATTAGTTCGTCGAATTAGACATAGTGCAGACAGCCCAATTAAAAAAATGAACAACCTGCTTGTAAAAATTCCTCCCATGACGGAACTGTAAAAAGTAGCCATATTTTAATATATGGTACACTCCAGAAAAAAAAGCTGACATTCTCAATTTCCCCTATATTGTGTAGCCTATATTTGTCACTTCAATGTCACCCCATCCTCATTTATGACTTTTATTTATTTACTCTTAAAATTTTTTAAAGACCTTTTGCATTTTTTAAATGTGTGTTGTATGTACCTGCTTGTCTGTGTGTGTGCCACGTTCCTCTGAGGCCAGATGTCATCGGGTCCCACGGAACTCCAGTCAGTTGTGAGTCACCCTATGTGGGTGTTGGGAAGTAAACCCTCTGCCAAAGGAACAAGTGCTTGTAACTGCTGAGCCATCTCTCCAGCTTCCCATAAAAAATGTATTTTATGTGTGTGAGTATTTTGTCCACATGTATGTATGTGTACTGTGTGCATGAAGTGCTGGGTGGGGGCACAGACCAGAAAAGGGCATCAAGTTACATATCAAGACACATCCATCCCCTTTGTATCGGGAACCCAGTCCCAAGACAGCTAATCCACGCTAAGGACAGTGGCCTTAATCCATTCCTGAATTTGGGGCTCTTGTGGCATATAGCTGTTAAAGGACCCACCTGTTACTATGGTTGCAGTAGCGGTTAGGTTTCAACAGGAGCTTGGGAGGAAATAGTAAAATCACATCAGAATAAACACTTGTTTTCCTGTAGACTTCCAGTTTAGTGACCTTGTCGGATAAGGAACTGTGAAGCCAAGGAATGATTGCTCTTTGAAAGGTATAAATTCAATGTGCAAATACTTGGTTTTCTTCTTGTTTGGTTTGGGTTTTGTTGTTGTTTCTGTGTTTGTTTTTCTTGAAAGGGGGAATCTCGAGACCTAGGTTGTCTTCCAACTTGCTGTATAGATGAGGCTGGCCTTGAACTCCTGATCCTTCTGCTGCCACTGCCCACATCCTAGGGCTACAGGCAGGCACCATAATACTGTTTTGTTCCCCCAGGTTTTTTTTTTTAAGACAAATACTGTGTACCCCAGGCTGGTCCCAAAGTCTCAGCGATCTGCCTGTCTCAGCCTACCATTTTCTGTAATTGCAGGCACATTCCACCATACCTCCTCATGTGTTCTTGCAGGGAAATCAAATGGGGACCCCGAGGTCTCAGTAAGCTATCTATTCTACCTCCGTTCAACCAGAGTTGTCTGCATGCAACGCCATCTTCTGCCTTTGCACTTGGGCCTCTTGCATAAAATTGTCCATTACATATGTGCTACTCATCGACATTCATGTATCCTCAAAGAAACTGGCAATGCCTAGAGCAGTTCCATGGCAGCCACATTGTTAACCCATAAAATAAATAATTCAGTAAGAATATAAAGTTCTTAACACTGCCACAGAAAAATACTTAATATTTCAGGCACTTTCTGTGGATTGGAAAACTATCGTTTTATTTTATGTATGTACATGGCAGTGTGTATGTGCATGCATGTGTGTGTAGGTGTGTGCGCATTTTGTCATGGAGATTAAAAATCAATGTCACTGGGTGGTGGTAGCACACACCTTTAATCCCAGCACTAGGGAGACAGAGGCAGGCAGATCTCCATGAGTTGGAGGCCAGCCTGGTCTACAGAGTGAGTTCCAGAGCATCCAGAGCTACACAGAAAAATCCTGTCTCGAAAAAAAAAAAATTAATGAATGTCAAGTGTCTTGATTGATCTTCACCTTTTTGCATACTTATTGTGTTTTTAGATGTTTTTATTTAAAAGAAATTCATTGTGTATGTATGCATGGGGGTCTGAATGTCTGTGCACCGTGTCTGCAGTACTGCAGAGGCCAGAAGGGGGCACTGGATGCCCTGGAACTGGGGTTACAGGCAGTTGTAAGCCTCATGATGTGGGTCCTGGGGACTGAACCGAGGGCCTCTGGAAGAGCAGCCAGTCCTCCTAACCACTGACCATCTGTCCAGCCGCTGGTTTTCCTTGTACTGGAGGGCAAACCCAGGGTTTCACTCATGCTGGGTCAGTGCACTACTGCTAAGCCACATCCCTTCTGTTCTATCGTAAATCAAAGTTGATTTCAATTTCAAAGGAAATAGTCAAAGGGAGCGAAACGTTTTTGCATGTATCCACGGAAAATACCACTCTCCAGATGAGCCTTTCACCGCACAGCTTTGATCTCCTTTTCACTATTTCTTGTTTTGTTTTTAGAGACAGGGATTCTCTGTGTAGCCGTTTGCTTCTGTCTTCCAAGCACCGTATTCATTTGATGTTATTTTAGGTTCTCCGTGTCCATATTCAATCTATAATACCATGCTATATACCATGCTCCACCTGCGCAGGCACTGGGGTAGCAGGCATCCTGCTGGCTCCCGGATGCTCCCCAGCTCCAAGCCTGCAGTGGTGCGTGCGCCTCTTGACTTTAACCTCCCAACAGTCATGTCCACTTGCAGGCAGCGGCTGCTTCTGTTATCCTGAACATTTAGACCCCTTTACCATCTCCACGCTCACCATGCTCAGATGGTGAGCTAACTCCCTAGTTCACCCAAGACATTAAACTATAGGGCTCAGCTGGGCAGTGCCTATTTAATCCCAGCACTCGGGAGGTAGAGACAGGTGGATCTCTGTGAGTTCAAGAACCAGCCTGGTCTACAAGAGCTAGTTCCAGGACAGGCTCCAAAGCTACAGAGAAACCCTGCCTCAAAAAAAAAAAAAAAAAAAAAAACCAAAAAACCCAAAAACAAGCAAACAAGCAAGCAAAATATCTACAGAGCTTGACTTGCATCTCCAGTATTTACTCAGAGAACAGTTGTTATCAGGGCTAGTCTGTCTTACCCATCACATCCAACATCCAAGGAGCGCTCGCGCGCGCGCTCTCTCTCTCTCTCTCTCCCTTCTTTCCTCCATCTCTCTCTCTACCCTCACTTCTCCCTTCCTTAACGTTATAATATTGTGAGGTGATTATAAAGACAAATTTTAGCCCAGGTTAGCCTCAAACCCGTGATCCTCCTGCCTCCGCCTCCTTCAGCAAACTCCACTGGCGTGTGTCACCACAACCGGCCACAGACAGATTTTAAGGTGATCTGTGAAGAAGTAAAGCATGTCCCTAGACCCGCAGTGACAAAGACTAATCTGGGGATCATTGGACCCTGAAGCCACTTTGATGGCAGCGGGAGGCAGAGCTGTCCAAAGCCGAGGAAGGTGTTTTTCTGTTTCGGTGTGTGCTGAGGTTATCCATTGCGTGTGTTTCAGAAATCCTAGAAAATGTATGCAAGCCATGAGGATATCGGGTATGACCTGGAAGATGACCCCAAGGCTAAGAAGACCCTGAAGCCCCACCCAGACATCGACGGCGGGTGGGCCTGGATGATGGTCCTTTCTTCCTTCTTTGTGCACATCCTCATCATGGGCTCCCAGATGGCCTTGGGAGTCCTCAACGTGGAGTGGCTTGAGGAATTTCACCAGAGCCGGGGCCTGACCGCCTGGGTCAGCTCCCTGAGCATGGGCATCACCTTGATCGTGGGTACGTTTGCTGCCGCCTGTTGAAGGGGGCTATGAAATGAGAAGTCCCTGTTGAGAGTCATTCATCACATTCCTGAAACAGTGGGGGAGGTCAGATTATCATCACCACCCACTTTTAAAATCGAAGTGAAATATTCGGAACACAAAATTGACCATTTAGCTCTGTGTGTGTGTGTGTGTGTGTGTGTGTGTGTGTGTGTGTAGATCAGGGGATCACTTGAAGAAGTTGATTCTTTCCTTCCACCGTCTCAGTCCTGGGGGTGAAACTCAGGTTGCCAGACTGGTCAGCCAGTACCGCCACCTGCGGAGCCCTCTCGCTGGCCTCAGCACCGATTCTGTGGCTGATGATTCATCTCCGTCATTTCTGCTTGGCTAACACTTTCGCTAGAACTGACCTTAGCTCAGTGGTTCCTTAGTGTGCAACATTTCTGTTGTTTTGAGGCAGGGTTTTACGTAGCCCAGTCCTAAATTACCTTAAGTTCAGTACCTAGCCAAGGATGACCTGAACTTTGGATTCCCTTGTTCACTTTCCAGATGCTGGGATTACAGACAGGCGCGAGCCGCCTCACCCAGTTTAGTTAACATCTGTGAATGCCCTGGGGACACTTGGGGGCATCAGGTCTGGGGCCTCACACACGCTAAACAAGCAGTCTTCTGCCACTGCACTGCATCTGCTACCCAGTGATGATGAATAAGTTTTAAAAGACAGAAGATTAACCAGACCTGGCCACTTTTCTGTTATTGTAATGAAACTCATGGAAGAACGTGTTCATTTTGGCTGACCATTCCAGAAGGATAAGAGTCCATCATGGGGGGAAGGGGTGGCAGGACACAGTGGGTTATGAGGGCAGGGAACAGGAAGCTGAGATCATGTCTCTGCGCCTGCCCAGAACTGGGGAAGCAAACTGGACGTGGGACGAGGCTATAGACCCTCAAAGGCCACCCCCAGTGACATACATCTTCCGTCAAGGTTCCACCTCCTAAAGGTTCCATAACCTCCCAAGAAGCACCACCAACCAGGGGTGAAGCGCCTAAGGGAGAGATGTCCCGTTCAGACCACCACAGAGGAGGATTAGGAATTCAAACCCAGCCTCAGATGCATAGCGAGTTCCAGAATGGCCTGCCCTGCATTTAGGAGACCCAGGGGTACACATATGCGTGTACAAAGATTGTTGGTAGCCAAGCGGTGGTGGAGCTTGCTTTTGATCCTAGCACCAGGGAGGCAGAGGCAAGCAGATGTTCAAGGCCAGCCTGGTCTGCAAAGCAAGTTCCAGGATAGGCAGGACTGTTACACAGAGAAACCCTGTCTCGAAAAACAAAAACAAACAAACAAAAAATTGACAAATATCTATGACATTGTTGTCTTCTTCAGTTCGTCATTGATCTTACAACTAGGACAGGGCTGAGAGATGGCTCAGTGGTTAAGAACACTGGCTCTTCCAGAGGACCAAGGTTCAGCTCCCAGCACCTGTGTGTGGTGGCTCACAACCATCTGCTCCCAAGTCCAGTAATAATGAAATCACTGGATCTGGGTTTTATTGTTCCTTTTGTCCCAAGAGTGTGGAGCAAGTGTTCTTTACTAGTGTGTGTGTGTGTGTGTGTGTGTGTGTGTGTACGAGAGAGAGAGAGAGAGAGAGAGAGAGAGAGAGAGAGAGAGAGAGACTTGTGGAGTCAGTTCTTTTCATTTCGCTGGAATGGTAGTTAGCTCTTGGTAACGCCTACCTACCGGCCATTCACAAAGCTTAAGAAACAAAACTAAGCCAGAAAGTTTAGAGTGGAGCTCCCGCCCCAGACCTTCAGTGTTTGTATTACCTAACTGCAGGGGGTTTACAGCACCTCCCATCTGACTTTGCTCATTTACAAACCATAAATGACTGAGGGAATCCTCTGCCCTCTGCGAGCAGCCGTCACTTAACTAGGAAGCCAGACAGTTAGCCCCTTAAGTTGTTCACTTAGTGCTCTTGTCAGGACAGCAGCTAATGCCATCTATCTGGCTTATAAAATCCTTCAGCTAGTAATAGTCACACTGACTTGTGGCACGAATAATAAAAACCCAGAGTCAGAAATTGGGTTCAACGCAAAAACCAGAAAAGCAAGGCAGCCAAGCCAGTAGAGAAGTCTTACCTCTACCAAGATTGGAGGGCCGTAAACTAAGCCAACTAAGTAAACTAAGCCTCTCTCTCCACCCATTTTATATTCCCTCTAGTGCTGGGATTAAAAGCATATGACTCCCTAGTACTGGGATTAAAGGTGAGGCACAACCACATGGATTTGTTTCTGCATTGATCTTGTGTAGCCTAGAGGGGCCTTGATCTCACAGAGACCCATCTGATTCTGTCTCCAGAATCCTGGGATTAAAAGTGTGTGTCATCGTTGCCTGACCTCTAGTGACTTTATCTTAGTCTCTGGTCCTCAAGCAATATTTATTTATCAACATACAAATAATATACATGGCTTTCCTTTCTTTTTATTTTTCTCAAATGTCTTAGGATATTTCATAAGCAAACATATCAGAAAAGCTTGCCTCTGAATCCTTTTTGTTATGTGGGAAATAAACAGTGCTGTGGCCTTCCGATCTTTCATGTATTAAAGGGCTGTCAGCAGCAAAACTAGGAGTCACACGTGTTCCATTTGGGGTCGCTTGGTCATCCAACTATGGCATGGCCGAGTGAGTGTGAATGTATAACAATTAAAATGTAGGGTTGGCGAGGTGGCTCAGTGGTTAAGAGCACTGGCTCCTCTTCCATAGGACCTGTAATTTAATTTGGTTTTCAGTGTATATAAAGAAATATCTTCAGAGTTACGGTATCCCAATTTCAGTTAATTTTAGTTACAAGAATTCATCCAGATGCTCATAACAATGGGCTGATTTTATGTTATTTATATAATATACATATTCAATATATCATTGCTATACATTTATATATGTATAATAGATAAAATATATAAATATATTTAGTATGTAATAAGTCTATTATAATGAGTTAATTGTTGCCTTTCATGTCAGAATTTATTAAATAAGTCTTTACATTTATGTCAAGTTATGCACATTTCAAAGACACCAGACAAGGAGCTGAAGAGATGGCTGATGGTTTAGCACATTTGCTGGGTTCAGTCCCCAGGACCCATCTAAGGTGGCTCACAACTGTCGGCAGCTCTAGCTCCAGGAATAGCTGACATCTCTGGCCTGCAAGGCACTGCACTCATGTGCACATACCCATAATGCACAGACATACACATACTAAAAAACAAAACAATGAAGCTGCAGTGATGTCAGTGGTTAAGTGATGTCTAGCTGCTCTTGCAGAGGACCTGCACCCACGAGTACCTCATAATCTAAAGCTCCAGTTCCAGGGGATATGACACCATCTGCCGGACTCTGAAGGCAACAGGCATGCCCACAGTGTACATACAAACATGCAAGCAAAACACACATACACATAAAGTAAATAAATACGTTTTTAAAATAAATCTTGCTAAGTGTCGTAGTGCACACCTTTAAGCCTAGCACTTGAGAGGCAGAGGCAGGTAGATCTCTGTGACTTTCAGGCCAACCTGGTCTACATAGCAAACTCTAGGCCAGCTGGGACTACATACTGAATGAATAAATAAATACACAAAAATTTTAAAAAAAAAAAAAAACCTTTGAACACATACACACACGGCAGACAAGGCTGGGTTGTAGCTGAATGGTAGGACACTTTCCCAGTATAATGCTCTCTTCATTAGCAACTTGGCAGAATTGGAGTCCCAGGAGAGAAACCTCTGTAGAGTTTCTGAGTTGATTTGACTGGAAAGGTAAGACCCACCCTAAATGTGAGTCTGGAGGAAGCTGACCGAGGGCCAGCTTCAGTCTTCCTCTGCTTCCTGATGACAGACACAATGTGGCCAGGCTCTGTGGCGTCCTTGATAAAGGAACCCCTTTAACCCCTGCCCAAACAAACCTTCCCTTAAGTTGTTTTTATCAGGACTGGTCTGGCGAAAGTAGCAAATGCACCCCTGCCCGTGGGAGGCACCAGTTCCTTCTCACACACAGAAGAGACCTCACAGGGAAATCTTGTTTTAGTTTGGGCTAAGCAGGGAAACTCTTGAGAGCTCGATTGTTTTATTTATCACTGTATGAGTGTGGGCACAAGTGTGCCCCAGTCTATGGGTAAGGGTCAGAGGGAAACTTCCGAAAACCCGCCCTCTCCCTTCCACTATAAGTTCTAGAAACTGAACTCAGGTCATAAACAAAGTGTCAAAAATGCACATCCTGGGGTCTGGGGGTGCAGTTCAGCAGTAGTGCACCTACCTAGCTTGCATGGAGAGCCCTGGGGTCCATCCCCAGCACCTAATAAACGAAGCATGGTGACAGATGTCTGTTGTCCTAGCATTTGGGAGGTGGAGGTAGGAGGATCAGAAGTTCAAGGTTATCCTTGGTTATGTAGGCAATTCGAGGTAGTCTGGGCTGCATGAAACCAAAATATTGCAGCCCCGTGGTCTCAAAGAACTGGAAGAGAAAGCAGGGCCTATGTGAGTTGAAGACGGCAAATCCTTATAAAGTCTGTTTTTGTTGGGTGCTCTGTGATTGGCTGTAGGTCATCTTCGTGGGAATCCCTTTCTGATGTTTCCTTTAGAACTGAAGTCACGCTGGGCCTTTAATCCCAGCACTTGGGAGGCAGAGACAGGCAGACCTCTGTGAGTTTGAGGCCAGCCTGGTCTACAGAGTGAGTTCCAGGGCAGCCAGGGCTACACAGAAAAACCCCGTCTCAAAAAAACAAAAACAGACTGGAGCAAAGACCTCTGGTGTGGGTCAGTGAGTCAGTTCAGTGGACCCGTGGTACCAAGCCTAACAACCTGAGTTCCATCCCACAAACCCATATGGTAGAAGGAGAGAATCGACTCCCGTAAGTTGTCCTACAACCTCCACTCCAACATCATGGCACATTCACCCACATCGACATGCATAAGCAAATGTCATAGGGGGAATTTAACATCAAGAGGCGAGGGTAGAAACTGCTACTAGCCTGAGAGGGTGTAGCCAAGCCAGAGGGTCAGCTGTCACATGGCCCCTAGTCAGGAGAGGTAGGAAATAGTCAGCATTACTACTGGAGTGTGTGTGTGTGTGTGTGTGTGTGTGTGTGTGTGTGTGTGTGTGTGTGTGGTTTATCTCATGTTCAAGTGTTTGCTTATTCCACACATTTTCAAACTCTGTAAGGTCCAGAAAACGCATGCCAGGCAGGATCCTGTTAGAACATCAGCCGAGGGCTTCTGTTGTAGGCAGAATGAGGCTGACTGCTGTGTCCACTCTAGAGCCGTATGTTCTCTGATGAGATTGTGCACATCTGCAAGGTTTTTATACTTTAAGATTTTTGGGCACAACGGTCCTTGTGCCCACAGTTCGATAGGGAAACTGGAATATTAATCACTCAGGGGTGTCTTCTCAGTGGATAATAAATACTGTATTACCTCTCCTCAATAAAATACCTGCATTCTGGACTGAAAAGATGGCTCAGTGGTTAAGAGCACTGGCTGCTCTTCTAGAGGATCCGGGTTCAATTCCCAGCAACCATATGGCAACTTACAACTAACTGTCAGTTCAGTCCAGTTTCAGGGGACCTGACATCCTCACACCAATGAACATTAAATAAAATAAAATAAAACCTGTATTCTATCAAAAAGATAGAATGGATGTATTAATGACCTGATGACCTTTTTGTTATCTGTAGAAGTAGACCTCATCCAGACCCCCAGAATGATCATCCCAAGCTCTCACCCTAGACCTTTATCTTCAGCTCCCAGTCAATAGAGCCCACCCTTAGCCTGCGGACCTCTGTGCTGTCTTCATCAGAGACTGCACCAGATCCCAGGCCTTTGAGCTGTAGACCCCACCTTCATGGTCACATGTTCTTTGTAAAGGAATGTCTATGTAGCCACCCCTTAAGCTTTATTGTGCGCCTGGAATCGGAATGACTGTAGCCTGGAAAACCGTTTTCCAGACTCTGTTGTGTTTAAATTACAGTAAAAACTGCCTGACATCAGACTTCCCAAAGTTTGATCCAGGTTGACCAAGTCAATCTGAACGGGCTTTTCATTCTTGCTTCTTTTCACATTTTCGCCTGCCCTGACACCTGCAGAGACCCCATCATAAGATATTTTTGTTTTGCCTATGCTATTAAAATCTATACTTATTTGCTTATTGAGGGTGTGTGTGTGGAGGTCAGCAACCTGTGGAAGTCAGGTCTCTTTCTCCCAAGCAGGTTTGAGGGTTCAGACTCAAGTTGCCAGCTTTGGCCACAAGCCCCTTTCCCGCTGAGCCACCTCGCTAGTCCTGGTTTGGTCTTCTTTCAACAACCCTGGTGATGTTTTACTCTTTAACTTTTTTGGGGAGGGGGGGACACTAAGACGACAAGGAGCTCTAGTCAGTGCCTTTTCTATTGCTCTGCGGCAGGACCTTTCATCGGCTTGTTCATTAACACCTGCGGGTGCCGCCAGACAGCGATCATTGGAGGGCTGGTGAACTCCCTCGGCTGGGTGTTGAGCGCCTACGCGGCCAACGTGCAAACTCTCTTTGTTACCTTTGGAGTGGCAGCCGGTAAGCATGGTTTAACATGTTTGGTTTCAGTGTTCTGTGCATTCAGAGGATGAATTTAACTGTGGCACCAAGAGGCCCATTGAGACGTTCTGTCGATGGGCTAGAGAGATGACTCAGCAGTGAAGAGCACTTGTTCTTGCAGAGGACCCAGGTTCCATTTCCAGCACCCACATGGCAGCTCACGGCCATGTGTAACGCTTTTCGAGAGGATCTGATATCCTCTTCTGATCTCTATGGATAGCGTGCGCACACACACACACACACACACACACACACCACCAGTTTACAGACAGTTTTGCATACATGCAAAATACTCACACAAATAAAATAAACAAATCTAGAAAAAAACTTTTAAAGCATTCTATATCGTCTTGGAAGTGTGTGTGTGTGTGTGTGTGTGTGTGTGTGTGTGTGTGTGCCATTCTGTCATCCTTTGCCTTATTGTTGGACACAGGGTCTCACTGTATCTGGAGCTAGGCTGTCAGCCAACAAGCCCCAGAGAACCTCCTCCTTCTCATGACACCCCAACTACCACTAGTGTTACAGGTATACAAAGCCACACCCAGCTTTTTACTCAGATGTTGTAGGTTTGAACTCAGGTCCTTGTGCTTGTATAGCAAACTGTCTTATCCATGGACCCAAGAAACACTTTAATAGATGCTGAGTGTCCCTTACGTGTGGGACACTCACTAGCAACTGTATTTGACTTCCCCCAAATAAAACAAAATCCAAACTTTAATGCCAGCTCCTATGTGCTAGGGTTTCTCCTTCGAAGAATGGGAAAGGGGGGACAAGGACACAAACATAAGTGAGTAAACCAAGATGCTAGGGAAATGGGTGACATTCATTAGTAACTCTCGTTAATAACCACAGGACTAAATGTGACGGATGGAATAGTCATTTGTTGTTCAGCTCCGTTCAGATGAATGAATTAGCACAAGTCCCCGGCAGACGGAGATTCTCAGAAGTCAATCTAGCACACAGGCAGGGGATAGATTAAAACCGAACACCACGCAGAGTAATCTGCACTCTGCAAAATGTTTTCCTAGCCATAATTTCCTTTACCCATGGTTTGTGGGGTTCACACAGTGAGTAGCTATTTCCTCGAATCCTGTGTTATGGTGAAGTCAATCCCGCCAAACTCTGTGGGAACAAAACTCTGATCCGCCTCCAAAAACAAAAAAAAAAAAAAAAATGAATTGTTGAATTGGAGTTGAAAGCTATTTTGATTAAGAGAGTGGATGTAGTGGCACATGCATTCATGGCATTTGAGAGTCAGAGGCAGGGGCATTACCAAAAGTTCAAGGTCAGTTTGGTCTACATAGAGAATTTCAGGTCATTCAGGCTATATAGTGAGACTCTCAGGAAAAAAAAGTAAGAATAGGGGAAGGAAGGAAGGAAGGAAGGAAGGAAGGAAGGAAGGAAGGAAGGAAGGAAGGAAGGAAGGAAGGAAGGAAGAAAATTTCAGTGTTCAGGAGACAGACAGAAAAAGGATCTCTATTAGTTCAAAGCTCTGGTCCACAGACATTGAGACCCTGTCCCAAAATTCAAAAACAAAATCACAAGCAAAAGAAAAGATCCAAATGTGGTGGTATATAGCTATAATTCTGGTCCTGGGGAGGTGGAGAGAGGAAAACTCAGAAGGCAAAACCAGCCTCAGCTACATACATAGTGAGTCCCAGACCAGCCTGGGCTACACAAGACCCTGTGCAAACAAAGGTCAAAACACAAAGCAACAAAAAGTTATTTTGGATGGGATACGGAGGTACATAGCATATCTGGACTCCTAACACTTGGGAGCTTCAGGCAAGGTGATAGAAAGGTTAAACTTAGTCAGGACTATGTCTTAAGACCTTACCTCAGAAAGCAAACAGTGTAAAAACAAAAGGTTAATAAAGATTTATGTTTGTTTATTTATTTCTGTTAGGAGATGGGCCCTTTCATATTCCCAGACTAGCCTTGAATTTACTGTGTAGCAGAGAAGGACCTTGAACTTTTGATCCCCCTGCCTCCACCTCCAGTGTTGGGATTGCAGCAGTGAGCCGTCAGGCCTGTTTATTAAGTGTTTCACTTTTTCTGGGCAAGCACTCTTACTACTGAATGCCACCCATCTGTGTGCTCCTTTTGTAACCGCTTAGTATCCGTGTGACATTAGGCACACTAGACTCATCATGGAAGCTCCTTGTACCTCCGTCTTCTTACGTGCAAAT
Organism: Myodes glareolus; assembly: GCF_982192425.1. Lineage (NCBI taxonomy): Eukaryota > Metazoa > Chordata > Mammalia > Rodentia > Cricetidae > Myodes > Myodes glareolus. The sequence continues at coordinate 26,935,961 of NC_142026.1, read as the reverse complement.
CGGGGGTCTTCCTGTCTGCACCTACTTAGGGCTAAAATGATAGCTACGTACTGCCATACCTGGAATACCAATCACAGTATCCTGCTGAAATGATGGAAGTAATTCACAGAAAATGCTTAGCATGATGGTAGGTACTAAAATGCTTGGTAAATGTTAGCTGACTTACAAACTTGGTAGCGTATGTGTAGCATAAATATGACATAAACTCAAGACAACAGGAATGGGACACTAAGACCTGATGCCAATGTGCTGACAAGATGGCGCACAGGTACTTGCCTATGACAGGTACGGGCCTGGACAGCCTGAATGGCTCTTGGATCCCCAGGCGGAAGGAAAGAGTCAACTCCTAGACCAGTGGTTCTCAGCCTTCCTAATGCTGTGACCCTTTAATACAGCTCCTCGTGGTAGGGTGACCCCCAAACCATAAAATTGTTTTTGGTGCTTTGTAATTTTTGTACAAGTTTGGTAATTTCTCTACTGTTATGAATTGAATCTGATATGCCTCCTCTGTGTGAAAGGGTCTTTAGGACCCCAAGAGAATTGCGACCCACATGTTGAGAAACACCATTCTAAACATTATCCTTTTATCTCCACATGTGTGATATTGTATGTGTGTGTCTGTAGTCACACACATGTCATATACATAAAATAGCAATGGTGGTAATAATAATAATAATAATAATGTTTAAAAGAGATTAGAAACTTTTTTGTTTCCTTTGTTTGGTTTTGTTTTTTGAGACGGTTTCTCTGTGGAACAGTTCTGGCTATCCTGGAACTCACCCTGTAGATCAGGCTGCCCTCAAATTCACAGAGATCTGCCTTCCTATGCCTCACAAGTGCTAGGATTAAAGGTATGCACCATCACCACTTAGCTAGGATCAGAATTTCAAGGCTGTCTTTAACAACAAATTCCAGGTCAGTCTGGGCTATAAGAGACCCTGTCTAAAATAAGTAAATTTATTTTGTGTCATCGTCAAAATCCAAAGCATGACAGTGTCACAGAACAAATCACCTAGGGTCTTAAACTCAACAAAATAAACTACACAAGGTCTTGGGGTAGGACTATAAAAGACTTAAAATAGGCACCAACAAACAGCAATGTGTAAAGCCCTGTTGGGATCATGGTTTAAACATACAAGTTTGTGGGGTGGTTTTGTTTTTGAAACGAGTAGCCATTTATGAAACATTTGGAAATTTGAGTGCCTTCTGGATATTTAGTGGTATCAAAGTTGATTTTTTTCAATGAGATAATGATATGAGAACTATGCCACTTAAATGATTCCTACATTTGGAGATTTATACTAAAATATGCACACACGAGATAATGTATTCAAAATAATGTGTGGTATTTACCAAGTTGGCTGCGAGTTGAGATTTGTTGAAGCTAAGTGATGGCACGAAAAGTCATTAAATCATCCTGTTTTTAAAAGCTTCCCAGGGTTTGCTTTAAACTGTTCCATTAGAAGCTGGAGAGATAGCTCAGCAGTAAAGAACGCTTGCTGCTCTTGCGGAGGACTGAAGTTCAGTTCCCACCACCCACATGGGCAGCTCACAACCAGCTATGACACCTGCTCTGGGGACCCAGTGCCCTTTCTGGCCTCCACGAGCACCTGCATATGGGGACACACACTGACACCCCCCACCCAAGAAATGAATCTTGCTGGGCAGTGGTGGCGCATGCCTTTAATCCCAGCACTCGGAAGTTCGAGGCCAGCCTGGTCTACAAGAACTAGTTTCAGGACAGGCACCAAAGCTACACAGAGAAACCCTGTCTAAAAAAAAAAAAAAGAATCTTAAGATTATACCCCATATTGATGCAGTCACCCTAGATGTTTTTTGAGACAGCATCTCATGTAGCCTAGGCTAGCCTCAAATCTGGTATCTAGCCAAGGATGACCTTGATACTTCTGCCTTGCCTCTCAGCTTGGGAATTAGTGGTATGTGTCACAATACCTGCTTTATGTGGGACCGGGACCAAACTCAAGGTCTCATGCACACTGGACAATCACTTTTTGTAAGGATGATGTGTAATACTCAGACAACAGAACATCCTCATGGTGTGTTTTCAGTCACGTGCCCTGTGGTTCATCCACTCAGGGCTTTTTTTTTTTTCAGAATAGCCTTAAACACGCTCATTGAAGAGGCTCCTTTTAAAAAAAAATGCTTTCTTTAAATGCAAAATTAATCTCTTTTTAAAAAGATTTGTCTTGGGCAAATGAGATGACTTAGCAGGCAGAGGTGTCTACCACCAAGCCTGATGCCTGAGTTATATCCCTGGGACCCACGTTAGAAGGGGAGAATTAACCAACTACCTAAGACCAGGTAAGGGAAGGGATAATAGGGTAGGAGAAGGGGAAGGGGCGTTACCTTTCACAGCAGTGTGGTCCAAGTAGCATTACTGATGTCAGATGGTCTGGGAGCCAAGCACATGAGTGCAGAGTCTGTCTGATGGTGACATTTTGTAGCCAGCTTCTGAAGGGGCAAGGTCTCAAAAGTCCACACTAGCCACAGAAATCAATTCAAGTTTCTCATTTCTTGGAGGATCAAGCTAGGGTTTTAGATATGCAGTCATCTAGACATTATATCATTTCTATATTTTTACTTTGTTAATTTTTTCAAATAGCAGATAGATGTTACAGATGATCCAAACTCAACCCACGAGGAGGATGTAGGCCTAGTACTGGGCTATGGGATAATATCTTTTAAATTTTTTTTTAATTTTTTATTTTTGTTTTATGTTTATGGGAATTTTGCCAGCATGTGTATCTGTACCACATGTGTGCAGTGCCCTTAGAGGCCAAAAGAGGGTGTCAGATCTCCAGAAGTAGAATTGTAGGTGATTGTGAGCCATCATGTGGGTGCTGAGAAGCAAACCTGGGTCCTCCACAAGAGCAGCAAGTGCTCTTAACCACTGAGTCATCTCTCCAGATTTTTTAAGTTTTATTTTATGTATATGAGTGTTTTGCCTGCATGTGTGTATATGAACCACATGTGTATGTTTTGACCACAGAGTTCAGAAGAAGAGATGGTCAGACCCACTAGAAATGGTTACAGCTGTCATGTAGGTTCCAGGAACCAACCTAGATCCTCTGCAGTAGCAACAAATGCTCCTAACCACTGAGCCATCTCTCCAGCCCCTTCCCTTACATTTGTGTGTGTGTGTGTGTGTGTGTGTGTGTGTGTGTGTTGTAGACAGAAGTTACTGTCCCACCCAGTCCCACAGCCATTTGGTCCCAAATAAACACATAGAGGCTTATGGTGATTATAAACTGTTTGGCCTATTAGCTCAGGCTTATTACTAACTAGCTCTTATGATTTAAATTCACCCATAATTCTTGTCTATGTTTAGCTATGTGGCTTGGTACCTTTCAGTAAGGCATTCTCATCTTGCTTCCTCCACATCTGGCTGGTGACTGACTCTCTGATTTTCCTCTCCCAAGAGCTTCCTACTCTGGTTTCCCTGCCTATACTTCCTACTTGGCTACTGGCCAATCAACATTTTATTAAACCAATATGAGTGACAAATCCTTACAGAGTACAAACACATTATCCACAGCAGTGTGTGTGGTGTCTGTGTGTGTGTAACACAGTTCTTATGTGGGAAGGTCAGAAGACAACTTGAAGGATTCAGTTCTCTCCTTCCATCATGTACATCCTGGGGATCAAACTCGGGTAGTCAGGATGTCAGGCTTAGCAGCAAACCCCTCCATCCTGTCTTGCTCACCTCTGGGGTGCTTTTTCTTTGTCTATTTTACATTCTAAGAAATTGTAGATTTCTATCTTTGTGATCATAAGTTTTATAAAGACTGCCCAGAGTTAGGCCCAAAGTTGAGGACTGTGTCTTCCCATGACTGACACTGGCAGGAGGCTCCGAGACTGTTACTACTCTAGCTGGAGCCGTGAGCCTAGGAGAGTGGGAGACTAAGAAAGACTGAAGTTTCATGGAATGGACATTATTATTCAGGGTCTCAGACAGTTTATATTCCAAGAATATTCTGAGGGTTAGGAATGTCATGTGAGCAATGCTCACTAGAGTTGAAGCTGTATACAGTCACAAGGACAAATTGTGCTTGGAACCTTTGTTCTAAATAACAATGGATAGGGTGGTGAGTGACCTAAAATAAACTTGTCCCTGTTAGTACACCTGGGAGGGGCACCAAAGCGTACTCTAAGAACAACCCATGTTACAGAGGAGCAGGGTTACAAGGCTTTGGTCTTGTTCATTCACAAGCTCTCAGAAATCTTCCTACAGCTTCATTCGTGGACAGTGGTCCAGAGGACGACGGACTCGTCACTTTCCTCTTCTGTTTGATTCTGCCTGAGTCAGGGCCTCGTTTCATAGGTGAGGCTGGCCTGGAGCTCACTGTGTTTTGAATCTTCTGATCTTACAGCAGGGATCTTCTCTGATGTCAGTGACAGAAACTACTGCAAAGCCCTATGGAAAAATTGGCGGCTCCTCCCGGCTCCCCTGCATGTACAATGGTGTAAGGAGCCAGAGGTGTTACAGCTTAGACCTTAAACGTCCCTGAAGGCTGTGTAGTAGCTAAAATGGGCATTGAGAGGTGGTGGGAGATTTAGGGTGTGGGGCCTAGTAGAAGGAATAGATAATCGGGAATATGCTACCCCCCCCCCCGCCCTGCTTCCACCTTAAATAGGGTCTTTGTGCATTCCATATTGGCCTCAAACTCACGGTGTAGCTGAGAAAGGCCTGGAAGTTCTGATCCTCCTACCTCTGCTTGCTAAATGTTAGGATTACGGACAGTGTCAGTGACAAGTTTCATGTGGTGCTGGGTGGAAATTCATGCCTGCTAGGGCAAGCACTCTAGCAACAGCTAGATCCCTAAGTCCTCGCTTTCTCTTTTCCTTGTCTTCTCGGAAGCCATGAGCTTTGCTCTGCCACATCTCTCTGCCCTGATGTGCCCCCAAAGCATCAGAAATTAAGGTCTCTAAAATCACTAACCAAAACAAACCTTTCTTCTTTTTAAGTTGATTGCCTCAGGTGTTTTTGCTATGGTCTGGAAAGCTGCCTGACACAGCAGCTGGTCTATGGATTCTGACCTGTGCCTCCTGATTTTTTCCATCTAACCTGCAGGCCTCGGTAGCGGGATGGCCTACCTGCCTGCGGTGGTTATGGTGGGAAGGTACTTTCAGAAGAGGCGAGCCCTGGCCCAGGGCCTCAGTACCACAGGGACAGGATTTGGGACATTCTTGATGACCGTTTTGCTGAAATACCTGTGTGCAGAGTATGGCTGGAGGAACGCCATGTTCATCCAAGGCGCCGTGTCCTTGAACCTCTGTGTCTGTGGAGCGCTCATGAGGCCCCTCTCTCCTGGGAAGGGAGAAAACTGCCCGAGAGGGGAGGAGCCCTGTGCTCTCCCAGCTTACTCCGCTGAATCTATGAAATCAGGACCACTGAGTGTCACTGAAGAACAGGACAGACAGCCTGGGAATGAGGAAACTGTCTGTGACCTTCAAGCACAGGAATGTCAAGGTCAAGCCCGGCCCCGGAAGAACGTGTGTGCTTTCCGGGTTCTGAAGACAGTGAGCCAGCTCACAGTGCGAGTCCAGAAGGGCTTTGGGGACTGGTACTCGGGCTATTTCGGAACAGCCTCACTCTTCACCAACCGCATGTTTGTAGCCTTTGTTTTCTGGGCTCTGTTCGCATACAGCAGCTTCGTCATCCCCTTCATCCACCTGCCAGAAATCGTCAGCTTGTACAACCTGTCCGAACAAAACGACGTGTTCCCTCTGACCTCAATTATAGCAATAGTTCATATCTTCGGGAAGGTGATCCTGGGGGCGGTGGCTGACCTCCCCTGCATCAGCGTCTGGAACGTCTTCCTCATCGCTAATTTCACCCTTGTCTTCAGCATCTTCCTTTTGCCATTGATGCATACCTATGCGAGCCTGGCTGTCATTTGTGCCCTGATTGGGTTTTCCAGTGGGTATTTCTCCCTCATGCCTGTGGTGACGGAGGACCTGGTTGGCACTGAGCACTTGGCCAATGCCTACGGCATCATCATCTGTGCCAACGGCATCTCAGCTTTACTGGGACCACCATTTGCAGGTGAGTGCCCCAAGGTACCCGAGCTTAGAGCGTGCGCGGGAGGGCAGGATGTGGCCCCACCCCTTACATAGTTCAATATCAGAGCTGGGTGTGGTGGCATTTACTTGTCTTCTCAGCACTTGGGAAATTTAGGTAGAAAGAGCACTCCTAGTTAGAGATCAGTCTAAGTTGTCTCAAAAAACAAAAAGCAAACAAAAAGGCCAGATGTGGTAGTATACACCTGTAAGCCCAGTGATACGGGTATTGAGGCAGGGGGATTGTTACAAATTCTAGGTCAACTTGGCTGCACGATAAGACCCTGTCTCCAGAAATCAATGCCAGGGGCCTGTGACTCAGCCACCAGGCCTGATGAGCTGGATCCAATCCTCAGAACCCACATGGTAGAAGGAAAGGATGGAATCTTACAGATTTTTCTCTGACCTCCGTGTTTATACCATGGCACAGACCCATATACATACACACACATGAAGTAAACAAAACTTTTTAAAGAGAAGAAACCAAAACTAAGGCTAAAGGTTGTCATAGTCGGTAGAGTGTCTGCCTAGCATGCAGGAGGCCCTGCGTTCTGCACCCAGCACGTCATACCCTTGCTGTGGTGGCCCTTACTTGTAGTCCCAGCACTTGAAAGGCAGAGGTGAAGATCCACAGTCCAGGGTGATCCTTGGCCACATGAGACCCTATCTCAAAAAACTACCAAAAGGCGTCCATGCTCTTGGGTCTAGACTTGTGTTTGTTGCCTGTCACTACTCAAATAAGCTACTGTAAACATTATCTTACTGTTCTGGCAGCCAAAGGTCTAACCAAGAAAACATGTGCCTCTGACCAGGCACCATGGTGGTGCACACCTTTAATGCCACCACTTGGGAGGCAGAGGCAGGCAGATCTCTGAGTTCCAGTACTGCCAGGGCTACATAGAGAAACCCTGTCAAGGAAGAAAAGGAGAGAGGGAGGGAGGGAGGGAGGGAGGGAGGGCTGGCCTCAAGTTCAGGGAGAAACCCTGCCTCAGAGGAACAGATGGAGAGAAATGGAGGTGCAAGTGGAATGTGCACACCCAGCACCATCTTTCGACCTTCAAGTGCTTGAACACACACACATGTGCTCACATGCACGTGTGCATATGCTTACACAAAAGCACTGAATATATTCTCCACATATATTTATGCAAATATATGGTTAGGAGAGAACTTTAAAGCCAGGCATGTTTGTGTAAGCCTGTAATCATGGCACTTGGGAGGTGGAAGCAGGAGTATCAAGAGTCTAAGGTTAGCCTGGGCTACGGACAAAACAAGCAAAAATCACTACCACAGCCTTTAAATCCCAGAACTTGGGAGGCAGAGGCAGGTGAATCTCTGAGTTTGAGGCCAGTCTGGTCTACAAGAGCTAGTTTTAGGATAGGCTCCAAAGCTACAGAGAAACCATGTCTTGAAAAACTAAAAAGAAAAAAAAGATCACTACCACAACAGAAACTAGAAAGTTTTCCTTTTATTTTTTACTTATTATTTTTTTATTATTATTATTATTATTATTATTATTATTATTATTATTATTATTATTATTATTTGAGACAGGGTTTCTCTGTTTAACAGTCCTGGCTGTCCTAGAACTCGCTCTGTAGACCAGTCTGGCCTTGAACTCACAGAGATCTGCCTCCCTCTTCCTCCCGAATATTGGGATTAAATACCCACCACTGCCCAGTAAGAAAGAAGTTTCTGTGGGCACCTACCCTCACTGCTGTGGGGACTCTAGGCTGGTGTTCCTCACGTCTGAAGTGCCCTTTCTCTTTATATTCTTGCTTCCTCTCCTCCCACCGGTTCATACACTAATGGTGAAGGACATTCATTGGCTGCCTGCATAATGTTTAATTGACTCTCCAGGCCACGAAACTAAAGTCATAATGTGATGCAGGACCAGCACTCATGCATTATGGGGTCAGGGTGCCTGGCAATAGGATCAACTAAATAACCACATTCGATTCTTGCCAGACATCCCAAATGGGTTTAAATGCTACTTAATGTGCAGCAGAGAAAATTACTTCTCCAATTACTTTTTTTTTTTGTAAGTGGTTTCAGAAACAAACGTGTTTCCCATTTTTCAGAGAGATTTCTACTCCCATTTACAAACCTGGTACAATTTAGTGCCACATTAGACACTCGAATGTATCCATTTAGGGAAAGCATGCAATTCAAGACATTACACAGACATTTCAACTGGGGCATTGAGCAACACCAACTTCAGTCTAATTTATGTTATAACATTGCTGGGTGTTCACTTCTCCTTAAAAGACGTCATAGTAGTAGGTGAGTTTTCTAGATATTTCCAGAATACTTTCTAACAAAATCTAGCCCTTCGGTTTTGTCTATCTGAGTAATCTGCATGACTCACCTTCATTTGAATAAAATCTAGCCCCCTAACAAGCATTTTCAATGTTGTCCAAAAGCTGGGAGCAATTTAACTGATGAGAAAGACACCTATGCTTCTCACTGAGCACACTCAAATGCAAAGGGAAGGCAGCTGAGTCGGGAACCAGGTTTCACTTCACAGCTATTGCTTTGAGTTAATGGATGAAAGGATTGCAAAGGTCCCATGTTCCACATTAAAGAACAGAGGTCACAAGCAGGTGCAATGGCGTGTGGCAGGTGAGTACACACGGCTGAAGATGTGGCACAGTGGCAGAGCACATCTCCGGCAAGTCTGAGACCCTCGCTAGGTCCAGTCCCCAGGATGGGAGGGGAAGGCTAAAGAGATGGCTCAGTGATGAAGAGCACTTGCTGCTTGCTCCTCCGGAGTTTTCGTTCTCAGCACCCCAGCTCCAGAGAACCCGCGGCCTCTTCTGGCCTCCATGGGTATTGAACCCAAAGCCTCTTCATATCCTAAGCAAGTAAATGATCACCATTGGGCTACATCACTAATTGCTTTTCAGTTTTTCCTCTTGGGGACCGGGTCTCACTGTGTGACTGGCTATAGCTTGCCGGGAATGCATTGTGCAGACCGGCCTGGCCTCACCCGCAGAGATCTGCCTCGCTTCTGCCTTCCAAGTGCTGGATTGGAGGTGTGGGGCGAGCTTGGCTAATTTTCACTCTGTAGCCCAGGTGGACCTTGAATTTCCATTCTCCCAGCAGCTGGGATGGCAGACCTGTTGTGCCCCAGACCCTGCCCTGATCGTCTAACTTTCAGATTACAGTCGGTCCCCTCACCCGCTCTGTTTCTAGATAGATACAGACAGACCCCTCGACGGCCACAGCATCTTCACTTACTCACGTGGTCATCACTCCCGGGTGACCCATCGGCAGCAGCTGTGACGCTGAGTAGAGGTTGGTGGGGGTTTGTTGAGGCTTCAGTGTTAGCGTGCAGACTCATCATTATTTTGGGATTCTGTGTTTAATCTTGCTTTAGATTGCAGGTGGAGAAAGGATGGCACAGTTTACTAAGCCACATCTGAAGAATGTGACCTTTATTTTCAGCTCTCCTTTTGTTCTTGTTTTTGTTTTGTTCTTTGTCTTTTGGTTTTTGTTTTGTTTTGTTTTTGAAACAGGCTCTCATTGGGCAGCTCTGGCTGGCCTGGAACTTGCTATGACTAAGCTAGCCTCAAACTCACAGAGATCACCTGCTTCTGCCACACCTGCTGACTCCGATTTTTAGGTCAAGTAACGCATTTGATAGAGATGATGAACTGGCTTAGTGGGTGAAGTGACCTGAGTGACCTGAGCTAGGCCCCTGGGACCCCACGGAGGTGAACAGAGAGAACCAACCCCAAAGAGTTGTTCTGTGACCTCTACATGAGTGCCATACGCTAAGTTCACACACTTACACAAAATAAATAAAATAAAAACAAAGGATAACAGCCAGGCATGGTGGCGCACGCCTTTAATTCCAGCACTTGAGAGGCAGGGGCAGGCGGGTTTCTGTGAGTTCTAGGTCAGCCTGGTTTCTGTAGTGAGTTCCAAAACTGCATAGTAAGACCCTGTCTCAAGAACAAGCAAACAAAAATTTAAAGATTAAAAAAACAATCCAGGGGACTGGAAATATGGCTCAGAGGTTAAGAGCATTGCCTGCTGTTGCAGAGGTCCTGAGTTCAATCCCCAGCAACCACATGGTGGCTCACAACCATCTGTAATGAGATCTGGTGCCCTCTTCTGGTGGGCAGGTACACATGCAGATAGAACATTGTATACATAATAAATAAATAAATAAATCTTTAAAAAAGGGAAAAAATGTTTAAAAAAAATAATCCATAGTGAATTTGAGACCAGCCTTCAGTATAATAGATGAGATCTTGTATGGGGAAAAAAAAAGTTCTGAGTGAGGCCTGTCTCTGTGACCGACGGTGGCCACATGTGCAATGTTCTGTGCTCCATTCTCAGCATCACAAAGAAAGATTAATAAATTAGAGAGGCAGTGTTGAGGATTGAACTTTGACTTTAATACATGCTAGGCAGGTGCTCTGCCACTGAGCTACATCCCCATCCCAAACTCATTGTTAAAAACATTGAGCCAATCTGATCTACAGATCGAGTTCCAGGATAGCCAGGATTATGCAGAGAAACTCTGTCTCAAAAAAACAAAAACAAGCAAAAAAAAAATTGAAGTAGCAATAAATGCCTGGTTTATATCTTTGAACCTTGTCTTAAACTGTGTTATACTGAATATATCTGTATTTCTTTGTTTTCGTAGGGTGGATCTTCGACATCACACAAAAATACGATTTTTCCTTTTACATATGTGGCCTGCTTTACATGGTAGGAATACTCTTTCTGCTCATTCAACCCTGTATTCAGATGATAGAACAATCCAGAAGAAAGTACACAGACAGTGCACGCGTTTAGTACCATGCAACAGTTCGCGTGGGTCCTCTCCTCGTGCCTACCTCACCTGGTCGCTAGAGGAATGCTCTGTGTGGTGGCCGGCGGTGTCACTTTGTAAATGCCCTTGTCATTGTCTCATCTGTAAGCAGCATGGCCTCTCCTGAGGTGGTAGAAGTGATTAGAACTGCGTATGTTTTAGAGATGATGGTGCTTATAGCTTATTAAATAGTTGATACAGATGCCCTGATGAAATCTTTCAAGCCAGGCATGGTGGTAGTGGTAAATGTCTGTAATCCCAGCTCTAGGTGGAGGCAGGAGGATTGGAGGTTCAAGGTTAGCCTCTCTGCTACCTAGTAAGATCCAGGCCAGCCTGGGCTACATGAGAACCTGTCTGAAAAAAAAAAAAGAAAAAGAGATAGAAAAAAGAAAAGGAAAGGAAAGAAGGAAGAAGAAAGTTCTCACCTTCTCTTTTTCTTCCTCCCTCCCTCTTGGCCTCCCTTCCTTCTTTTCTTCCTCTCCTCTCATTCCACTGGGACTAGGGTTTTACATACAAAGACTGGAAATAAAAGCTTTGCAACTCAACCACTTCTTTGTAAGGTAAAACCCAAGAGTCTAGATATCCCCCAAAGGGTTCAGATAAATGGGCCTTGAGCATGAGACCATGACTGAGTGTCATGAATTATTTCTTTCTTACAAGGAGTTATTGGTCTGCTAATATCATACAAAGGCAGGCTGTCATTTCAAAAGTAACATAATTCGTGGGCTGGAAAGGTGGCTAGGAGGTTAAGAGCACTTGCTGCTCTTGGAGAGCACCAGAGTTCAGCTGAGAGCACCCATATGTTGGCTCACAGCCAGCTGTAGCTCCAGTCCCAGAGGCTCGGGTGCCCTCTTCTGGCCTCTGTGGTCACTGCACACATGTTGCACACATACATGGACTCAGACAAAACACCCATACACATAAAATATGAAAACAAATCTTTTATTAAAAAAAAGTAAGACAATTTAGTACAGTTTAAAAGAACACAGTTTATATTTTTATGAAAGAATTCTGTAGTTAAGAAGTGCAGTTTCTAACTCTTCGTTTAGGAAATGAAATTAGCCATCCTTCTAACTCGGTTACTCATGTCATAGAAGATGAGTTCAGTTTATGAACTCAACACAAATCCCGCCCAAGTGGTCTGTGAATAATGTCCTTAGTGGTATGTGTGCTTCTCAGTGCACATGTTATTGCATCAAGGGCTACAATTCAGACTCTTTGAGTCATACTATTATTGTCTTAGAGTGAACACCTTTTTATTTTTATTTTTTTTTTTTTAGAGCTGGGCAGTGGTGGCACACTCCTTTAATCCCAGCACTCAGGAGTCAGAGGCAGGCAGATCTCTGTGAGTTTGAAGCCAGCCTGGTCTACAGAGTGAGTTCCAGGACAACCATGGCTACACAGAGAAACCCTGTTTTGGTTGGGGGTGGGGGACAAAAACAAAAAAGAGTCAAGCTGTGAGGATTATTTTTGGCTTGCCTTGTAGCTTTCCATGTAGCTGACATTGGGGCAGTGGTGCCAACCGGCCCAGCTCTGGTGCCTCTTGCCATGTTATTATTATCCACTTGTCTGAACTTGGCACAATTTTAAAGATAGTTCTCTTTGTAGGTTTCATACATGAAGATGTCTGATCTGAGACATCCTAAAATCAAATACTCTTCCTTACCTGAGATCTCTATTTTTCTAAAGCTAAAACGTTTTCAGACTACAGAATGTTCCTCCCAGGATCATTTTGGAGTTTCTGACTGCCTTACTTATTTATACATACCTTTAATTAATGACTTAAATGTGTACTGGCTGGTTTGGGTGGGGGTGTAGTTTGGTGATAAGAGCATTTGCTTAACATGTTCAGATCCTAGGATTCATCTCCACACCATAAAGCAAGAAACTTGGACTCACAATTTGCTCATCAAACAAAACTGCCAGTGTCTTGGGTCAGATTTACCTAAAATGAATGCACCCCAGTCTCGGTTATCTTTGGTAATGAAAGGCAGGAATGCTAAGAACTGGAGTTGCAGAATGCTCCCAAGGTCTAACTTTCAGTCCGAATGCAAAGGGAGCTTCCCAGGCGTTAACAGGTAATTAAATGAACAGTTTCCTTGTGCCTCGTCTCCACGGCCTCCTGTCCTAAGAACTAGTGGAAAGGATTGTGCTGTGAAACCCACCCAGATAACACCAGTAGTGAGCAGACTGGCCCATAAAAAGGTGTCCCGAAGTCTCTGCTAATGCACACCCTTGCTATTCCCACCACTGATGTGAGCATTGCCTGGAAGTTAGGCTGATGATAATTTAGATGCCCTGTTCCATTTGGCTTAACTCAAAGACAGGGTTGGGTTTGATTTTGTTTTGTTTTGTTTTGTGTGAGACAGGATTTTACTATGTAGACCAGGCTGGCCTTGAAATCATTGAGACTTGCCTTCCTCTGCCCCTCTGTCTCTACCTCCACCCCTGGCCAAAGACCTGTTTGTTATCATCATACCTATAGCACAACTTGATGTTTTAATAAAGGTAATATTAGCCAGGCATGGTGGTGCATACTTTTAATCCCAACACTTGGGAGGCAGAGGCAGGAAGAGTTCAAGGCTAGCCTGGTCTACAGAGTGAATTCCAGGACAGCCTGAGGTACAGAGTGAGACTCTATCTCAAAAATAAATAAATAGCAATCTTTAAAACTGAAACAGTGGTATTTATTTTCATGTCCAATACATACAAGCACATACATGCACATGTGTATAGGTATTTACCATACAATTAGGAATGGTTAAACATGTTATGTGTTTTTAAACTACACTACTTCACTGCTGTCATCGTCTGTAGCGTCAGTTAACGGGAGGCAGTGATCTGGCTGATCCGTGTGCTGAATGGTGCTATGGTCCATGATTGAGGATCCTTGTACTGCTCGCTCTGCGTCAGAGATACGGACTTTCTGCCCATTGACCCGCCTGGAACTGCATCCAGGTAGATTGCTCATGGTCCTATTTGTGGATTTACTTGTACTTGAGGGTGCAGTGGCTTCTACTGAATCAGAGGTCCCTGCAAAACTGAAGCAAGACCTGCTTGCTAAGACAACAACAACAAAACCCCGGTTCCTATCTCTGCTCTCACCTGCAGTGTTCTGAAGATACTCTACTGGTTAATTGTGTGGTTACATCATATGCTTTCTCGTTTACCCTTTGCATACCCAAGTGGTGTTCATTTACCTGTAACTAAATAAATGTTGTCCTCTTTAAAGGTGGCCAGTGAGTTTTGTTTTTTGTTGTTTTGGTTGGTTGGGGGTTTTGTTGTTTTGTTTTGTTTTTTGGTTTGGTTTTTGGTTTGGTTTGGTTTTTTCGAGACAGGGTTTCTCTGTAGCTTTGGAGCCTGTCCTGGAACTCACTCTATAGACCAGGCTGGCCTCAAACTCACAGAGATTCACCTGCCTCTGCCTCCCTAGTGCTGGGATTAAAGGCATGCGCCATCACTGCCCTGCCCCCTGCCTCTTTTTGAAGACAAGGTCTCGTGTAGCTCTGACTGGTCTCCAACTTGCTATGTGCATCCCTGAACCATGCTAACTAAACACATGCTAAGGGTTCACACAGATTACCCACCACCTCTGCTCTTAAACTTCCTGCTGCAGCCAGGCAGTGGTGACACAGGCTTTTAACTCACTACGGAGTGAGTTCCCAGAGAGCCAGAGCTGTTACACAGAGAAACCCTGTACTCAAACAAACAAAAATCCCTGCTGCGAAGTGCTGTCTGGCTACATTCCCTTCAGAGAGCAGTGGTCCTCCCTTCAGAACTGATTGGTTTGTTAAACAATGGTAACATCCTCTGGGTAAGGGCTGCCGGCAGAATGCCTGGGCTCCCTCAACTACCCTCCAGCGCTGGATCAGGGGTTGTTTGTGTGGTGGATGACACCTTGGGCCCACAAGGACAGTGACTGAATACAGACTCTGTTGGATGAAGTGAGGGAGCAGCTGTACTCTCCTGGGGTGCCTCCATGGCACCTGCACCTCCAAGTATACCCAGCCACCCACAGATAATACAACAGGTAATACCACACCAGGAGGGGAAAGATCCAAAGCTGAGCTGCTGTTTTGAAAGCCTAGACAGAATGGATATTTGACAGCTGGGCTGTGGTGGCACACACCTTTAATCCCAGCACTCAGGAGGCAGAGGTGGGTGGATTTCTGGGCTCCAGGCCAACCTTTTCTACAGAGCAAGTACCAGAACAGCCAGGGCTACACAGAGAAATCCTCCCTTTAACAAAGCCCCAGCACTGTGTTGTGTGGGCGGAGGGGGAGGGATGACTTGGTGAAGAGGGTTTATTTACTTAGCACACAGGTCAGCCAGCACTTTATGAACTGGGCATGGTGGTGAATGCCTGTAATCCCAGCAGCGGAGAGAGGGAAGCAAGAGGGTCAGAAGTTCAAAGCCATCCTAAAGGTCCCGCTTGGGATCCCTGTCTGATACACATAAACACAAGCCTGCTAGTAACTCTTTATTGTTAGTTCATACACAAGTGCCTTTTCCCTCAGGAGCAGCAGGGGATGGGGAAGGTGGTGGCCTGAGAGGCTTTCTGTCTTGTAGCCCTAGGTACTTGGGCCATGGGTTGGCCTGAGCAGGACAGGGGTGGTTGCTCAAGCAAGGCACTGGGTGGATTTACATGTGTGTTCAAAGTGGGATTTTCAGGTGATTCCTGGAATCGGCAATGGCTGGCATTAGGACGAGATCTGGATCTGTAGAGAAGCACTGTGGTCTCTAAATATGCTTCTCGTGCTTGCTGTGTTTCTGCTTCTTCCTGCGGATCTGCCTCTGCAGCTGGATCTTGTTGGTGAAGAACACCTGTCTCCAGCCCACGTCCATTGCCAGGGCCCTCATGTCGGGGGTGATGGTGTCGCAGGCCAACTGAACTATCTGCTCCCACAGCAAGTCAGACTTGCACAGCTGCGGGTGGAAAGAGCCAGGAGTGGGTTAAGGCACACCATCCACTAGCGTGTGTCACACCCCATTGCTGTGGGATAATGCTCTTGTACACGGTAAAGATCTGTCACTCGTATTGGTTTAATAAAATGCTGATTGGCCAGTAGCCAGGCAGGAGGTATAGGTGGGGCAACCAGACTAGGAGAATTCTGGGAAGAAGAAACACAGTAAAAGCAGAGACACAGTAGCCATCTAGATGCAGAGGAAGCAAGATGGGAGTGCCAAGCCACACGGCTAAACACAGATAAGAATTATGGCTTAATTTAAGTTGTAAGAGCTAGTTAATAGGACTGGAGAGATGGCTCAGAGGTTAAGAGCACTGCTCTGCCAGAGGTCCTGAGTTTGATTCCCAGCAACCACATAGTGGCTTACAACCATCTGTTCTAGCCTACAGGGATACATGCAGACCGAACACTGTAAAGATAATAAATAAATCTTAAAAAAAAGAGAAAGACTTGAAGGCCAGTTTGGGCTGCATACTGAAGCTTTAAAAAAAAAAGAGCTGGTTAATAACCCTGAGCTAGTAGGCCAAACAGTTTATAAAGTTTATAATTAATACAAGTATCTGTATGTTTCTTTGGGATTGAACGGCTGCAGGACCAGACAGAACAGAAACCTCTGTCTTCACTAGTTCACACTGTCACTATTAAAGGACACCTGCTGTCTGGGAGGTACTGTGTGACATCAGCTGGCCACAAAGGTTTGGCCTCCAGAAACTCTTCCTGTCAGAGAAGAGGCAAATACACCAGTATCTACAGATACCCAGAGGGGCAATAGAACAAAACAAGTCCTATACTCAGTTAAAATGTGAAACCTAGGGACTGGGGAGATGGCTTAGCAGATAAGAGGACTAACTGCTCTTCCAGAGGACCTGGGTTCAATTCCCAGCACTCACATGGCAGCTCACAACTGTTACTCCAGTTCCAGATCCACCACCCTCACATAGACATACATGCAGGCAAAATACTGATCCACATAAAATTAAAAATAAAGAATTTCAAAAAATACGTGAAACCTGATGTGTGATTACCATTAATGAATAAAGAACTGCTTTGAGCCTATAGCAGAGAAGGGAGGGGCAGAGCAGAGCTAGGCCAGAAGGACTGGACTGAATGCTGGGAGAAAGAAGGGCAGAGTCAGAGAGAAGCCATGGAGCCCCACCGGAGATAAATGCCAGAACTTTTCCCAGTAAACCATAGCCTTGTGACTATGTAAGCCTGACCTTTACATCCTACATGCTGTAGAACACCCGCCCACTTACATAGCACATACATACACACACACACACACACACACACACACACACACACACACCTATACACACACACACCTATACACACACACCTATACACACACACCTATACACATACACACAGATTAATAGAAATGGGTTAAATTAATACGTGGGAGTTAGCTCATAAGAAGCTGGAGCTAATGGGCCAAGCAGTGACTTAATTAATACAGTTTCTGTGTGATTATTTTTGAAGTCTTGGCAACCGGGAAACCAACAAACGGCCTCCCTACTACAGAAACCCAGGGCTTAGTTGGTAGAATATGCTGGCCTGGCACGCATGAGGCTGTGGCTTTGGGCCCCAGCGCTGCATTAACTAGCCGTGGAGCTGCTTAGGAGGTGAAGGCAGGAGAATCAGAAGTTGAAGGTTCGCCTCTGCTGGCTGGTGAGGTGAAGTGCTGACGGCTCTCCTTCCCAACACAAGTCAGGGGCGGTCTCTGAGGCATCAGAGGTGGCTGTCCTAGCAATGTTGTGCTCTAGCATGGTATGGGTGAATCCATTCAGAAGTCCAGGGTCATCCTCAGAGGCAGAGAATCCAAAGCCAACCTGAACTACATGAGATTGGGTCTCTAAATAGATGTTTTAAAGTTCTATATACATAGACAGCCATGAGAAGCAGTGACACTGAGTCGTGCGTTTTGTCCCCGACATATTTGTAGGTGCATTGCTTGTTTTTAAACAGGGTCTCACTACATAACCCTGCCTAGCCTAGAACTTGTTGTTAGACAAGGCTGGCCTCAAACTCACAGAGATCTTCCTGCCTCTATTCCTCTATTCCTGAGTGCTGGAATTAAAAATGTGTGCCATCCACTTTTTTTTTTTTTTTTAAAAAAACAGAGCCTAGTGCAGGCAGATCTCTGAGAGTTCGAGTCCAGCCTGGACTATAGAGTGAGTTTCAGGACTGACTGGCTCCATAGCTACTGAGAAGCCCTCTCTCAAAAAAAAAGAAGGAGGAAGAGGAGGAGGAGGAGGAGAAGAAGAAGAAGAAAAAGAAGAAGAAGAAGAAGAAGAAGAAGAAGAAGAAGAAGAAGAAGAAGAAGAAGAAGAAGAAGAAGAAGAAGAAGAAGAAGAAGACAGCGAACCCTTGGTCTCCACTTCTCAACAATCCGACTTGAACCTCCAGAATACAGACATGACCCCCCACCCCCAGCCCCAAAACCAGTCATACAACATGACTTGTATGTTTTACAAGTCATTCATTATCTTACCCAATTTTCAACATTCCTCTACTAGGGGTTACACATTCTAACTATGAATAGCAAAAATCAAGTCTTAGGAAATGTCTTTTAGGGAAAAAAAATTTAAACAGGGGATGGTGGTACACACCTTTTATCCCAGCACTCAAGAGGCAGAAGCAGATGGATCTCTGCAAGTTCAAGGCTAGCCTGGTCTACAGAGCATGTTCCAGGCCAACAAGGACTGACCAGTCAGACTCTGTTTCAGGATGACAACAGTGACAGTAAGACACCACACACACATATTCTAGGTCCCCTCAGCACCCCCAAACCTGCCACAGAGTGGGAGGCCTGACAATTGTGTGTTCACCTGTTCACCAGGTACATTACCTGTTTGTCCAGAATTGGAAATTCTCTTCAATGGGAGTTTGTGGATCAAGGAAAATAAATGTACCTGTGGGCCAGTGAGATGGCTCAGCAGTTAAAATTGCTTGCCCAAAAAGCCCAAGGCCCAACTTTGATCCCTGGAATCCGTGGTAGAAGGTGAGAACTGACTCTGGTAAAATGTCCTCTGACCTTTACATCCATGCTGTAGAACACCTGTCCACTTACATAGCACACACACATCTATACACATACATACACACACACACCTACACACATACATACATAATTTAAAAGAAATAATAATAATAAAAATTTGAAATCTGCCTCCTCAGATAAAATATGAGAGTGAAGAGTCCCTTGTTTTGTTTGGAGATGTTTGTTTGTTTGTTTGTTTGTTTGTTACAGGGTCTCATTATATAGCACTGGCTGTCCTGGAACTCACTATGTAGACCAGGCTGGACTCAAGCTCACAGAGATCCTCCTGCCTCTGCCTCCCAGTTGCAAGACACCACACCCAGCTGTTGTTTTGTTTCTGGGGCAGGTCTCGTGTGCAAACAAACATGCTTAGTAACCTCAGTTATTTCTAAGCCATAAGAAGCATGGTCACAGTCACATCCCAACCTTCACTGTTCTTTTCCTGTGTGTCTGAACATCTCCTCTGTAAACACTTGTAACTTGTTTACAAGTTACAATTCTGGTGCAGTTGGGGGAAAGAATCGCGTGGACATTCTGACTTGAGGCCAGTCAGCAGGCTCCCAGGCAGGGGACCCTGTGACTGCATATCTTGGTGAACTTCCTTCAGTTCAGGGCTTGGCCCTCCATCTGACAAGTGTAGAACTCTGCCTTTCTGGCATCCAAGACCTGCAGGGTGCCCTCCAGTCAGCCAAGCTTGGAGTATGCGTCTTCATTTGTTTACACCAAAAAATCCAGCATTGAGCCCACCAGATCCTCAACTGAAAATCATTATTTCAAAAATAGAAACAAATTGATATAGCCCCTGCTTTAAGATTATTTTTATAATGTTTTAAAAGTTTCTAAAAATGTATTTATATGTTATGTATGTGTGCTCTACGTGTATATACCTGCAGGCCAGAAGAGGGCATCAGATCCTCCTATAGATGGCTGTGAGCCAACATGTGGTTGCTAGGAATTGAACTCAGGTCCTCTAGAAGAGCAGCCAGTGCTCTTATCTGCTGAGCCATCTCTCCAGCCCTAAGAATTATTTTTATTTTGTGTCTGTGTGTATATGCTACTTGTGTGAGGGTTCCTCAAAGGGAAGAATAAGGTGCTGAATCTCCTGAATCTGCAATAACGGCAGGTCGGTGAGGATGAGAGAATCGGTGCCTAAGAACTGGATGGGGAGTAATGCGCATCCAGTGTGAGGAGAGAGATCACCAGATGTCGGATCCTGCGGAGTCCCTGTACTGAAGGGAGGAAACAAATCCAGGTCCTGGCAGAAGCTTTCATAGGTCCCTACCACTGCGTTTTGGTTACTTCAGCATCCTCCTTAAAGTATGAATGCTTGGCGGGTAGGTGATGGCACATACCTTTAATTCTAGCAGAGGCAGGGGGATATCTATGAGTTCCAAGCCAGCCAAGGCTACATAATAAGACCGACTCTCAAAATAAATAAATTAATTCATATAAAAAACAAGATATTGGGTGGGGTCGGCGAGGGACCACCCCACAGCCTGCCGCCACTGGACGCACTTCCATAGTGACACCTGCACCGGACTGGGGCTGGTGGTGGGCGGGGGAGTGGAGGGGAGGGCTCAGCCAGATGTGACGACACACACCTGGAAGTCCAGCACCTGGGGTTCTGAGGAAGGAGGACCATGCCTCAGTTACACAGTGAGTTCCCCAGCAATTTAACTCACAAGAAATAAATGAATTCTGCATACCAATAAATTATATTACTGAAAACGAATTCTAATCGTGAAGACATTTTACTGTGTTATTGTGCGGGGAGGGACTGTTGACTCTTTGGGTAACAGTGTCCTTTGAACCATCTGGGAAAACCTGTTCTTTTATGTGGATGTTCCTCTATGACTTCACAGCTAAATACTGAGCTAGCCAAGGTTCTTCAGCTGCCAGCAACACGCTCCAGCTGAGCCAAAATGAGGGTGCAATGACACATTCTAATGTGTTTGCCTGTGGGACACAGACACTTTCAAACTGCAGGAACGACTGAGGAGGCAGAAAACCGGGTCCTGTCCTAACAGGCTGAACTTGGTGTAATTGTCTCAGCACGTGCTGCTAAGGATTGAGAGTACCAAGGGTCCGAGTTTCCCTGATCAGCCTGGGGTGGGAGGATAGGAACACAGGGCCACCAAAACTGCCCGTGTTGAAATGGAAATGGGTCAGTTACTCCTTGAGTTTGGTTGGTTTGGTTTTCTGGGGTTTTTGTGGTTTTTTGAGACAGGGTTTCTCTGTTAGCTCTGGCTGCTCTGGAACTCGCTCTGTAGACCAGGCTGGCCTCGAACTCACAGAGATCCACCTGTCTCTGCCTTCTGAGTGCTGGGATTAAAGGTGTGCACCAGTGCCCAGCAAACAGTTTTTTAAAAGATTTATTTTGATGTATGTGTATGTGTGTGGAGGCGTGTGCATGTGAGTTCAGGCGCGTGAAGAGGCCAGGAAAGGGTGTTACTTGGCAAGCCTCTTGACATGGGTGCTGAGGGCAGAACTCAGTCCTACGGCATGGTCTTAATGTGTAACCCTGACTGGTGTAGAACTAACTCTGTAGACCAGGCTAGCGTCAAACTCACCGATATTCACCTGCCTATGGCTCCTGAGAGGGTGTGCCACCAGCTGAAGGGGCATACTCTTAACCGAGACACTCCTTGAAGTACTGTTAGTGCCGCCATGCTGTCTCTGTTCCTCGGCTTGGCAGATTCTCTGCCTTGAATGCCCCCTAGTTTGCGCTCAAAACGCAGATAGAGTGACCCACTTCTAAGAAGCCAGGCACAGGAAACCACATGACACCCAGTCCTTGTACCTTGCCCACATGTTTTTTGTCAAACCCATCACATTAAACTGCAACCTGTATCTGTGTAGCAACCTGATATCTGATAGTGAGTTCCTTGAGTGTGGCGGTAATGTCATCTTGGCTGCTTGTATGTGTCACTGAGGCAGGACTTAGCAAATGGCTGTGGACATTAAACACAAGTAGACTAGGCATGATGGGGTCTCATCTACGATCCCAGAATTCGGAAGGCTGAGGCAGAAGGATTGCCAATGAGTTCAAGGCCAGCCTGGGCTACAGAAAGATATGCTGTCCCAACTGTCTCAAAGGAAAAATAAACTAGCCATGGTGATGTGACCTGTGATCACAATGCTTGGGAGGTGAAAACAGGAAGATTTGAAGTTCAAGGCTAAACTCAATGTGCCACGCGCCTTTAAGCGCAGCATTTGTAAGGCAGAGGCACCCTGATCTGTAGAGTGAATTCCAGGGCTACACAGAGAAATCCTGTCTTGAAAAAAAAGCAAACCAAACAACAAAAAAGAAAAAAAAGAAAGAAAGAAAGAAAGAAAGAAAGAAAGGAAAAGAAAAAGAAGTTCAAGGCTAGCATATACTACATAAATCCTTCTCAATAAATAAATGGATAGATAGACAGACAGACAGTCAGACTGAAAGATACCCAGGGTCTGGAGAGATGGCTCAGCAGTTAAGAGCACTGACTGCTCTTGCAGAGGACCTAGGTTCTGTTCCCAGCATATCACGTGGCATGGCAGTTCACAGCTGCGTCTAATTTTAGTTCCAGGGGATCAGGTGCCCTCTTCTGGCCTCCATGGGCATTGCATGCACACAGTATGCACCCGGGCATTAAATAGATCAATCAATAAATAAAATAGCGAAAACTTAAATAGATAAGGAAAAAGAACACTATGGATCCCCGAGGTTAGTGGGAGGGCTCTTGATGCTGCTGGTGCAGCCAACACAGCGGCGGGGACTGTTACCTTGGCAAACCTGCTGGAAGTCTGCGAGAGCCTGGCAATATCCTCGAGGTCCAGGTAGCAGATGATCTTCAGCAGCAGGTTGTCTGACAGTCGCTCCAGGAAGTCAAATTTACCTTCGCACAGGTTGAAGACATAGTCTAATACTCTTGCACCAAATACTAAGGCGACTTGTACTGTAAGCCAAACCACAAACCAACAGTTGCCAGTTACCTCATTCAGCCCCGTGAACACCATAAACAATAAGAAAAAAAAAAAAAAGGTCTGGAAGCCAGGTGGTGCTGGCACACACCTATAATCCCAGCACTCAGGAGGCAGAAGCCAGCCAGGTCTGCAGAGAGAATTCCAGGACAGCCGGGGCTACACAGAGAAAACCAGTCATTCCTACGCTCGCCAAGCTGTTTGTGGTACCAAAGGCATGGATTTTTGGAGACGTTTGTTGTCCTGTTGATGGGATGGCTCTCTGATGTGGCAAAAATGGTAAGTCTGTCATGGATACAAATATGTGAGAACAAAGAGAACGGGGTCTCATGACTAGCAGCACCCCCCCCCAATGGTCAGACCAGAAACAAATGGAGGTGGGCGTGACAGGTGATGCTCACCCAGGCTAACAGCTAACAAAGAACCAGCTAGAGACAGATGAGGGAGATCGTCACCCACCACTGAGTGGGCGGAACAGACAAAGAGCATGATCACCTCCCTGCCTGTGCCAGGCGGACACGCATAAAATGTGAAGGTCTGCTAGGTGGTGGTGGCACACACCTTGAAGCACTCGCGAGGCAGAGGCAGATGGATCTCTATGAGCTTTGAAGCCAGCCTGGTTCATACAGTAAGATATAGGCAAATCAGGGATACATAATGAGACCCTGTCTCAAAAGAAAAAAAAAGAAAAAAAGGAAGGCCCTGTGAGACGGCCTGATGGGTAAAGGCTGTCAGGCCCAGCAACCTGAGTCTGATCCCAGGACCCATTTAGTGTGAAAATAGAGAACTAACTTCTGTGAGTTATCCTCTGACTTCCACACACATGACACATGCTGTGGCGCGCGCACATACACACACACACACACACACACACTACATTAACATACATTAAGATGTTTAAGAATAAGATTGGAAACACCAGTAATGAGAAATAAAAAGGGTGCACAACTGTGTAGCGGCTAGAGCCAGTGTCAGCAGGCTGGCTGGCTCCCCCAAACACCCTCTTCCTTGAGAAATATGTATATAGGTGCCTTATACTCAAATCTGGCTATTGTCACTGTCAAAGACCTGAAAGATGGAGGAGCTGGGGGAGGGAACAAGCTTTACTGTAAAACCGACAGACCAACAGATGGAGGCTCTGTCACCAAGCCCATGGCCCCATCAGCCCACCATAGTTTTCAGAACTGTCTTTTCCCCAAATCCACCATCACATGGAGAGGCGAAGCATGGGTCTTGAGGAAGTTTGTCCCTCACTTTCACATAGGCTGGATGCTGAGAAAATGGTGGCAGGAACCTCTCTAGGCAGAGAATTCAACATTAAAGAGAGCAAAGGGCTGGGTTTAAGTGGTTCACACCTGCAATTCCAGCACTACAGAGGCAGAGGCCTAGCCGGGCGGTTGGAGTGCACGCCTTTAATCCCAGCACCTGGGAGGCAGAGGCAGGCAGATCTCTGTGAGTTCAAGACCAGCCTGGTCTACAAGAGCTAATTCCAAGACAGGCTCCAAAGCTACAGAGAAACCCTGTCTCAAAAAAAAAAAAAAAAAAAAAAAAAAAAAGATTCAGTGGACTTAAAAATCTGCAAACCCGACTGTGGTGGTAGTGGTGACCCAGTTCTCGGCAGGCAGAGGTAGGCAGATCTCTCAAGGCTAGTCTGGTCTACAAAGCAAGTTCCAGGGCAGTCAGAGCTGTTACACAGAGTCCTCAGAAACAAAAAATTGCAAACGTTTCCACTGCTACATACACAACACACACACACACACACACACACACACACACACACGTGTGCGCGTAAGAATT